>NC_091996.1:58606227-58962704 GCF_044704955.1 Pristiophorus japonicus | reverse complement strand
CTGGCTTGATGGTAATGGTAGAGTGAGGGATATGCCGGGCCATGAGGTTAAAGATTGTGCTGCTGATGGCCCACAGTGCCTCATGGATGCCCAGGTTTGAGCTGCTAGATCTGTTCTGAATCTATCCCATTTAGCACTGTAATAGTGCCACACAACATGATGGAGGGTGTCCTCAGTGTGAAGACAGGACTTCGTGTCCACAATGACTGTGCAGTGGTCACTCCGGCCAATACTTTCATGGATAGATGCATCTGCGACAGGTAGATTGATGAGGATGAGGTCATGTTGGTTCTCTCACCACCTGCTGCAGGCCCAGTCTGGCAGCTATGTCCTTCAGGGCTCCTTCAGTAGTGGTACTACCAAGCCACTTGTGGTGATGGACATTCAAGTCCCCAACCCAGAGTACCTTTTGTGCCCTTGCTACCATCAGTGCTTCTTCCAAGTGATGTTCAACATGAAGGAGTACTGATTCATCAGCTGAGGGAGGGCAGTAGGTGGTAATCAGCAGAAGGTTTCCTTGCCCATGCCTGATCTGACACCATGAGACTTCACGTGGTCCGGAGTCCATGTTGAGTAAGCAGTGTGTGTTGGTGAGTGTAGCTCCCTCCATTGGAACAATGCCCATTAACCCCCACCATCATTCGACAATCCCCGCATCAGCTATCTTAGTGGCCTATCTGACTAAAACCGCTGTTTTGTTGTGAAGTGATGCCAAATTGTGGGGAATTCTGGACTCTCCACACAAACCTATCCCAGCCGACGTACAAATGATTTTTCACCAAAGACCCTAGCAAAGGGCAGAGAGAGCATGAATGACAACTTAGCAAACTGCCCAACAGCTTCAACGAGCTGGCATGGCCCCCGAAAAAGCTGTCTACTCAAAAATGCTCCTGGTGTGTGAAATTAAGTCATTGAGCGGGATTTGCACCTTCAGTGGTAATCACGCATTCCTTCATTTGTATTCAGGAAATATCAATACATGAAGGATTAAAGGAGAAATTCAAGTGCGGAAGGCAAAGTATTGGTGGTGCATTTCTGGGAGGATGGGCAGTGGCAAGAGAATGTCCCCCAGAACACACAATATTTTTTTACATTTAAAAATATTTATAGTGGTTACTTTTTATACTTTGTAATTAATAGATTTTAAATGTTATAAAAGTTGATAAACAAAGCAACATTTGGGTTGTCAATAGACCAGCCAGACCATCATTAAGTCAAACGTTACCTCAACCGTCACTCTCACATCTCCAACCCTCCACAGTCACAGTTCACAAAGGCACTCTACCCACTCAGGAGTAAGTTCACAGGGACATGCAGCCCATCTAACTCCCCACCCTTTCACAGAGAATCTCTTCTCTCCTCCAACCTTCCCAGTTCACACAGAACTCTTCTTTCTCCCCAACAATTTTACCGCATGCGCGTTTTTTCCAATTTAACAGGCGGCTCACCCACTGCACGGTACCCCTATAGTGCACAACCACGCAGCTTAAAGGGAACATTGTTCATATGTACCATTCACAGCTTACTATCCCCATCCTTCTCAGCTACATTATCGTCCATTGAGGAGATTTGATAGAGGTGTTCAAAAACATGAAGTGTTTTAATAGAATAAATAAGGAGAAACTAGTTCCACTAGGAGAAGGATCAGTAAGCAAAGGATACAGATTTAAGGTAATTGGCATCAGAGGCAGAGGTGACATTAGGATAATTTTTTTTTATGTGCGATTTGTTGTGATCCAGAAAGCACTGCCTGAAAGGGTGCTGGAAGCAGATTAAATAGTCACTTTCAGAAGGGAATTGGATAAATGGCTGAAAGAGAGAAAATTGCATGGCTATGGGGAAAGAGCAGGGGTGTGGGACTAATTGGATAGCCCATTCAAAGAGCTGGCATTGCCATGAAGTGCTGAATGGCCTCCTTCTGTACTGTAAGGTTCAGTGATTCTATTTGTACCTTTCCTCTATTGCCGTCCCTTCTCCCCCTTTCACTTCTATCCGTCCCTCTCCCCACCTGCCTGCTCCTACCTGAATCCCCAGTTGCTAATGGACAGGATTGCAGCCTCTGTATACTGCAAGTGGGACGAATCCTGACCATAACAGTGGAAGCGAGGTTGAGAGGAGAGCGGGTCCTCTTCCAGTGAATTGGGCACCAGACTCTAGAGGAGTGAGATCAGGGTCAGAGGGACCCACTGCATTGATGTTTGGCCTGCTCAGTCCACCTGCATTTATAGACAATCAGGCTACCATTAAATACTGTGCATCAAGAGAGAGAGAGAGACAAACTTATATCCCAGTAAATTGGATTCAAGGACCTTGTGTTAAATGACTGGACTGCCCAGTTCTCTCAGAACTATTAGAGTTCTGAGAGATGCTCCTATCAACGGGAGGGAAGAAGTGTTTAGTCATTGATGCTCTGGCCATTGTCGTGTGGGGCAGGCTTGCTGGACTAGCTGGTCTTTCTTTTCCTGCCCTTCAATTACCTATGTTTGAAAGTGTGGTTTTATTGCATGATTCTTGGTGGATATGCTCTGACGTTATCTTTCTCTTTCTTCAGGCTCAGCTTTCGTTCAACACGGACACACTGTGCTGAGTAGCTCAAGTTCCATGAAGGTTTCCATCTCTAATGACCATGTACATGACATTTGAGAACTTTGCATCATCCCAGCACAAAACTAAGGGCAGTGCCGGGAGGGGGAGTGGATATGACCGTGTATATGGTCAACAGTTCCTTCGAGCTGAAACACTTCGGATGGAGACGTTAAACCCATTAACCAGCAAAGAACGCTGCTTCGTTGGCACGAGCGGTTTTGGTACCCATGCATTGCTTCTGGGTCATATTGGTGATGTAGATCTCCAACGAACATGAGTCCGTTGCATTTTATTTAATGCAGAGCTGTTTTATTTTAACGCACTGTCAAAAAAAAAGTGTATAATACCTGTCTACTGTGTACTGGAATATTTTAAAAAGATATTTTTGAGAACAGTGTAGAAGTGATGAGCAAAACATTTAGGATCCTTATTTTCAATTATAAAAACATTGTAAACACTCAGATTTTTAACCCTTGTCATTTGCAACAAATGCATGAATTTAGCCAATGCACCCTGGGCCTGTGGCCTACAGTAAAATTCAGATAACTAATTAGGCCTAACCTTGAAAAGTCTGAAGTGCAACTCCGCTTAGTGCACATAACAGTAACTCAAATGCTAAGAGCAAGCGTAAATTATTGCCAGTGTTTGTTGGATGGTAAGCTAGAATGCTATAGGGAGAAGTTGGTGGTTTGTCCATTAATGGCAGTCCAGCTTCCACTAATTAGGATTTTAAATTTCAGAATTACAAAAGTCAGGATCTTTTGAATTATTATCTAATGGGTAGTGTCCTACAAATTAAAATGTGCTTCTATTTTTCAAACCCTACTTCTGGAAAATGCATCTGTAAACACATTCTTACCATCTAAGTAAAACTTATGTGACTATTTATAAATTAAGACATATCATTACCATTTTTTGAACCCACCCACATGCTCTTGATTAGATCTTCGAAACATAAACGATGGCAAACCAAATCTTACTGTTGCCCTGCTCCTGACATTGTTCCTACACTTCTCGACCTGTACCTTTTCTTAAAACCAGAATACATCCTTCAGGTCTCCATTCCATATACTTGGTTGACATTTTCTTTACATTAACATATTACTGAAAATTAAATGCACGCAAATGAACGCACCTGATTTATTCCACCTCGTAACCAACACTTGCACCAAATGAGCATGGAATAAAAGGGTTCAATTATGATAGCACAAACTAGACTTGTTTGGTACAGGACATTGTATGGGATTAGTTACCATTTTCCAAGGCTGCCTTCTGCTGACTGACCCATGGTTGCCATGAAGCAGCTCTTCCTAAACGGTTCTGACACACTTTGGGTGATATATTGTCTTTAATTTGCGATCATTTATTCTTGAATTTGTAAATGTACCAACAGACAAGTGTTTGCGACAGTCCATGCTTCTAAGCTGAAGTAAAGCATAGAAGTGTAATAGAAAACAAATAAAGGCCCCTTTGGCTATAAAATAAAATTTAACTCTTTTAAAATCTTTCACCGTTTATTGCATTCAAACTGCAGCTTATCCCTCAGCAGCTAAATTAGAAAGAAGTTAGTTTCAAAAGGAGATGCTGCCATAACCTCAGACACAAGGTCAAAACATATGCCGAGCCAAGGCCCACATGCAAGTGATCGTATAAGCAGAGGAGAATTGATCTTTTCAATTATAGCAATGCTTCCCATCCCAAACGGAGCGGTGAATGTTGAAAAATCTCTGAGTGTTTACAATGAGCTGCACTACAGGGCTACAACTTCTCTTGAAGGTGCTTTATTTAAAATAAGCATAAGCAACACGACAAAGAGTGCAAAATGTAACCTTGAACTGCCGTGGACACTCTGTACTAATGCAGCTGATTATTGTAAAGATTCTAAACGGAACGCATCGAGATATAACTCACTTAAAATGGAATGCCTCGTCTATATATATATATATATAAATTTTTTTTCCTTTTAATTCGAAAGCATCTCCCACAGTGGTCCTAATGTCAAAGTAACATTGAAGTTGGCTTCCAATTCCGTTGCATTGCTGAGATAAAGTGACCTCAGGTGATTGTCTATGTCCACTCCCAGAGCTGTCGGTCACTCAGGTGGGTATGACCTTGTTGCTGAGCCTCCAATCCGATGGCGACCTTGGACACTGGCCACGCCCATGTACCAGGTAGACAATTGGAACTGTCAAGAAATCTAAATGAGCCTCAGATTACTGCATCCCACTCATTCTGTGGAACCGGGGAGTGCCTAGCTTTCTTTCGTTTTCGAAGATGAGTTATTTTGATTAGTCAGAGCTTTGGAATTAAATGATGAAAGTTGTGGGCCGGGAGAGGAGATGGCAGTTTTAAGTTGATTTTTTTATCTTTTGGTACATTTCCATGACAACCAGTGCAATAAAAATAAAGAATAATTAGTAAGGGAATTTTTGGGAGCATCATTAGAACTTAATCTGCATTGTTAATTCTGAACTTGTTTGAGAAGGCAGAGTTTAAAGAGACTCATTGAAAGAAACTTGAGATTTAATTCTGTCGCAGTTATATTTTTATTTTTTTTCTCCTGCATTCTATATTTTAATTTTCATTTGATTGAAGATTTCTTTGTTAAGTGTGAACAAATTATGTTTTTTTCTTTAAACGTTAACTGCTTGAACCCTGACATTGTATTGTGATTTGCAGCCTTGTAGTGTCATATCTTACCCCACGCACTTAAACACAAAGGACCTGACTGTTTGGAATACTGGATCCTGTCTGAGAAAAAGTGCTTAAAAAGCTTGGCTCAAAAAAAAATCCCAGAGAGTATGAGACACGTGGATTTCTGTATCGTGCAAAAGAAGAAAACCCAATGTAGAACGAGGTAAAGGGCTGGCGGGGGGGGAGCATTTCCATCAAAACCCTTTAGAAAAAAAAATCAGATCGTCACAAAGTGTAACTATTCACTTCAGCATAGTTGTCATTTTCCCTTGTTACTGTCTCTTCTTGGCTTGTTTGTGGAATAGATCAATTGACAGTGGACGGTGAGGGGAAAGGGGAAGGACTGGAATTGGAGGAGTTACTGAACCCAGCGGTGTGTGATGCAACTAAATGAACTTGTAGCTTGCCGGAGCAGCTTGGCTGCTACATTTCCACTGATGTCACAACCCAGCTCCCACTTAATGAACAAACGTATTGCAATAAAGTGCTGTCATCATCGACTTGGATATGGGTAATAATAAGTATCACTATTAGGAACAGCTGGACTGTTCAATATAAACTCTTCCGATAATGGAGGAACTTTAAATTTATTTTCCAATAGAGTGATTCCCCTTTTTAAAAAAAAAAAGAAAATTAGGATTTTTCTCATGTTTATTCTCTATTCTTTAATGTGGGCCTTCCCGCATTACATCCAAAGTGGCAAAGCCACACAACTAACAAGCTACTCCAAAGTGGGTACCGATAAGGTTTTATAAAGGATTGATACCAACCGACCTGGTTTATCCCAGTCCATTCTAATGCGGGAGAGGGTGGTGATACAAGCCTGGTACCGTGAGCATCACAAGATATTGTAAAATAAAAATAGTACATGAGCAATGCAACGCTATTTACAGTAGCCCTTAATGGCCATAAGCATTATTGCTGGGTCTGAGCAAATGTCCATTTAAAACTTTGGTACCATTCTTATTGGTGTCTCATCTCTCTTAATCTTTCCACTCCAGTGGCAGGGTCCCCAGAGCATTTCGTGACATACGGTTCCCAATTTTCAAAATAAAATTCCTTTAAAAAGCTTGTCATTGATTTTGCCCAGAGCCCCTCCCACTTCTCCAGAACCTCGTGCTTACACACTCTTGTATATTTTTGCAAAAAAACTTTGTGTCTGGCCTGTTGAGCTGAGCTTGTGACCCTCGATTTATTTGTGTGTCAATGGAATTGTTGACGTGCCTGTTCATGAGAGCAGTGGACGTGTCAAGTAGTGTCATATTTGCACATTCCTGTGTGTGTCTCTTGTCTTTTATGGGTATTTCTGACTATTGGGCTAGAATTGCTGTAATGTTTTCAGTTCAGGGCAATGACAGAACGGCCTGTATATTGCTAGCAAGAACAAAATAAATATTTGTTTTGTTGTATAAAACTTTTTCCAGAGAGGCTTTGCCTTTTCATTTGGATTGTGGTACTTGAATGAAAAACTTAAGAACATTCAGAGGGCCTTTCACCCCATCAAGCCCCTCCCATCCATTATTGTTGCGTACTGCTCCTGATATCACTAAGCTATCTTGATCTCCCAATTTAAGGAACCATAAGTCCCTCCTGCTCTTGTCCCTTAAAAATATCAAGCAGTACTATATCTACCACTGTACTAAGTGGGGTGGACTAATTAGTAGAAGCAGCCCGGAACTAGGCATCCTTGAGGTTCTGTGGATCATCAGCAGTAGCGGAATTCTATACTGCTACAATCTGTAACCTCACCATCAAGCCAGATCAACCCTGGTTCACTGCAGAGTGTAGTAGGGTGTGCCAGGAGCAGCATCAAGTATACCTTGGACTGAGGTATGAATCTAGTGAAGCTATTACACAGGGCCATCTGCAAGCTGAACACCAAAAGCAGCAGGCTATAGACAGACCTAAGTGGTCCCACAATGAATGGATCAGTGCAAAGCTCTGTAGTCCTACCACATCCAGTCGAGAATGGTAGTGGACAACTAACAGGAGGAGGAGGCTCGATGAATGTCTACATCTTCAACGATGGTGGAACCCAGCATATGTGTGTAAGAAACATTGCTGTAGTGCTTGGAAGTGTCTAAAGCCAAAACGGTAAACTGGATTATCATATTCAGTGTCCTTCCAAGATCCCCACCATCATAGATACCAGTGTCTAGCCAAGTGACATTAAGAAGCAGCAAAGTGTACCGAACACAGCAAAACCTACAGACATTGACAACATCCATGTTGCAGCGCTGATGACCTGCACATGAGAGTTAGCTACTCCACTAACCAATCTGCCCCAATACATCAATAACACTGGCATCCACCTGACAATTTGGAAGATTGCCTGAGTGTGTCTTAAGCACAAAAACTAAGATGAATCTAACCCAGCTAAGTCCTCTGATATCGGCTTTCTCCCAAACGTAGGTAAGCGACACCTATTCATCAATAAGCTGTTCACTGATGCTCAGTTTGGGTTCCACCAGAACCACTTGGCTCAAGACCTCATCGCATGCTTAATCCAGGCATAGACACTAAAGCTGAATGTGTATCAAGGCAGCATTCGACCAAGTATGGCACCAAGGAGCACTAGCAAAACTGAGCTCACTGAGGGTCAAAGGGAAAACTCTAGTGGTTAGAGTAATACCTGACACACGAGGATAGTGGTGTTTGTCGGAGGCTAGTCATCACTGCAAAAGGTCCTCAGGGAAGTGTCCTCAACCTAACCATCTTCAGCTGCTTCATCAATGACCTACCTTCCGTCATAAGGTCAAAAGTGGAGCTGTTAACTGCCTGTTATGCTGTATTCAGCTCCATTCACAATTCCTCTGAAAAGGCAACAGCACATGCAGTAGGATCTGGTGAACATCCAGATTTGGGCTGACAAGTGGCAGATAACATTTGCATAAACTAAACGCCATGTAATGACCATCTTGAACAAGAGAAAGCCCAGTTATCTTCCCATGACCTTCAAAGGCACCACCTAGGCCAAATCCCCCAACAACATCCTGGGAGGTCACCATTGACCAGAAGCTTAACTGGACCAGCTATATCAACATCGTGGCTACAGGAGCAGGGCACAGGCTGGCTACTCAGTGACATGTGGCTCACTTCCTGACCTCTTGAAGTCTGTCCAACATTTACAAGGCTCTATTCAGGAGTGATAAAGTACTCGCCATGTGACAGATGGATGCAGCTGCAACAACACTCAAAAAGCTGGACACTACCTCAGAGCAATTTTCTTGATGGGTGCCCCTGACACTGGACTAAATATCAGTCCCACCCATCACCAGCGCACTGTGGCTGTCATTTGTCTGATCTACAGGATGCACTGCAGAAACCTATCAAGGCTACTTCGACAGTATCTTCCTATCGTGATCTCTACTACCGAGAGGGGTGGTAGATAGAGATAGAGAGCAGTAGTGTTGTGGAAACTCTCAAGGGCACCCTCAAAGCCTCCTTGAAAAAGTGCAACATCCCCACCAACACCTGGGAATTCCTGGCCCAAGACAGCTCAAAGTGGAGGAGAAGCATCCAGGAAGGCGTCGAACACCTCGAGTCTCTCCGCCGGGAGCAAGCGGAAGCCAAGCGTCGACTGCGGAAGGAGCGCATGACAACCCATCTGCCCTACCTGTGAAGAGATTGTAGGTCCCGCATTGGACTCATCAGTCACCTGACAACTCATTTTAGTGTGGAAGCAAGTCATCCTCGACTCCAAGGGACTGCCTAAAAAGAAGAATGGTCCCTCAACCGCATTTGCATAATCTGCTTTTTAATATTTGTTCTTTGAATGTGGACTAAACTATACCCATTTGCCCTGAGGAGGTGGTGGTGAACTGTTTCTGTCCTTGTGCTGAGGGTGCTTTCACACTGGTGTTGGGTGGAGAATCCCGCTACTATGACCCAGTGATGGTGAAGCAATGGTGCTATGTCTCTAAGTCAGGCTAGTGTGTGACTTGGAAGGGAATTTGGAGCTGATGGTGTTCACATGAATTGACTGCTCTTGTCATTTTGATGGGACGGGTCACGAGGTTTGGGAGGTACTGTTGAAGTACATTTGTTGGGTCACTGCAGTAGATCAGATATACTGCAGCCACCATGCACCAGTGGTGAAGAGGATGGAGATTAAGTTCAATAACAGAGGCATCTGATCAAGTGAAATACTCTGTGATATTGTCCAGCTTCGAGTGTTGTTGCACCTGCACCCATCAGGTGAATGGTAAGTATTCCATGACTTCTCATTTGAGTTTTGTAGATGGTAGATAGGCTTAGAAGCATCAAGAGTTGAGCCAGTTGTTAGGGCACCCAGCCTGTTCCCTGCTCTTGTAATCATATTGTTCATGTGGTTATTCCAGCCAAGCTTCTGATCAATGGTAATCCCTAAGATGTTGATGGTGGGGCTGACGAAGTTTTAAGGAAGATGGCCATTACTTGACACTTGCGTGGCATGACTGTTAGCTGCTACTTGTTGGCCCAAGCTTCAAGTCCTGCTGTAGGATGGCATGGGCTGTTTTGTTAACAGAAGAGTTGTGAACACAGTAGAATCATCAGCAAACAGCCCCATTTCACCTTTTGATGAAGCAGCTGATGATGGTTTGGATGAGTAGACTTCCCTGAGGAATTGCTGCAGTGTTGTTCTGGAGCTACAATGATTGGCCTCTCAACAACCCCAACCATCTCTCTTGTGTTGGGTATGACACCAGCCACTGAAGAATTTTCATCCTGATCTAAGTTTTGCTAGGGCTCCTTGGTGCCACATGTGGGCTTTTCCCCCGCAAAGATGTATCATTCATAATGGCTAGACAACAGTTTCAATAAGCAGACTGAATCTCTTATGACTGGAAACCCTGTCTTTTCTCCATGTTGTGTACAGATTAGAACAGCTCAGATCTAATTATCATCTAATTGCAGGAAAGCACTGATTGGAGAATATGTTGGATACCCAACACATTCTTTGATTACCTTGGAAGACTGAATGCTACCACTACACAGGTTAAAACTACTTATTTTTATTTATTTACAGATAATAAAAGTGCAATAATAAAACTTACTCTATCCAAACACAGACAGCATCATTAATTCTTAAAGCTCCTCTTCGTATGTTCTTGCTGTTTGATGGCAAATACATGAATTTATTTTCTCTCAGAGCTCCAGTTTTCACTCATCATTTACAGAGGTGCAGTGAATAGAACATTTCAAAACTGAGATTGTTAGATTTGTTTCTCAGGTATGGGTATTGAGGGATATGGAATAAAGGTGGGTGAATGGAGTTAAGATACAAATCAGCTGTGTTCTAATTGAATGGCGGAACAGGCTCAAGGGGCTGAGTGGCTTCCTGCTGTTCCTATGTTCCTTCCTATGACTGTGCCAGCTGCCAGGAATCTGAAAAATGCACAACGGCCAAACACACACATTGAATAAATTGTCAAGATCTGATTTCTCACAACCTGTTATGCACAGCCACATTTGTTGGCAACCTACAGGCCAAATGAAATGTCTCACAGACACAGCCAGCTGAAGCAATTTTAATTCAGAATTATCCCATCTAAAATCTTATAAAATCAAGATAGAGATTCCTATTTCTGTCATAGGTCTTTGGTAACTTATTCCACAACTCTTAATCCTTTGGAAAGATTTAAAAAGAAAGACTTGCATTGATACAGCCCTTTTCATGACCTCAGGACATCCTAAAGCGCTTTACAGCCAATGAATAATTTTTGAAATGTAGGAAACGCGGCAGCCAATTTGCGCAAAGCAAGGTCCCACAAACAGCAATATGATGATGAGCATCTAATCTGATTTTTAGATGTTGGTTGACTAATAAATATTGACCAGGACACTGGGGGAAACTCCCTTGTTCTTCGAAAAATAGTGCAATGGTCCATGCACCTGAGAAGGCAGCCTGTTTACTGTTTCATTGAAAGTCAACACCTCCAACAGTGGAAAAACATCAACATTTCATTTTTACTTTCAAATTCCTAATGTTTAATTATCAGTTCTGTTGCTTACTTATATTCCCAATTAATGGCAAATGATATGGAGTGAAAATAGATTGTTATGTTAAACTAGAAGAAAGAGTGCCATCATTGGGGAAGGAAGAAATAACATAACAGCTATTGAAGGAATGGAAAGAAAGAATTTATATAGCGCCTTTCATGACCACTGGACGACTCAAAGCGTTTTGTATCCGTTTTTTTTGTTATATTGATTGAGGGATAAATATTGGCCAGGACACCGGGGACAACTCCCCTGCTCTTCTTCGAAATAGTGCCATGGGATCTTTTACATCCACCTGAGCGAGCAGACAGGGCCTCGGTCTGAAAGACGGCACGTCCGACAGTGCAGCACTTCCTGAGCACTGCACTGGAATGTCAGCCTAGATTTATCTGCTCAAGTTCCTGGAATGGGACTTGAACCCACAATCTTGTGACTCAGAGATGAGTGTGCTACCTGCTGAGCCATAGCTGACACTATTAATAACAGATGAAAGAAATTGGATAGAAGAGATAGGGATAGCAGCAGAAAGAGAATGCATCAAAACTGTAGGCAACTTGTAACAACCATCAGCTTAAGAGGAACAGGGTAAATAAATGAGGTGACCGATTGCAATGCTCATTGACAATATTGATATTCAGGATACCAGGGTCACCATATTGCTGCCATTTCTGAGGAAGGGTATTGGAGCTCAATATTTTGATGGTCATCCTTAGCTCTCAATAACTGCACTTGCGCCACTAAAAGTGATGGTGGATTGGTGTGGGAGGGAAGAGTGGGACTGAGAGCAAATCCAAAGAGGCAAGAAGATATGGCCTGATGAAGAACATCCTTATTTTGTGACTGAGCTTTTGCAGCATCTTGTCCCATAAGATTTATTTTGAGAGCTTTTATTTAAACATTGCTGATTTGTTTTAAAAGTTTCTTTTTCACAAAACAGCTGTAGTGAGAGATGCAACAATTAGCCCAGCACATGTCATTGCCCTATACATTCCTCAGGAGGAGGATTCATCGACTTTGTCAAATCAAAACTATTTTGCAAAACAAATTAAGCTTAATAGGCAAATGGCAGTAATTATTCAGATGTATTACAGTGCATGATTGGGAAATTTCACTCTTGGGTTTATAATAAACATTGTTCTTGACATTGCACTTACTGATCTCCCGTGGCATTGCTCACAAAATGTTAGCATCGACTCAGCTCTTGAATCTGGCACTCATGACTTGCTTAGTATGTGGTCTCATCCTATGGTGAGCTGACACCTGTGAAGACCTATCCCCCACCTCTAGCTCCTGCATACTTGTGCCGGTGATTCACCACATGAGGCTAGCCTAGCCTCTAAAGTATGCATGGTGCCAGTCGGGTTGAGTGACAGTGCAATCTTTAGGAAGTCTGGCCTCCTGAAGGAAAGTTGGCGTTTAGTGTGAAGGCAGAGCAGAGAGAGACGTGGCTGGCAAAAGCAGCTACAGTTTTGTCCTACTGAGTGTGTTGGGTGAGATAGAAGAAGGGAAAAAGAGGATAAGGGTGTGGAAAAAACCTGCGTGACATGATCACCATTCATCACAGCCATGACTCTGCCCCTGCCCGTGATGGTGAGCACATTTTCTTCCATGGCGCAGTGTGTGTGTGTAGGTGGGTGCAGCCTCCCGGCACAGGTTCTGCACAACCTTTTCCTGCAAGTGACAGTTTTGCAAGATAGAAACATAGAAACATAGAAAATAGGTGCAGGAGTAGGCCATTCGGCCCTTCTAGCCTGCACCGCCATTCAATGAGTTCATGGCTGAACATTCAACTTCAGTACCCCATTCCTGCTTTCTCGCCATACCCCTTGATCCCCCTCGTAGTAAGGACCTCATCTAACTCCTTTTTGAATATATTTAGTGAATTGGCCTCAACAACTTTCTGTGGTAGAGAATTCCACAGGTTCACCACTCTCTGGGTGAAGAAGTTCCTCCGCATCTCGGTCCCAAATGGCCTACCCCTTATCCTTAGACTGTGACCTCTGGCTCTGGACTTCCCCAACATTGGGAACATTCCTCCTGCACCTAACCTGTCTAACCCCGTCAGAACTTTATATGTTTTCATGAGGTCCCCTCTCATTCCTCTGAACTCCAGTGAATACAAGCCCAGTTGATCCAGTCTTTCTTGATAGGTCAGTCCCGCCATCCCGGGAATCAGTCTGGTGAACCTTTGCTGCACTCCCTCAATAGCAAGAATGTCCCTCCTCAGGTCAGGAGACCAAAACTGTACACAATACTCCAGGTGTGGCCTCACCAATGCCCCGTACAACTGTAGCAACACCTCCCTGCCCCTGTACTCAAATCCCCTTGCTATGAAGGCCAACATGCCATTTGCTTTCTTAACCGCCTGCTGCACCTGCATGCCAACCTTCAATGACTGATGTACCATGACACCCAGGTCTCTTTGCACCTCCCCTTTTCCTAATCTGTCACCATTCAGATAATAGTCTGTCTCTCTGTTTTTACCACCAAAGTGGATAACCTCACATTTATCCACATTATACTTCATCTGCCATGCATTTGCCCACTCACCTAACCTATCCAAGTCGCTCTGCAGCCTCACAGCATCCTCCTCGCAGCTCACACTGCCACCCAACTTAGTGTCATCCGCAAATTTGGAGATACTACATTTAATCCCCTCATCTAAATCATTAATGTACAGTGTAAACAGCTGGGGCCCCAGCACAGAACCTTGCGGTACCCCACTAGTCACTGCCTGCCATTCTGAAAAGTACCCATTTACTCCTACTCTTTGCTTCCTGTCTGACAACCAGTTCTCAATCCATGTCAGCACACTACCCCCAATCCCATGTGCTCTAACTTTGCACATCAATCTCTTGTGTGGGACCTTGTCGAACGCCTTCTGAAAGTCCAAATATACCACATCAACTGGTTCTCCCTTGTCCACTCTACTGGAAACATCCTCAAAAAATTCCAGAAGATTTGTCAAGCATGATTTCCCTTTCACAAATCCATGCTGACTTGGACCTATCATGTCACCTCTTTCCAAATGCACTGCTATGACATCCTTAATAATTGATTCCATCATTTTACCCACTACCGATGTCAGGCTTACCGGTCTATAATTCCCTGTTTTCTCTCTCCCTCCTTTTTTAAAAAGTGGGGTTACATTGGCTACCCTCCACTCCATAGGAACTGATCCAGAGTCAATGGAATGTTGGAAAATGACTGTCAACGCATCCACTATTTCCAAGGCCACCTCCTTAAGTACTCTGGGATGCAGTCCATCAGGCCCTGGGGATTTATCGGCCTTCAATCCCATCAATTTCCCCAACACAATTTCCCGGCTAATAAGGATTTCCCTCAGTTCCTCCTCCTTACTAGACCCCCCGACCCCTTTTATAACCGGAAGGTTGTTCGTGTCCTTCGTGAATACCGAACCAAAGTACTTGTTCAATTGGTCTGCCATTTCTTTGTTCCCCGTTATGACTTCCCCTGATTCTGACTGCAGAGGACCTATGTTTGTCTTTACTAACCTTTTTCTCTTTACATATCTATAGAAACTTTTGCAATCCGTCTTAATGTTCCCTGCAAGCTTCTTCTCATACTCCATTTTCCCTGCCCTAATCAAACCCTTTGTCCTCCTCTGCTGAGTTCTAAATTTCTCCCAGTCCCCAGGTTCGCTGCTATTTCTGGCCAATTTGTATGCCACTTCCTTGGCTTTAATACTATCCCTGATTTCCCTTGATAGCCACGGTTGAGCCACCTTCCCTTTTTTATTTTTATGCCAGACAGGAATGTACAATTGTTGTAGTTCATCCATGCGGTCTCTAAATGTCTGCCATTGCCCATCCACAGTCAACCCCTTAAGTATCATTCGCCAATTCATCCCAGCCAATTCACGCCTCATACCTTCAAAGTTAACCTTCTTTAAGTTCTGGACCATGGTCTCTGAATTAACTGTTTCATTCTCCATCCCAATGCAGAATTCCACCATATTATGGTCACTCTTCCCCAAGGGGCCTCGCACAACGAGATTGCTAATTAATCCTCTCTCATTACATAACACCCAGTCTAAGATGGCCTCCCCCCTAGTTGGTTCCTCGACATATTGGTCTAAAAAACCATCCCTTATGCACTCCAGAAAATCCTCCTCCACCGTATTGCTTCCAGTTTGGTTAGCCCAATCTATGTGCATATTAAAGTCACCCATTATAACTGCTGCACCTTTATTGCACGCACCCCTAATTTCCTGTTTGATGCCCTCCCCAACATCACTTGTTTAGAGAATGTACCTGTCATAGAGAATAGTTGGTATGCAGTGCTTAATTTAGTTTAACATTTTGATTTAAACCTGGATCTGTAAAACTGTCATTAACAGAAGTTGCCTGCCAGTGGCAGTTAACTGTCGGTCAGCTGTAAGTGTTTGTCTTGAATAGGTGTTAATCACAGGGGATAGGGGAGCTGAGTCAACACTTGTAAATTGGGTGTAGTTCTTAAGAGTATAAGGTGCCGAAATTGCCCGCCATCGAAAACGCGGCGCACCTTCCGTGTTTCGACTATTTTTACCGCAGCGGCAGATGTGGTGGCCTCCAGCAGGAAATTCCGCTCCTCGGCTTTTTTCTTGATGGGCCCAGAAGTCGGTCATAATGGGGGCGTAAGTGCAACAGTGAGCGGAAGTTCCATAAGAAGTGGGACGGAAGTGGAGGGCGGGCGGAGTGTCCGCCACTATCACTCATCAGCGTAGCGCTGATGTCATCACACTATCGCTTCACCACGTCACTTCCCTTCACTTAAAGGGCAGAGCCGCTGCAATTCTTTAAGTTAGGTCCACTGGATCACCAGGGAAGGGCCCGCAGCCTGGCACCAAGAGGGCTGCCTGTTGGTGGCCCGGCCGAACCCGGGGACATAATTGTCGGCCAAACCTGGCAGTCGGACGACAAAAAGAAATAAGATGGCAGTCGGGGCACAATGTCCTCCTCTTTAATGGCGGCCACACCACCATTTTCCAAGCATTCCAAGCACAGTGCACTGAAAGAAAAAGCTGTCGGTGGCACCGAGCGGTAGGAGCAATATTTCCTGCGCGGAATTTCACGTTCGGGGTGTGGGCACTGAAGACGCACTTAGAATGGATAAGCAGAAGCAGAGTGGTAGTAGGTGGAGAGGATACCACAGGAGTGGAATTTTCAAAATGGCGGCCATTCCATGAAAAATCAGCGGCCATTCCACTCCGTAGCATAGCGGCCGATTTCCGGCGGTAACAGGTCTTAAAGGAAGGGGTAATTTTGACACATTACAGTCAACAGTGGACTTAGAGTGGTTTATTTGGAAAGAGGGGGAAGGAGTTGCTGCATTTTGCACACACTATTTGTAATGCTTTGTGTTACAGATAAATATTTAATTGCATTACCCATTACTTAATCCAGATCAATTAAGAAATCAAGGAACTAAACTGTAAACTAAGTTACTTCAATACAAATTGAATTACTTTGAATTATTTAGAACAAGGTCACATAGGGATAGTAGTGCAGGTGGTGTGCCACAATTTCAGCATGTGGTAGTTTGTAGAGAGCATGGTGATCCCAGACAACCATATCATCATCATAGGCAGTCCCTCAGAATCGAGGAAGACTTGCTTCCACTCTAAAAGTGAGTTCTCAGGTGACTGTACCGTATAATCCTGGAATTACAGTCTCTGTCACAGGTGGGACTGACAGTGGTTGAAGGAAAGGAAGCGTCGGGAGTCTGGTTTGCCACACGCTCCTTCCGCTGCCTGCGCTTGTTTTCTGCATGCTCTCAGCAACGAGACTCGAGGTCCTTGGCGCCCTCCCAGATGCTCTTCCTCCCAGATGCTCAGTCTCAGGCCAGGGATTCCCAGGTACTGGTGGGGATGTTGCACTTTATCAAGGAGGCTTTGAGGGTGTCCTTGAAATATTTCCTCTGCCCACCTGGGGCTCGCTTGCCATGTAGGAATTCCAAGTAGAGTGTTTGTTTTTGGAGTCTCGTGTCGGACATGCGGACGATGCGCTCCGCCCAACGGAGCTGGTCGAGCGTGGTCAATGCTTCGATGCTGGGGATGTTGGCCTGATCGAGAACACTGACGTTGGTGCGTCTATCCTCCAAGTGGATTTGCAGGATCTTGCGGAGGCAGCGCTGATGTACTCTCCAGCGCCTTGAGGTGTCTACTGTATATGGCCCAGACAACCACATTTGCAATAAGTGCCTGCATCTTGAGGAACCTCAGCTCAGAGTTGTTGAACTGGAGTCTGTGGGGCATCAGGGAGGGGGAGGGTTACCTGGACACTTTGATCCAGGAGGCAGAAATAGGAACAGGAGTAGGCCACCTGGCCCCTTGAGCCTGCTCCGCCATTTAATAAGATCATGGCTGATCTGATCATGGACTCAGCTCTACTTCCCTGCCCGCTCCCCATAACACTTTATTCCCTTGTCACTCAAACATCAGTCTGTCTCCGCCTTAAATATATTCAATGACCCAGCCTCCACAGCTCTCTGCGGCAGAGAATTCCATAAATTTACAACCCTCTGAGAGAAGAAATTCCTCCTCATCTCAGTTTTAAATGGGTGGTCCCTTATTCTGAGACTATGTCCCCTAATTTTAGTCTCCCCTATAAATGGAAATATCCTCTCTGCATCCAACTTGTCGAGCCCCCTCATTATTGTATATGTTTCGATAAGATCACCTCGCATTCTTCTGAACTCCAATGAGTATAGGCCCAACCTACTCAACCTATTTTCATAAGTCAACCCCTCATCTCCAGAATCAACCTAGTGAACCTTCTCTGAACAGCCTTCAAGGCAAGTATATCCTTCCTTAAATATGGAGACCAAAACTGCACGCAGTACTCCAGGTGTGGCCTCACCAATACCCTGTACAGTTGTAGCAGGACTTCTCTGCTTTTATACTCTATCCCTCTTGCAATAAAGGCCAACATTCCATTTGCCTTCCTGATTACTTGCTGTACCTGCATACTAACATTTTGTGTTTCATGCTCAAGGACCCCCAGATCCCTTTGTACTGCAGCACTTTGCAATTTTTCTCCATTTAAATTATAATTTGCTTTTCTATTATTTCTGCCAACATGGATAACCTCACATTTTCCTATATTATACTCCATCTGCCAAATTTTTGCCCACTCACTTAGCCTGTCTATATCCCTTTGCAGATTTTTTGAGTCCTCAAAATTTACTTTCCCACTCATCTTTGTATCACCAGCAAACTTGGCTACATTACACTCGGTCCCTTCATCCAAGTCATTAATATACATTGTAAATAGTTGAGGCCCCAACACCGCACCCCACTAGTTACTGTTTGCCAACCGGAAAATGACCCGTTTATCCTGACTCTGTTTTCTGTTAGTTAGCCAATCCTCTATCCATGCTACCCCATGAACATTTATCTTGCGCAGTAACCTTTTATGTGGCACCTTATCAAATGCCTTCTGGAAATCTAAATACACCACATCCACTAGTTCCCCTGTATCTACCCTGCTCATTACATCCTCAAAGAACTCCAGCAAATTTGTCAAACATGATTTCCCTTTCATAAAACCATGTTGACTCTGCTTGATTGAATTATGCTTTTCCAAATGTCCCGCTACTGCTTCCTTAATAATGGACTCCAGCATTTTCCCAACAATAGATGTTAGGCTAACTGGTCTAGAGTTTCCTGCTTTTTATCTGCCTCCTTTTTTAAATAGGGGTGTTATTTTGTGGTTTTCCAATCTGCTGGGACCACCCCAGAATCCAAGGAATTTTGATAGATTACAACCAATGCATCTACTATCTCTGTAGCCACTTCTTTTTAGACCCTAGGATGTAAACCATCAGGTCCAGGGGATTTGTCCATCTTTAGTCCCATTATTTTACCGACTCCTACTTCATTAATGATAGTGATTGTATTAAGTTCCTCCCTCCATATAGCTCCTAGATTATCCACTATTGGGATGTTTTTAGTGTCTTCTACCATGAAAATATTTGTTCAACGTCTCTGCCATTTCCCTGTTCTCCATTATTAATTCCCTAGTCTCATCCTCTAGGGGGCCAACATTTACTTTAGTCACTCTTTTTCTTTTTATGTACCTGTAGAAACTATTATCTGTTTTTATATTTTGTGCTAGTTTACTTTCATAATCTATCTTCCCTCTCTATCATTTTTTTAGTCGTTCTTTGCTGGCTTTTAAAAGTTTCCCAATCCTTTGGCCTCCCAATGGTCTTGGGCACATTGTATGCCTTTGTTTTCAATTTGATACCATCCCTTATTTCCTTAATTAGCCACGGATGGTTATCTCTTCCCTTACAGTCTTTCCTTCTCACTGGGATATATTTTTGTTGCGAGTTATGAATTATCTCTTTAAATGTCTGCCATTGCTCATCAACCGTCCCATACTTTAATCTATTTTCTCAGTCCACTTTAGCCAACTCTGCCCTCAGACCTTTGTAGTCTTCTTTATTTAAGATCTGGACACTGGTTTGAGATCCAACTTTCTCACCCTCCAACTGAATTTGAAATTCAACCATGTTATAGTCACTCATTCCTAGGGGATCATTTATTAATCCTGTCTCATTACACGGTACCAGTTCTAAGATAGCCTGCTCCCTGGTTGGTTCCGCAATGTACTGTTCAAGGAAGCTATCCCGGATACACGATGAACTCCTCCTCTCAAGGCTACCCTGGCCAATTTGCTTCGTACAATCAATATGAAGGTTAAAATCGCCCATGATTATTGCCGTTACTTTTTTACAAGCCTCCATTATTTCTTGATTTATACTCCATCCAACAGTGTAGACTACGCCCACCAGCGACTTTTTCCCCTTATTATTCCTTATCTCCACCCAAACTGATTCAACATCTTGATCTTCTGAGCCAATATCATTTCTCACTAATGCACTGATCTCATCCTTTATTAACAGTGCTACTCCACCTCCTTTTCCTTTCTATCTATCCTTCCGAATTGTCAAATACCCCTGAATATTGAGTTCCCAGTCCTGGTCACCTTGCAACCACATCTCTAACGGCTATCAGATCGTACCCATTTGTATCAATTTGTGCTGTCAACTCATCTATTTTATTACGAACGCTACGTGCATTCAGATAAAGAGCTTTTAAATTTGTTTTTTTACCATTTTTTCCTGCTTTGACCCCACTTTCTGATTCACCTTCATGTTTATACATTCTGTCCCTTCTGGCACACTCTGGTTTTCATTTCACCCGGTGCTACCCTGCTCTATTGCCTTCTCCTTATCTTTGACTTTTAAAATTTTCGCTCACCTAAATCCTCCCCCCCACTAATTAGTTTAAAGCCCTCTCTACAGCCTTGGTTATTTGATTCTCCAGGACCCTAGTCCCAGCATGGTGCAAGTGTAGTACTGGGGCCAGTGTCCCACGAACCAAAACCCATTTCTCTCACACCAGTCTTTGAGCCACGTGTTTAACTCTCTGATCTTATTTACCCTATGCAAATTTGCTCATGGCTCAGGTAGTAATCCAGAGATTATTACCTTTGTGGTTCTGCTTTTTAATTTGGCCCCTAACTGCTCATACTCCCTCAGCAGAACCTCTTTCTTTGTGCTATCAATGTCGTTGGTACCCACGCGGACTACGGCAACTGGATCTTCCCCCTCCCACTCCAATTCCTTTCCAGCCCTGAGGAGATGTCCTTAACTCTGGACCGGGCAGGCAACACAGCCTTCGGAAATCACGCTCTCAGCTGCAGAGAACCGTATCTATTCCCCTAATGATACTGTCCCCTACCACTACAACATTTCTTTTTACTTCCCCCACTTGAATAGCTGCCTGTACCATGGTGCTGTGGTCAGTTTACTTATCCTCCCTGCAGTCCCTGCTCTCATCCACGCAGGGAGTAAGATCCTCAAACCTGTTGGACAAGAGCGAAGGTTGAGACTCCTCCATCACTCCATCCTGAGTCCCCGTACCTGCCTCACTCATAGTCACACCCTCCTGTCCCTGACCACGGACCAAATTTGAATTAATTAACCTAGGGGCTGTGACTGGTTCCTGGAATGCAGCGTCCTGGTAACTCTCCCCCTCCTTGATGTGTCGTAGTGTCCGCAGCTTGGGCTCCAGCTCATCAATGCGGAGCCAAAGTTCCTTGAGCTGCAGAAACTTGCTGCAGATGTAGTCGCCGTGGACCTCAATGGCGTCCACTAGCTTCCACATGTTGCAACAGTGACACATCATGTGCCCTGCCATCTCTAATGTATTTAATTAATTAGATTTAGTTTTTAGTTATTAATCTCAGCCCCTAATTTAAGGCCGTTAATTTAAAACAAGAAGAGAGAGAAAAACTCACCAACCAATCACTTCCCTGCCTTCCTGTGATGTTGAATGTATTTGCCCTGTTCTCCTTTGTCGCCTTCTCTGGCTGGCTGCTCTCTCCTTTTATGCTCTGCTGTTGGTGGTCAGGGACAAGAGGGTGTGACCGCAACTTAGGCAGGTAAGGGTACCCCAGGTGCAGTGCTGGAGGAGCCTCGGCATTTGCTCTTATCCAACAGGTATGAGGTTTTTGCTGCCTGTGTGGATGAGGGAAAAGCCTGCAGGATGGATGAGCAGGCTGACCATGGCACCATGGTGCAGGAGGCCATTCAAGTGGGGGGAGTGAAAGGGAATGTAGTTATGATAGGGAACCGTATAGAAGAGGGATCGATACTGTTCTTTGCTGCCACGACCGGGAGTTTTGAAGGCTGTGTTGCGAGTTAAAGACATCTCCTCGTGGCTGGAGAAGAACTTGGAGTGGGAAGTGGAGGATTCAGTTGTCATGGTCCACATAGGAACCAACGACATAGGTAGAACTAGGAATGAGGTTCCGCTGAAAGAGTTTGAGGAGTTGGGGTCCAAATTAAAAAGCAGAACTTTAAAGGTAATAATCTTTGGATTGTTAACTGAGCTACGTGGAAATTGGTATAGGGATAAGCTGATTAGAAAGCTAAATGTGTGGCTCAAAGAATGGTGTGGGAGGCAGGCGTTTTGCTTCATGGGGTACTGGCACCATCACTGGGGAAAGAGGGGCTCCACTTGAACCGGGCTGGAACCAGTGTCCTGGTGACTCGAATAACTAGGGCAGTAGACAGAGCTTTAAATAAATGCAGGGGGAGGATTCAGCAAAGAGTCAATTTAAAAGCAGCAAGAGAAATGTCAAGGCTCTAGAGCAGAGCAGATTTGGGGGTAAAAATAAGCAGAGTGGATCAGGGCGAGACAGAGAGTAACAAACAAAGGTAATAGGGCATCACTGACTATCAGGCATCAGGAAAAAATAGAAAAAAGTCAAAGCTAAAGGCACCATATCTGAATGCATGAAGCATTCGCAACAAAATCGATGAATTAATAGCGCAGATAGAAATTAATATATTTGGTCTAATAGTCGTTATTGAGACGTGGTTGCAAAGTGGCCAAGGTTAGGAGCTAAATATTCCAGGATACTTAACTTTTAGAAGAAATAGGCAAAATGGAAAAGGAAGAGGGGTAACCTTGATAATAAAGGATAGGATAAAGACAGTAGAGAGAAAAGATCTTAGCTCGTAAAATCAAGAAGTAGAATCAGTTTGGATGGAGCTAAGAAACAGAAAGGGGCAGAAGACATTGGTGGGAATTGTTTATAGGCCCCAAACAGTCGTGGCAATGTAGGGCACAGTATAAATCAGTAAATTAGAGGTGCATGTAACAAGGGTAATATAATAATCATGGGGGACTTTGATCTACATATAGACTGGGCAAACCAAATTTGCAGTCATAGTGTGGAGGACAAATTCATACAATGTATACAAAATGGTTTTCAAGATCAGTATGTTGAGGAACCAACTAGGCAACAGGCTATTTTAGATGTAGTATTGAACAATGAGAAAGGGTTAATTAATAACCTTGTAGTAAAGGGGCCCATAGGGAAGAGTGATCATAATATGATAGAATTTTACATTGAGTTTGAAAGTGATTTACTTAAATCCTAAACTAGGGTCTTAAATCTAAACAAATGAAACTACGTAGATATGAGAGGAGAGTTGGCTGAGGCAGATTGGGAAACTACATTAAAAGGTATAATGGTTGACAAGCAATTGCTAATATTTAAAGAATTAATACATAATTTACAACATACATTCCTTTAAGGCACAAAAATCCCACATAAAGTGGTCCAACCATGGCTAAACAAAGTTAAAGATAGTATTAGATCAAAGGAAGAGGCTTATAATGTTGCCAAAAAGTACAGTATGCCTGAGGATTGGGAAGATTTTAGAATTCAGCAAAGGAGGACCAAGACATAAAACAGACTGTAAAAGCTTTTATTGGTATGTAAAATGGAAAAGATTAGTGAAAGTAAATGTGGGTCCCTAACAGGCTGAGACAGGAGAAATTAAATGGGGAATAAGGAAATGGCAGAGAAATTAAACAAATACTTTGTGTCTGTCTTCACAGGAGAAGGCACGAAAAACCTCCGGAAATAGTGGAGTACCAAGAGTTTAGCAGGAATGAGGAACTGAAAGAAATTAGTATTAGTAAAATAATAGTACTAGAGAAATTAATGGGACTGAAAGCTGATAAATCCCCTGGACCGGATGCCCTACACCCTAGAGTTTTGAAAGAGGTGGCTATAGAGATAGTGAATGCATTGGTTGTCATCTTCCAAAATTCCATATATTCTAGAATGGTTCCCGCAAATTGGAAGGTAGCAAATGTAACCCCGCCATTTAAGACGGATGGGAGAGCGAAAACCGGGATCAGTCATTGGGAAAATGCTAGAATCTATTATTAAGAATGTGGTAACAGGGCACTTAGAAAATAATAATAGGATTGGGCAGAGTTAACATGGATTTATGAAAGGGAAACCATGTTTGCCAAATCTGTTAAGAGTTTTTTGAGGTTGTAACTAGCAGAATAGAAAAGGGGGGGCCAGTGGATGTGGTGTATTTGGATTTTCAGAAGGCATTTAATAAGGTGCCACACAAGAGGTTATTGAACAAAATTAGTGCTCATGGGATTGGGGGTATTATACTAACATGATTGAGGATTGGTTAATGGACAGAAAACAGAGAGTAGGAATAAATGGGTCATTTTCGGGTTGGCAGGCTGTAACTAGTGGGGTACTGCAAGGATTGGTGCTTTGGCATCGATATCAATAATTTGGATAAGGGAGCCAAATGTAATATATCCAAGTTTGCTGATGATACATAGCTAGGTGGAAATGTAAATTGTGAGGATGATGCAAAGAGACTTCAAGGGGACATAGACAGGCTAAGTGAATGGGCAAGAACATGGCAAATGGAATATAATGTGGAGAAATATAAAGTTATCCATGTTGGTAGGAAATATAATAAGGCAGAGTATTTTTTAAATGGTGAGAGATTGAGAAATGTTGGTGCTCAGAGGGACCTGGGTTAACAGCATGCAATTAAGTAAACAAATGGAATGTTGGCCTTTATTACAAGAGGATTTGAATGCAAGAGTAAAGACGCCTTACTGCAATTATATAGGGCCCTGGTGAGACCACACCTGGAATATTGTTTACAGTTTTGTTCTCCTTACCTAAGGAAGGATATACTTGCCATTGAAGGAAACATAGAAACATAGAAAATAGGTGCAGGAGTAGGCCATTTGGCCCTTTGAGTCTGCACCACCATTCAATAAGATCATGGCTGATCATTCACCCCAGGAGTGCAACAAAGCTTCACCAGACTGATTCCTGGGATGGGGGGGATTGTCCTATGAGGAAAGATTGAGTAGACTAGGCCTATATTTTCCAAAGTTTAGAAGAATGAGAGGTGATCTCATTGAAACATACAAAATTCTGACAGGGCTTCACAGCGTGGATGCAGTGAGCATGTTTCCTCTGGCTGGGGAGTCCAGAACCAGGGATCACAGTCTCAGAATAAGGGGTTAGCCATTTAGGACTGAGATGAGGAGAAACTTCTTCACTCAGAGGATAGTGCATTTTTGAAATTCTCTACTCCAGAGGGCTGTGGAGGCTCAGTCTTTGAGTATATTCAAGACAGAGATTGATAGATTTTGGGATATTTAGGGAATCAAGGGATTTGGGGACAGTGCAGGAAAGTGGAGTTGAGGTCGAAGATCAGCCATGATCTCATTGAATGGGTGGAGCAGGCTCGAGGGGCCGAATGGCCTACTCCTGCTCCTAGTTCTTATGTTCTTACGTTCTTAAGATGTGAGGGTTGTAATAGTGGTATGTGTGAGAGTATGAGGAGAAGGAGGTGCAGTAAAGTGTGATGCTGTGATTGTAGGAGAGTGAAGGGGAACGGGAGAAGGAGTGTCGTGGTGTAGTGAGGCTGGAGGTGTGCGCAGTGAGTAAGAATGCAATATTGTTACCTTTACAACTCTGATGAGCTCACTGAACATCTTTCAGCCTTGCAGCCATATGCTAGAAGCTGGCATTGACCTCCTCAGCGACCTCTTCCCACTGGCAGCAGAGGTGTTGCCTGAAGGGTTTCTGCACCCTATGGTGGAAGAGGATCTCCCTCCTCCTGTCCATCGCCTGGACCAGTGCTGACAACATGGGATCAGAGAACCCGAGAGCCATGTTTAAACCTCTTCTGGCCACCGTCCATGATCTGGGACTGTAATAAATTTATAGTCCCTTTGGACTGCTCAGTAATTCGAAGCTGACTCCACATTGGGAATAGTTACGATTTTTATTCAAGTATAAGTGAGACTGAATAGACAACGGGACCAAAATTGCCCGTCCTGATGATAAGGCCTCTGGCCGCCGGAAAATGACGGCTTCGGTGCGGCGTGGAATGGCCGCCGACTCTCCATGGAGAGGTCGCCATTTTAGAAATTGTCCTACCTCAGGAGTGGAGCGGTGTCCAGGACCGCTACATCCATTTTCCCTCCATGGCATGCACGCACCGACCTCTTTCTGACTGGCGGGAACCCCCTCGTGAATTTGCGCTGGCGAAATTGCCCCTTGCCCAAAATTGCACCGCGGAAAAGGACTGGCCGGTGCCCCCGACGGCTTTTGCTGTCGGTGCACTCCGTGTGAAATGACGGCACGGACGCCCTTAAATGGGAGGGCGCACTTACGCAGCCACCATGTTTTTTTTGTCGGCCGACTGCCAGGTCGGGCCAACAATCAAGTCCCCGGGTTCGGCCGGGCCGCCAACAGGCAGCCCGGCACCCCCTCTTGGGTGCCAGCTGAAATCCTCCCTGGTGGCCCAGTGGACCAAACTAAACATAGAAACATACAAACATAGAAAATAGGTGCAAGAGTAGGCCACTCGGCCCTTCGAGCCTGCACCACCATTCAATAAGATCATGGCTGATCATCACCTCAGTACCCCTTTCCTGCTTTCTCTCCATACCCCTTGATCCCTTTAGTCGTAAGGGCCATATCTAACTCCCTCTTGAATATATCCAACGAACTGACATCAACAACTCTCTGCAGTAGATAATTCCACAGGTTAACAACTCTGAGTGAAGACGTTTCTCCTCATCTCGGTCCTAAATGGCTTACCCCTTATCCTTAGACTGTGACTTTTGGTTTTGGACTTCCGCAACATCGGGAACATTCTTCCTGCATCTAACCTGTCCAGTCCCGTCAGTATTTTATATGTTTCTATGAGATCCCCTCTCATTCTTCTAAACTCCAGTGAATACAGGCACAGTCGATCCAGTCTCTCCTCATATGTCAGTCCTGCCATCCCGGGAATCAGTCTGGTGAATCTTCGCTGCACTCCCTCAATAGCAAGAACATCCTTCCTCAGATTAGGTGATCAAAACTGAACACAATATTCCAGGTGAGGCCTCACCAAGTCCCTGTACAACTGCAGTAAGATCTCCCTGCTCCTATACTCAAATCCCCTAGCTATGAAGGCCAACATGCCATTTGCCGCCTTCACCGCCTGCTGTACCTGCATGGCAACTTTCAATGACACCCAGGTCTCGTTGCACCTCCCCTTTTTCTAATCTGCCACCATTCAGATAATATTCTGCCCTCGTGTTTTTGCCACCAAAGTGGATAACCTCACATTTATCCACATTACACTGCATCTGCCATGCATTTGCCCACTCACCTAACCTATCCAAGTCACCCTGCAGCCTCCTAGCATCCTCCTCGCAGCTCACACCGCCACCCAGTTTAGTGTCATCTGCAAACTTGGAGATATTACACTCAATTCCTTCATCTAAATCATTGATGTATATTGTAAGTAGCTGGGGTCCCAGCACTGAGCCCTGCGGCACACCACTAGTCACTGCCTGCCATTCTGAAAAGGACCCATTTATCCCGACTCTCTGCTTCCTGTCTGCCAACCAGTTCTCTATCCACATCAATATATTACCCCCAATACCATGTGCTTTAATTTTGCACGCCAATCTCTTGTGTGGGACCTTGTCAAAAACCTTTTGAAAGTCCAAATACACCACATCCACTGGTTCTCCACTGTCCACTCTACTAGTTACATCCTCAAAAAATTCTAGAAGATTTGTCGAGCATGATTTCCCATTCATAAATCCATGCTGACTTGGACTGATCCTGTCACTGCTTTCCAAATGCGCTGCTATTTCATCTTTAATAATTGATTCCAACATTTTTCCCACCACTGATGTCAGGCTAACCGGTCTATAATTCCCTGTTTTCTCTCCCTCCTTTTTTAAAAAGTGGTGTTACATTAGCTACCCTCCAGTCCATAGGAAATGATCCAGAGTCGATAGACTGTTGGAAAATGATCACCAGGGCATCCACTATTTCTAGGGCCGCTTCCTTAAGTACTCTGGGATGCAGACTACAAGCCCTGGGGATTTATCGGCCTTCAATCCCATCAATTTCCCTAACACAATTTCCTGACTAATAAGGATTGCCTTCAGTTCCCCTTCTCACTAGACCCTCTGTCCTCTACTATTTCCAGAAGGTTATTTGTGTCTTCCTTCGTGAAGAGAGAACCAAAGTATTTGTTCAATTGCTCTGCCATTTCTCTCTTCCCCATTATAAATTCACCTGATTCTGTCTTCACTGATCTTTTTCTCTTCACGTAGCTGTAGAAGCTTTTGCAGTCAGTTTTTATGTTCCCAGCAAGCTTCCTCTCATACTCTATTTTCCCCCTCCTAATTAAATCCTTTGGCCTGCTCTGCTGAATTTTAAATTTGTTCTAAAATTCTAAAATATCTGCAGACTTCGCAGCAGCCCTCCCCTTTAACTGAAGGGGAGAGATATTGTGACGTGTCAGCGTGGCGCTGTTGACTGATCGGGGCGGCAAACCCACTGCGAGCTCACTTCCGCAGTCAACCGGAACACCGCACCACGGAGAAAAAAAACCCCAAGGTGCTGAATTCCTCTGGTATCTCCACCCCGGGTGGAGAAAAACTTTAAAAAGCGGTATGTGCGTCCCGTTTCGGGTGGACGGTAATTTCTACCCCACAGTATTTGAGCAGCAGTTTACAAGGAACAATTGAGAAGCACATTGGATCCTTGGGAAAAATGCGTGACCTATTCCCTGTACCTCTGACTCTCATACGCTTGTACATCTGTCTGGTGTCCTCCTTAGTCCTTCTACACTGAGAGAGATCCAAACCCCCAAGGATCTATCTCAAAAACCGGAACTGCAGAAAAATCCATCTATTCATGTATTTTCCATATCCTATTTTGCAAAAACATGGGTTTGGCACGTACATGTCCCGACCCAGGCACTGCCTTGTAACTCCTTGGGCTAGACTTTCGGCATATATCCGCCCATTTACCACCCATTTAAACGTTGAGATTGTGTTCAACACCCATATTTCATTATAAGTGGAAACTAACGCCGAATTATTGCCCATTTATCGCCGGTGGAACATTCGGCATACAGTTACTGCCGGGAATGAGCTGAATCGCCCGCCCATATTTAAAAAAAATAAAATCTGACGTCATCACTCGTGTGCCGCCCAGAAGATTGTTTATAATGGAAACTAACGCCCAAATACCGCCCAGATTATTACTGAGCGCTACTTTCAGCATTTCACCCATATACCGCCCAAATGATCGCTCGCCCAAAAAGACACTGAAGAAAAGCTGCACTCACCTGACCTTAACCCAACGGTATGGACGCCATTTTGTAAATTGGAGGAAGTTTAATACAAGGCTGCTTCAAGTTGATGGGAGCATTGAAGTAATTCCTGAGTGATTGTCAAGATTCTAAAACGCCCTTAAAATCATCTAATCACATTGTGGTTAATTTTGAGTTTATATTGTGTTTGTTGAGAACAATTTAAGAATTTTGAAGACATATTAGGGCAGTTATAGTAATGGGGCCTATAATTTCTCAGCCGATATTGATGACTATTCACATGCTGCAGAATACAGATGGGAGATGATTCATTGAAGAGCATTATGTGCCCAATCAAAGAGATGGCAGAGTGCTGAGGAGGAGGAGACCTTCACCCAACGCGTTTACAGGAATAAGTGATCATACCTGGACTAGTCTGATAACACATGCGTTAGAAGGCTGTGCTTCTGAAAGGAGGTCATCAGTGAGATATGCCAGCTTATTAAGGGAGATCTGCTGCCGAACAGCACCATCAGGACCACACTGCCCATTGACGTCAAGATTACTGTGACACTTTCCTTATATACATCAGGCTCTTTTCAGGCCTCAGCAGGTGACATTTGCAGTATCTCTCAGCATGCCACACATTGCTGCATTCGACTGGTGACTGAAGCCCTTTACGCATGCAGGATGGACTTTATAAATGTCCCTATGACCAGGAAGACACAGAGTGAGAGGGCTTTGGGTTTCTCGAGAATAGCAAATTTCCCTAAGGTGCAGGGAGCAATAGACTCTATGCACATCGCCCTGCGAGCACCTTTTCAGGATGCAGAGATTTACTGTAATCAAAAGGGATTTCACTCCCTGAATGTGCAGCTCCTGTTGACCACAAGCAAATAATCTTGGCAGTAAATGCAAATTTTCCAGGTAACATTCATGATGCACACATCTTGCGTGAGAGCATTGTCTTTGACCTGTTTAAGAGTCAGCCACAAGGTCACAGTTGAATGCTGGGGGATAAAGGATATGGCCTTGCCAGCTGGCTCATGACCCCCCGCGAAAGACTCAGGCAGAAGCTGAGAAGCGCTACAACAAAAGCCATATAGCTACACGCAGTCAGGGCCCACTGGAAGGAGCACTTCAAAGATCTCTTCAATCGAGACACTGCCTTTGACTCGAGTGTTTTCGACTCCATCCTGCAACATGCGACCCGTAACCACCTCAGTGAAACCCCAACGCCGCATGAGGTAGGAAAAGCCATAAGACAGCTCAAGAACAACAAGGCTACGGGAGCGGATGGAATTCCTGCTGAGGCACTAAAGTATGGCGGAGAGGCACTGTTGATGCAAATACATGACCTCATCTCTCTCATCTGGAGGGAGGAGAGCATGCTGGAAGATCTGAGAAGCAGTGATCGTGCCATCTTTAAAAAAAGGGGACAAGTCTGACTGCGGCAACTACAGAGGAATCTCCCTGCTATCAGCCACTGGGAAAGTTGTGGCTAGAGTTCTCCTCAAACGTCTTCTCCCTGTGGCCGAGGAGCTCCTCCCGGAGTCACAGTGCGGATTTCGTCCCCTACGGGGCACAACAGACATGATCTTTGCAGCACAATAGCTGCAGGAAAAATGCAGAGAGCAGCACCAGCCCTTATACATGGCCACCTTCGACCTTACAAAAGCCTTTGACACTGTCAGCTGCGAGGGTCTATGGAGCGTCGTCTTCCATTTCGGATGCCCCCAAAAGTTCGTCAACATCCTCCGCCTGCTCCATGACGACATGCAGGCCGTGATCCTTACCAACGGATCCATTACAGATCCAATCCACATCCGGACCGGGGTCAAACAGGGCTGCGTCATCACCCCAACCCTCTTCTCAATCTTCCTCACTCCCATGTTCCACCTCACAGTCAACAAGCTCCCCGCTGGAGTGGAACTAAACTACAGAACCAGTGGGAAGCTGTTCACCCTTCGCCGTCTCCAGGCCAGATCCAAGACCACCCCAACCTCTGTCATCGAGCTACAGTATGCAACGACGCTTGCATCTGCGCACATTCAGAGGCTGAACTCCAGGACATAGTCGACGTATTTACTGAGGCGTACGAAAGCATGGGCTTTACGCTAAACATCTGTAATATAAAGATCCTCCACCAGCCTGTCCTCGCCGCACAGCACTGTCCCCCAGTCATCAAGATCCACGACGCAACCCTGGACAAAGTGGACCATTTCCCATACCGCTTATCAACAAAAGCAGACATTGATGAGGAGATTCAACATTGCCTCCAGTGCGCCAGCGCAGCCTTTGGCCACCTGAGGAAAAGAGTTTTCGAAGACCAGGCCCTCAAATCTACCACCAAGCTCAAAGTCTACAGGGCTGTAGTAATACCCGCCCTCCTGTATGGCTCAGAGACATGGACCATGTACAGTAGACACCTCAAGTCGCTGGAGAAATACCACCAATGATGCCTCTGCAAGATCCTACAAATCCCCTGGGAGGACAGACGCACCAATGTTTGCGTCCTCGACCAGGCCAACATCCCCAGCATTGAAGCACTGACCACACTTGATCAGCTCCGCTGGGCAGGCCACATTGTCCGCATGCCAGACACGAGACTCCCAAACAACACTCTACTTGGAACTCCTTCATGGCAAACGAGCCAAAGGTGGCAGAGGAAACGTTACAAAGACACCCTCAAAGCCTCCCTGATAAAGCGCAACATCCCCACCAACACCTGGGAGTCCCTGGCCAAAGACCTAAGTGAAGGAAGTGCATTCTGGAGGGCGCTGAGCTCCTCGAGTATCGTTGCCGAGAGCATGCAGAAATCAAGCGCAGGCAGCGGAAGGAGCATGCAGGAAACCAGGCCTCCTGCCCACCCTTTCCCTCAACGACTATCTGTCCCACCTGTGACAGAGACTTTGGTTCTCATATTGGACTGTACAGCCACCTAAGGACTCATGTTAAGAATGGAAGCAAATCTTCATCGATTCCAAGGGAATGCTTATGATGACGATAGATACACGCAGTATCGTCGCAAAGACAAATGGAGTGCTGAAGCAGCACTTCAGATGCCTGGACCACTCAGGAGGCAACCTGAGCAGGTCACTGAGTTCATTGTGGTGTGTTGCATGTTGCATAACTTAGCTATCAGGAGGGGAAAAGAATTGCCAGAAGAGGAGGAGGAGGACGAGGACCTCGGGGAGCACAATCAGCCTGGCGACGAACCCCTGCCCCTACCCCCCCACCCCCCCCCACACCGCAGGAAAAGCCCCGTAGTAGTTACGCAGCTGCAAGACTGTTGCATCAGCAGCTCATAAATGAACGCTTTGCATGAAGCTATGTTGGTGACAGTTATAGTTCTGTTACGTTATGCTTCAGCCTTGCCTGGCCATTGTTTGCAACCCTTTTATTGATGTTTAACCTTCTGTTATTAGAAGACACAGTTAAATAAAAATCTTTAAACATTTTATTTTAAGTGATAAATTATTATACAAACTATAAAAGTGAAAAAACAAACATATACATTAAATAAATAATTGAATTGAAACACCCATCTTCCTCCCCCCCAACAGTCAATACATTTTTAATAACAATAACTCCCATGGCAATTTTTCAATAACAATTAAAATATAGCAGGACACAAACACCTACCCAACCCCACCCCCCCTTCCCCGCCAAAACGGTCAACAAATTTTTAATAACCATAATAACAACAACAACCCCGCCAACAGTCAACAATTTAATAACCAGAATAAGGACCCCTCTTCTCCCCCCCCCCCCCCTCTCCCCCTCCCCACCCCACCATGCAAAATATCCTACCTGCTGCCACACTTTCCTCTGCCTCTACCTCCCCTGGTCTTAACCTCGCCTTTTCCACTTACGCTCCCCCTTCTACCCGCATTAACACCAAGCCGTCTTGCAGCAGGGCACCTCGAGCGCTGCTGTTGTGGGGGGGGGGGGGTGGGGGGGAGGGGCGGGTGACGGTGGCAGAGTCAAATCTTGGGAAGCTGGAGAAGACATTTTGGAAGAAACATCTTCCAAGTCCGAAGCAACTGCCTCCTCCTGACTCACATTTGTCGGTATAGGTGGTACGGCACCTTGGGGTGCAGTGCCCTATCCCAAGACCACTGCCTGCCGCATGGAATCGGCCATTCTCCGCATTGCCGCAGCCATCTGCACCACGTCCTCCGAAATACACGCAGAGAGTGCGGCAATGTTACCGGTCAACCCACCTATCGCCTGGAGGAGCTCTTGACCAATGTCGACACTTGCCCTCGACTGTGAGACCATGTCCCGCCTGTCGTTGCACATGCCTACCTCACCTACCCAACCTCCACCGGGTCGGCGTGGGCGCTGGACCACTCGGAGTGCCTGCTGCAAGACGCTTGGCCCCGCTACTTCATCAGTTGATAAGGACGTGGCCTCAACCTGTGCTGAGCAGAATGGTTGAGGCTCAATATTCTCCTCCGTGGTCTCGTCACCTGTAGTTAGGAGGACCTGTACTAAAAAAAGTGACACTCCAGGGGCCTCCATGTTCCTGCGATGCGCCTGGGGAACTAGAAAACATCATTGAGGTTAGTAGAAGAGAAGGGGAGGCCAGGGTGACATGAGAATGCCTACGATGAGCAACACTACTGCAATAAATATCACCGACAGATGTTACATTTAATTAACATGAGAATACAGAAGCTGTATGGCATTATAATAAGATTTCATGATCCCAGCATTAATTACATAACATTACATCATTCATATATTATACTCAAATGGCATTAAATTACTTTAAATTACCAATGGTTTATACATTACTCACATGGTGCAACAACGGGATCTGCACAACCGCGGGTGGCCGAACGATTATGCGCCCTTGTAGCACTGGTTTGGCTCTCTGTAATCGTGAGTCACAGAGCAATTATCTTCGGCGATCTCCGCCCAGATTCTTTGGTATATGCAGGGGGGGGGAGGCGGGGCGGTTTCCCACGTCCATCCTGGGTTAATTAGCCCCACCGAGACTCCACCTGTTCGCCTCATCAGAGAAGCGTTTTGTCCTCAACCTCTGCCAAATCTCTCTCCTCACCCACCTCTGCCACCTGCTCAGTGACTGCGGATTCCTCATATTCCATTTTCATTTGACCAAATAGTTGTTATTAGATCGATTAGATTATTATCACAGTCTCGAGTGAGACAACCTTCACAAGCAGGCTCAAAAGACAAAATGCGGTCGGTTCTCCCTCCCTTTGTCTTCTGAGCATGCGCAGATGACCCTTGACCTCCAGAATCGCGAGAAAAGTTAATTGCCTGAAAAAAAAAACGCGCCTGAGCAGAACGGCCGTTGCAAAGGACTCCGGCCTTGCATGGCTGACTACATCGCTATTGCCCATTTCACATCGCTAAGGCTATCGCCCAAATTTAAAAGGCGAAACTAGCGATTTTTTAAATGAGTGATATTCAATAAACCAACCACGAACACCAGAAATATAGCCCATTTTTGGGCGATAGCGATAATAATGGAAAATCTAGCCCCTTACCTTTGTTTTTAGCCTCTCTAAAAGCTTTGTTTAGCAGTTAATGGATGCCTTGCATGTACCGATCATTCTAAACACTAAATTCCTAGCTTGATATTAGCTTTTCATAATAGAAGCAAAAGAGTGAGTATTTTCGTGGCCTTAACAAGTTCAATACTAAAAATGCATCTTGCAATTCCTGAAGCTTATAAAAGCGTGATGATAGTTTGATGATTTTCTAATAATTAAAGAGCCCTTTTAAGTAAGTGTGATCAGGGCCTGTAACAGTCAAGATAGCACGGTTCACATCTCGAAGTTCCTCCTCTGATATGCACCAACAGGATACTCCCAACAGTTAGTCATCCGCACCTGCGATCTATGACTAATCATCTAGGAAAGCACGTTTATGATTTAAATAATCCAAAGCCTGTCCATCCCATAATGCCCCAAAAGCTCTTTTAAACCCTAACTCTCTCACAGGAATTTCTGCTGTTGTCTGCAGCCAGAGTGCACCTCCCCTGTTAACTGGTATTGGCTGCCTGGAAGTGTCACCATGGACACCCGATTTCCCACCCCCGCCCGCAAACAGGCATGCAGCCAATGAATACTGTGGGTAGCGCTGGCTGCATGCCTGAACCATTTTAATGAGGTCCTAGCACGAATTTAGGGTGGTGCCTGGGACCATGTCAAGCCCTCTGCGGGCCCGTTTTCGAAAAACTAATCTCTCGGCTGGTGCCGTTTCCAGAAACCTTAGGTGGGGGGTGAAGTTGGTGTCAGGCAGTAGTGCCAAACCGGCGATAGTGAATCGGCAGCCTGGTTTACACTCTGCCCGGTTTTCTTTTCCGTTTAAGTCAATTTTACCAGGGTGTAAAAGGAGCTGCCTGTTCACTGTCACCCATGTGGCTCCACTAACCACCCCCCCCCCTCCTCACTCCCTGCTCTAATGTTTGTGATTGTTTCAAAACTAGTTGAGAATAATTAATGTTGATAAACTATTTCAGCAAAGGGGAGAGGGAGAGTTATGGGATCTGTCATGGAGTCACTACCGATCCCAATAATTATGAAGAAACTTAATAGGAATAGCGTTATTTATATTGGGTTAAATAATTGCTCCCTTCATAACTTAATAGCATATAAAAAGGCAGCTCAGCATGCAAATTGGTCCAATACTGAGAATTTACAATTTACATAGAATTTACTACACAGAAACAGGCCATTCGACCCAACCAGTCCATGCAGGTGTTTATGCTGCACACGAGCCTCCTCCCATCCTATTTCATCTCGCCCTATCAGCATACCCTTCGATTCATTTCTCCCTCATGTATTTATCTAGTTTCCCTTTATTTTATACACTGTGTAATGAAGACTCATTAAAAATATCATGGCAGATTGTTATTGCGTATCACGTTCTTTCTAATTAGGTCTCTGAAAGAAAATTGCTTTTTACATAGGAATAGGAGTAGACCATTTAGCCCCTCGAGCCTGTTCCGCCACTCAGTGACATCATGGCTGATCTGTGATCTAACTCCATGTGGCCTTTGCCCATATCCCTTAATACCTTTGGTTAACAAAAATCTTTCAATCTTAGTCACAGTCGAAGGATAAGGGGTAAGCCATTTAGGACCGAGATGAGGAGAAACTTCTTCACCCAGAGAGTAGTGAACCTGTGGAATTCTCTACCATAGAAAGTAGTTGAGGCCAATTCACTAAATATATTCAAAAGGGAGTTAGATGAAGTCCTTACTACTCGGGGGATCAAGGGATATGGCGAGAAAGCAGGAAGGGGGTACTGAAGTTTCATGTTCAGCCATGAACTCATTGAATGGCGGTGCAGGCTAGAAGGGCTGAATGGCCTGCTCCTGCACCTATTTTCTATGTTTCTATGTTTCTATTTAAAGTTAACAATTTACCGAACACCAATTGTCATTTGTAGAAGAGCGTTCCAAACTGCTACTATGGTTGGGCCGAATGACCTGTTTCTGTGCCATATTTCCTACATAATCCTATGTATACTTCACTCCTGAAAGGCCTACCTCTAATTTTTAGACTATGCCCCCTAGTCCTAGACTCCCCAACCAGCAAAAATAGTTTCTCGCCATCTACTCTATCTGTTCTCCTTAATATCTTGAACCCTTCAATCAAATCACCCCTTAACCTTTTAGATTTCAGGGAATACTACCCTAGTTTGTGTAATCTCTCCTCGTAATTTAACCCTGAAATCCGGGTAACATTCTGGTAAATCTACGCTGCACTCCTTCCAAGGCGAATATGTCCTTCCTAAGGTCTGGTGTCCAGAACTGCTCACATTTCTCCAGGTGTGATCCAACCAGTATAGCTGTATTCTAGTGCTTTATATATATATATATATATATATATATATATATAAAGGCCAGCATTCCATTCGTCTTTTTAATTATTTTGCAACCAAACCGGTTTTATTTAAAAATATCTCTGTTGCAAAATTGAGATCTTGTTCAATCTGGCAATTTGTGATGCTGGTGAATTCCTGACTCTATAAACTGGTTTCACCGCATTGCATACAGTTTAAAAAAAAATTGTGTTAGGAATTGTCTGCTTTCCTCCCACCATTTTCCTTTTGACTATAATGTGGTTTCAAAACTACTGGGAAGGTGCTGCCAGTTTCTGGAATAGTTACACCACATAAAGCCTGGAAACTGAACAGGGAGCGAACTGTGGGCTACTTTTGGATGGGCACGATGGGTTTTCCTCATCTGGCTCTCTTTGTGATCCAGTTTGTTTTCCTATAAACCTTCCCTTCCTCCTACAATCTACATCAGAGAATCATTGAGGGGAAAATTGCAGTCGGAGGCTTCCTTTGTATGAACGCCTCCAACCCGAAAGAAATCTACAAAAGTACCTGGTGGTCCCGGAGAAATGTAGGATTTCATTCGCTGCGCAGCGTTACGGGGATTTGTCTTCCACGTACAGACGTCTATGTTGCAATCACGTGGGCTTGGACCACCAATCACTAGGAACTCCATTTTTACAAGCTCCCATTACTATCAATGAAAATTACCCTCTAAAACACTGAAACACAGCACAATAAATACAAAAAACACCTCACATATTTAAAATTCATTGAAATTAAATGTTTTTAAAAAGTATATATATTTTGGGAATTTTTTTTTAATGTGTTTTAATAGGGTTAAAAATAAACTTACCTTAATGGATAGGGTTTTTAACATAAAAATGAATTATTACATTTAACTTTTCTATGTTTTAAAAGTGCTATACTGGTAAATGTAGGCTATGCACCTGCTTTTACCAGGTGTAAAAGTTTGAAGGACATTCGCTGGGCATGAGTTGGACAAATAGCTCAATCTCTGCCAAGCGGATGTCCTTCCTGCGGGGATGTGTGCGATCTGCCAAAAATAAATTTTGACAGATCGGAAAAGCTGGTTTTCGGCGCATGTGCATTGCGCCCCGAAAACTGACTTTTGGGTCCGTGTGTACTTCATATGCGCCCAACAAGGTCGCAATTTTAGGCCCATTGATTCTTACAGCAGAAAGAGGCCATTTGGCCCAGTGTGCCTCTACCGCTCTTTCAAAGAGCTATCCAATTAATCCCACTCCCCTGCTCTCTCCACATAGCCCTGCAATTTTTTCTCCTTCAGGCATTTAATCCAATTCCCTTTTGAAAGTTACTATTGAATCTGCTTCCACTACCTTCCAAGGGAAATATCCTTTAAAATGCTAAGCTTAGTGTCACCTTTCTACTAGTTCTTGATTTGTCTGGTTTCTTTTCCAATCCTCACGGTGGCCTACAGGATGGGTCTTGGCCCTTCACACAGTTTTCTCAATGTAAGTCAAGTTCCAACAAGCAAACAGCCCTCAAACAGTGCATTGGCATGAACTGTACCCACTCCTCTATGACATGATACATAAGAACATAAGAAATAGGAACTGGAGTAGGCCATACGGCCCGTCAAGCCTGCACTACCATTCAATAAGGTCATGGCTGATCTGATCATGGACTGAGCTCCACCTCCCTGCCCACTCCCCATAACCTCTTATCCCTTTATCATTTAAGAAACTGTCTATTTCTGTCAAATTTATTCAATGTCCCAGCTTCCACAGCTATCTGAGACAGCGAATTCCACAGATTTACAACCCTCTGAGAGAAGAAATGTCTCCTCATCTCGGTTTTAAATGGGCGGCCCCTTATTCTAAGATCATACCCTCTAGTTCTAGTCTCCCCCATCAGTGGAAACATCCTCTCTGCATCCACCTTGTCAAGCCCCCTCATAATCTTATACATTTCGATAAGATCACCTCTCATTCTTTTGAATTCCAGTGAGTAGAGGCCCAACCTACTCAACCTTTCCTCATAAGTCAACCCCCTCATCTCCGGAATCAACCTAGTGAAGCTTCTCTGAACTGCCTTCAGAGCAAGTATATCCTTTCGTAAATATGGAAACTAAAACTGCACGCAGTATTCCAGGTGTGGCCTCACCAATATTCTGTATAAGTGCAGTAAGACTGCCCTGCTTTTATACTCCTCTCTGCACTCTGCTACCCAGTTGCCACAAGTGCTGATCTTGGTTTCTCCCAGTTTACTATCTGCTCATAATCTTAGAGGTTGGGATTTATTGTGTATTATTGAACATGTGAGGATTTGAAATATTTTTTGAAGTTGGAAATAACAGTGCATATTAAAATAATCAGAATTGAACCCTGTTTCAAAGAATGTAATGGTGAAACAAATCTTAATATTACAGTTAAAAAACTACACAAATGCCAAGAGCAATCTTTATTGATGTAATATTAACCCAAAAGCACAAACACAAAAAATACTTTGCTCATATTAACTGATTTCCTTTTCTCTCTCCCCCATTTTCTGCCTTGTCTATTTTCAAACTTAAATTTACATTCGTATGCAAACATTTTTTTGCCTTCTTAATACATTTTAAATTCATATCAGGAAAGCAAAGAGAGAACATTAAAGAATGTTGGCAAGTAAAATCAAGGAAAACCCAAAAATGTTTTCTAAGTACATTAAGAGCAAGAGGATAATTGGAGAAAGAGTGTGGTCTATTAGAGACCATAAAGGAAATGTGTGTGTGGAGGCGGAAGACGTGGCTGGGATTCATAATGAATACTTTGCATCCATATACACAAAAAAGAGGAGACTTTGCAATGAGGGAGGAGGAGTGTGAAGTATTAGACGAGATAAATATAGTGAGAGAGGAAGTATTAAGGGGCTTAGCAGCTTTGAAAGTGGATAAATCCTCAGGCCCAGATGAAATGTATCCCAGGCTGTTAAGAGAAGCAAAAGAGGAAATAGCAGAGGCTCTGACCATCATTTTCCAATTCTCTCTGGCTACAGGTGCAGTGCCAGAGGACTGGAGGACTGTTAATGTTGTACCTTTGTTTAAAAAGGGAGAAAGGGATAGACTGAGTAACTACAGGCCAGTCAGCCTAACCTCTGTGGTGGGAAAATTATTGAGAAAAATCCTGAGGGACAGGATAAATTGGATGGGCTGGGGTTGTTTTCTTTGTAACAGAGGAGGCTGAGGGAGATCTTATTGAGGTGTATACAACTATGAGAGGCCTAGATAGGGTGGAGAGGAAGGACCTATTTCCCTTCGCAGAGAGGTCAACAACCAGGGGACATAGCTTTAAAGTAAATAGTAGGCAGTTTAGAGGGGATTTGAGGGAAAAAGATTTCACCCAGAGGGTGGTCTGGAACTCATTGCCTAAAAGGGTGGTCAAGGCAAATACTCTCACCACATTTTAAAAGTACCTGGATATGCACGGACCAAGAGTTGGAAAGTGGGATTAGTCTGGGGAGCTCTTTGTCAGCCGCCACGGACACAATGGGCTGAAATGGCCTCCTTCCGTGCTGTAAATTTCTATGATTCTATGCTGTTTGCTTGCTGTGTGTAAATTGGCTGCCACAGTTCCCTACATTACAACAGTGACTACATTTTAAAAGTACTTAATTGGTGCTTTGTGACATCTTGAGGTTATAAAAGGCACTATATAAATGTAAGTTCTTTCTTTACTGCACTGGTGTGGGACTTGTCATCTCAACCATTGGACTCCAAGACTAAAGTGTGATCACAAACACCCACTAACAGCTGCTGCAAATGCTGCTCCTATAATAACCTCTTCAATTGTTCTAAAAAGTACAAGGGTAGTTAAACATCATAGGATTAAAACCACTTTGTAAATTCAAGCAAAATTGAAACTGAAACTATCCTTTAGCATTTGAGGGCAGGAGTTGAACTAACCCTCTGAGAAATGGCTTATGTTATTTTATTGGATCAGTACTTGGCCTCCATCAGTTTTTAATACAACTCGACACAAAGCAATTTTTCAGAATGACGACCAAGACCTTTAGGAAGAGGCAGCTCGAGTGACACTGGGTTAATTTTTAAAAGGACTTTGCCCTCGTATGAGCCGCTTTACAAATAATCGCAAATAATCATGGCTGATTGGAACGTCACCATGGACTGGTGGGATTGAAGTTTGACTCCTTCCTTGATGCTGCTGGATTGACAATCTCTGCCCACAGGCTGTGGCAAATCGCCTGCTCACAAGGCATGGGGAAAAAAAATTCATTCATAGTGAATGACCCCCTCCCCTTTCCACTTGCCTGCCCTTGTACATCAACTCAAATTAAAGGTAAAAGCTTGGGCGCAAGTTGTCCACAAGTTCTCCTTGGCAGACTTGCTACACCGTCTGGGAAAACAATAGGAAAAATATTATGGGGCAACATTCTCTCAAATATTCGGTCAACTTGGTATTGCTTTAAACATAATTGTATGTATGTCTATGTGTGTGTCTATACACATATTCTCTTTGTCTCCAATGGCAACTGGTCATTATTCCGCTATTCACACCCTATCTGGACCAACCTTTTTCTAACTCCTGTCATTACCATTTCAATTCGGCCCATCATCTCTTTTGTCTCTCTAATCTCTCCTGCCTTCCACCCTATCACAGACCTTCCCTTTTGTTCTTTCTTCCCCTCCCCCTTTCAGTGCTTGTTAAGAATGTGCTCTTTTCGAACATTCGCCAGTTCTGACGAAGGGTCTGTTTTTCTCTCCACAGATGCTGTTTGACCCGCTGAGATTTCCAGCATTTTCTGTTTATATTAAAGATATATAAAACACACTAAACATATATAAAAACACACACGAAAATATTCAGTTAACTTGGTATGGTTTTAAACATATATATATATATATATATACACGTGTACACACATAATATATAAGACACACCAAACAAATATATATGCATGCTAAATCTTTTATATTGTTTTATATATATATATATAAACAATATTTGGAGGCAACGTTTCTTCAATAATATCCTGTCAACTTGGTTTACTTTAAACCTAATTATAAGTATGTATATGTATGTGTGTGTATATAAACGAAATATTTGATCAGATTACACATCTACTCTCAAATCCGATATTTTACCGTTTCCATGAACCTTGTGTTGAACTCTTATGAACAAATCATTTGCTAAATATAACATGAGAGCTCACCACAATTTGGGAGAAGAGAAACTATGAGCCAATCCCTCTCACGCCCTGTTAAGTTTCTGAGTAGCAGTGTGGTGTAAACTGTACAGTGAGCCAAAAAACAAATATTGGTGACTTTCACCCTAAAGAGCAGGAGATAGCGCTCCGGTTCTGGATTTTAAGACAGAGCGAGAGAGCAAATTCTACTGATCCAATAGGTATAGAGAGAGCAGGCTTCCTGAGCTGCTGCTGAAGGCTTTCAGTCTTTCTCCGAACTTGCTGGGTGTGGTCTGAGGGAAGTGTTTAAGGAGCCAAGTACCCAAGATCGGGACTTACTGTCAACCTTGGCTGCTGAGCTGGCGTGAGCATATTACAGAAGGACTGCAGGGAAAGGATGGCCGCGGATCTCAAGATCGAGCTGTTCATTAAGGTAAGGCTAGATCTCGACTGAGGGGAACATCAGTTTCTGGAAATATCGAAGTCTTAAGTAAAATGTTATTTTAATAGTATGTTTACGCTAAATGATTTATTTTAACCCCATCCGCTGTTTAGACTGAACATTTAAGTCTCTGTATAAATGAAGTTTGAAAAGTGTAGGAATAATTAAACTAGCTCTGAACTGATGTCAACTTTCTTTTGGTCAGCACTGAAGCTAATCCATTCAATTTGTGTGCTCTGGGAGTGATATTCTTCACTCTGAGATTTGGATTTCGAGTATATGAGAACAGCCAAGGATTCAAAGGCGGTGTCCGCCCATCAAATCTCCAGTAACCTGGCTCTGCCTTTCGATATAGTGTAGCTCATGTTGCTCCTACTTTGATTGTCCAAATACTTCCCTTTCTAAAGATTTTTTTCCGAATATACATATTTTCAATTTGCTTTTCACTCATTTAAATGTATGTCCCCTCCTCCCCTGTCTTAATTTGAAGTAATGTTCTCAGTTTATTTAATCTATACCATTTAGTATTTAGCTTGAAGAGGTTCCCACCCTTAACTGCATTCTTTGTAAACAATTCAGCGTGCGTTTCCTTCATTTTTTCCCTATAGACTTTCTTTAAGTTTGGAATCAGTTCTGTTGCTGCCCGCTGCTCTATATGTTATTCCACTTGTTTTTCTTAAACTTGCTCCACCACATAGTCTAAATGTTGATAGACATGCCTTTAGCACTGTTCCTAGGACCCTTTCTCAGTCTCTCTCAATTTAATCCTACTCATTCTCTAGTTAAGATGTACATTTACACTTTATCGTGTTTAATTTGCCATGTTTCTGTCCAGTTGCATAGCCAGTCTACTGTAAATCCTTTTTCTTGCATCCTCTGCCTCCACTGTTTTCCTTGTTTTAATGGTTGGTTTTGACACCCATGCTAATATCTTGGTGTACAGATAAAATATATAGTTACAGGTTGGAATCTAATCAAGAGGTTCAGATTACTTTCATATGCAGAATAAATAATAGATCCTGGGACTATGTTACAGGCTGGACCTTTAGCAGAATTTAAATAGGTTAGGTATGGAATAATGGATATACTGGAATGAGTTACAGGCTGGGATCTATCAAAGGCTTCTTTTTACTGTAAAAGGGAAGCTTGAGTGGTTTTAGGATTAGATTGCTCTGCAAGGTTTCTTAATTACAGGCACTGTTCATTTTATGAGTGATATTTAATGCCAACACCATCTGTTCAGATAGTGATAGTCAGTGTGCCTCCTGTCATTTACACCTGTTATTATGCACACTAAAAAATTAATGTTGCCATCATTATTGTAAGCTTATTGAGAAATAACTTTTGATTCCTGAGAAATTCCGCAAATCCATATAGTTTGCAAAATGGACATTACTCTCCTCAAGGTATCAAGTCGTCAATGAATTGCAGCAAAATGCAATCCGCCTCCCTGTTTTTGGGTTACAATTGCAAAGACAACAAGCACCAGAAATGAAGGGAGAGCAGCTTTACCTTCAAAAAATGTGATCAGAATAAAATATCTTGGAGCTGGAAAGTGTAAATACAGAATATGACTCATAATATAAAAGTTGCAAATGATAAATAGTACAGATTGCCGAGGTGGAACTGATGACAGCAGATTACAATGCAGAAAGTGCGTATTCACCATTAATTTTAACCAGTTGTAGCTACTGTTACATCAGCATAGACTATTGGGGCAAAATACAGTCTTTACCGTTACTTTGTGTCCCTACCACCGCTGGTTTCTGTTTTACTTGTTCTTTCTGCTTTCAGTGTTCTCACTTGCTGATCCCGGTCTTTCTCTTGGTCTCTAAACCTGTACAGGTACTTCTATGCTGATCTGCCCATTACCTTTGATGCATTCCTTGACTTTTGCTTCATTGACCTTCTCCAACTTTTGACGATTATGCCAGCCTTTCCTTCATTTATTTATGCTTGACGCTCGGAGTGTGAGATATTGATCCCTAATGACTTCAGACCCTGCGACTACTGTGCAAGTCTTGGACAGGTTAGATGTAGGAAGAATATTCCCGATGTTGGGGAAGTCCAGAACCAGGAGTCACAGTCTAAGGATAAGGAGGAAGTCATTTAGGTCCGAGATGAGGAGAAATTTCTTTACTCAGAGAATTGTGAACCTGCGGAATTCTCTACCACAGAAAGTTGTTGATGCCAGTTCGTTAGATATATTCAAAAGGGAGTTAGATGTGGCCCTTACGGCTAAAGGGATCAAGGGATATGGAGAGAAAGCAGGAATGGGGTACTGAAGTTGCATGATCAACCATGAGGGAACTGATCAACTGAGGGAATGATCAGCCATGATCATATTGAATGTTGGTGTAGGCTCGAAGGGCCGAATGGCCTACTCCTGCACCTATTTTCTATGTCTCTATGTTTTCTGTGCTTCTGACCATGCCCGGGTCCCTTTAGCCCTTTTCTGTCTATGACTGTTCCAAGTAGACTTGTCACTTGACTTATCCTCTTGGTATATCCGGGTTGCTCTCAAGACTGATCCTGTTGTTTAACTGCCTGACATCTGCAGGATCATACGGCCGCTTGATAGCAACTGCAACCAAATTTTGGTTTTGTTTGAAAAGGACTTGGATGAGAATTCCCTCTTTAACACTTTATGAGCAATATTAATGTGGCGATCCTTTGCAAAAAAATTTGGAAGTTTAATTCTAATTATATTTTTGTCTTGCCCATGTTTTCAATCCTGCTCCCACAATCAGTCCCATAATGTATTTTTCAAGAGATTTACAAAAGGAAAGGGAGGGTTCTGGAGAGTTTTTAGAGAGATACAAAATAAAAATAACAGCTGGACTTACAAGTCCAGATGTTGCATTTTCTAGCACCACCAACCTTTTCCATGTTTCATTTAATATAAAAGTAAATGAAAGATGCAGCTGACAACAGATGATATTTATTGTTTCTGTTGCTCTGCGCTCTCCAATTTATAAAAATTCAGATCTCCTTAGTTTGATGAGCCTGAAGCTTTTAAAAGCGAAATTGCAGTTTTGTTTTCCATATTTACAAAAGGATATACTTGCTTTGGAGGCAGTGCAGAGAAGGTTCACTAGGTTGATTCCAGAGATGACGGGGTTGACTTATGAGAAAAGGTTGAGGAGGTTGGGCCTATACACATTGGAATTCAGAAGAATGAGAGGTGATCTTATTGAAATGTATAAAATTATGAGGGGGCTTGACAAGGTGGATGCAGAGATGATGTTTCCATTGATGGGGGAGACTAGAACTAAAGGGCATGATCTTAGAATAAGGGGCCGCCCATTTAAAATTGAGATGAGGAGAAATTTCTTCTCTGAGGATTGTAAATCTGTGGAATTCGCTGCCTCAGAGAGCTGTAGAAGCTGGGACATTGAATAAATTTAAGACAGAAATAGACAGTTTCTTAAACGATAAGGGGATTAAGGGGTTATGGGGAGCGGGCAGGGAAATGGACCTGAGTCCATATTCGAATCAGCCATGATCGTATTAAAGGGCGGAGCAGGTTCGAAGGGCCATATGGCCTACCCCTGCTCCCATTTCTTATGTTCTTATGTAGAAGATTCTGAAGGGGATTGACAGGATAGATACTGAGTGGCAGTTTCCCCTGGCTGGAGTGTCTGGAACTAGGGGACATTGTCTTAGGATAAGGGGCCAGCCATTTTGGATTGAGATGAGGAGGAATTTCTTCACAGAGGGTTTGGAGTTCTCTACCCCAGAGGGCTGTGGTTGTTGAGTCAATGAGTACATTCAAGGTTGAGATTGAGAGATTTTTGGACTCTACAGGAATCAAGGGATATGGGGATCAGGCGGGAAAGTGGAGTTCAGGTCGAAAATCAGCCATGACCTTATTGAATGGTGAAGCAGGCTTGACGGTACATTTGGCCTATGCCTGCTCCTATTTCTTATGTTCAAAAGAGGGCTTTTGAGGACTTAAATGGCTAAATAGATGAGAAGCAGCAGTCAGTACCTAAAGGACTTGTCTCAAAGCGAATTATTACAGGGCTGTTCATCTAGGATGTTCTGTATTTTTTTTATAACAAAACAAATTTAGTGTGAGAACCCTCTGGAGTTCTCATTTAGATTGCACTATACAAAAAGCAAAAGGATAGAGATATATTCTTGTCAATTTTAGGTAGAGTAGAAGAAGTCAGGTATCACAACATCATTTGGCTTAATAATTAATACAATAGCATTATAACATTCAGTATCAGGACCCCGTTATGATCATGGACTCGGCTCCACATCCCTGCCCACTCCGCACAACCCTTTGCTCCCTAATCGCTCAAAAATCTGTCTATCTCCGCCTTAAATATATTCAATGACTCAGCCTCCACAGCTCTCTGGGGCAGAGAATTCCACAGACTCAACCCACTGAGAGAAGAAATTCCTCCTCATCTCAGTTTTAAATGGGTGGCCCCTTATTCTGATACTATGTCCCCGAGTTTTAGTTTCGCCTATGAGTGGAAATATCCTCTCTGCATCCACCTTGTTGAGCCCCCTCATTATCTTATATGTTTCAATCAGATAATTTCTCCTTCTTCTGAATTCCAATGAGTAGAGGCCCAACCTCCTCAACCTATCTTCATAAGTCAACACCCTCATCTCCGGAATCAATCTCGTGAATCTTCTCTGAACAGCCTTCAATGCAAGTATATCCTTCCTTAAATATGGAGACCAAAACTGCATGCAGTACTCCAGGTATGGCCTCACCAATACCCTGTACAGTTGTAGCAGGACTTCTCTGCTTTTATACTCTATCCCTCTTGCAATAAAGGCCAACATTCCATTTGTCTTCCTGATTACTTGCTGTACCTGTATACTCACTTTTTGTCCTTTACTCTGCCTCACCCGTGTACCTTAATCATCCCAAACTCTTGATTTAGAAGTTCTTAATGACATTAGTGCACAAGTGTTTCACTATCCAGCATTAATGTCCCTCTCCTTAAGGATTATTACCTTTTCCATTTCCCATTGTTCCTTGTCTCTTGTCTTGGCGAGACTGCTGATCATTATTTAAGCAATGGATAATTGCAGACTTGTCCCCACCACTTGTTTGAGTTTTCCCAACTTGATTTCACTTGGGCCCATTACCGTCAACAGAAGGTTCAGGAGAGTTTTATCACATCTGTTTGGGCAGGATTCAAATCCAGATCCCACAGTTAAAAATGTCTCATGCCAGTGTGTTGTCCAATTTCTTCTCTAATTAGCTTCCTAGTTGATGTTATTTCAGAGGCAATGGAAGCACATCCAACTTTCTACAAAAGCAATACTCACGTCTCACCTAAAACTGATCAATGTACATCTATTTGATTCTCGTTTCTTTCCTTTCTCCTTTAAAGTTGGTTGTACAGGGATTTTAAATGATTTTAATCCTACTCGCTCAGCAGAAACCTGGTGGGTGGGCATTTAAAATCGGCCTGGCTCTTTCCTGTCTGAAAGCCACCATGATCGCAGAGTCTGTAATTTTAACCTGCTCTTCTGAGCAGGCAGCCAGGACATGTGCCTGGAGTCAACAGGGTCCTTCTTTCCATATGCATGTTGCCGCCTAGTGACATCATTGAGACCCAACTGTAATTTTAACTCTGGCCTGAGTGAGGTATCCACCTGGAGTTAAAATTAGGGCCAATTTCTCGTCAAGAAGTGAACTAATCATGGATAACTGGCTTCTAATCTTTACCGAGTGCAATGAGCTGGTGTCAGATCTTTTATATGAGCACAGTAACCGTGACAGTAGTGTGGAATGTAGAACTGTAGAGTGAGGTAGAGCCAAATTCCTGGGACATTGGAACCAGTTCTGGGGGAAGTGGGACCTGTACAAAAGAGACAGTCTGCACTTGGGCAGGACTGGAACTGATATCCTAGGGATAACATTTGCTAATGCAGTTCGGGAGTGTTTAAACTAATATGACAGGGGGATGGGAACCTATGCAGCGAGATAGGGCGAAGTAATATGGAGGCAGAAACAGATGGTAGAAAGGTAAAAAGCAATAGTGGAAGGCCGAGTAAACAAAGGCAAGAAACAAAAAGGGCCACACTACATCATAATTCTAAAAGGACAAAGGGTGTTTAAAAAAAAAAAGCCTGAAGGCTTTGTGTCTTAATGCAAGGAGTATCCGTAATAAGGTGGATGAATGAACTGCAAATAGATGTTAATGGATATGATGTGATTGGGATTACAGAGACGTGGCTCCAGGATGATCAGGGCTGGGAACTCAACATCCATGGGTATTCAACATTCAGGAGGTGGAGTAGCATTGCTGGTTAAAGAGGAGATTAATGCAATAGTTAGGAAGGACATTAGCTTGGATGAATTGGAATCTATATGGGTAGAGCTGCAGAACATCAAAGGGCAAAAAACGTTAGTGGGAGTTGTGTACAGACCTCCAAACAGTAGTAGTGATGTTGGGGAGGGCATCAAACAGGAAATTAGGGGTGCATGCAATAAAGGTGCAGCACTTATCATGGGCGACTTTAATATGCATATAGATTGGGCTAACCAAACTGGAAGCAATACGGTGGAGGAGGATTTCCTGGAGTGCAGAAAGGAGGTTTTCTAGACCAATATGTCGAGGAATCAACTAGGGGGGAGGCCATCTTAGACTGGGTGTTGTGTAATGAGAGAGGATTAATTAGCAATCTCGTTGTGCGCGGCCCCTTGGGGAAGAGTGACCATAATATGGTCAAATTCTACATTATGAATGGAGAATGAAACAGTTAATTCAGAGACCATGGTCCAGAACTTAAAGAAGGGTAACTTTGAAGGTATGAGGTGTGAATTGGCTAGGATAGATTGGCGAATGATACTTAAGGGGTTGACTGTGGATGGGCAATGGCAGACATTAGAGACCGCATGGATGAACTACAACAATTGTACATCCCTGTCTTGTAAAAATAAAAAAGGGAAGGTGGCTCAACCGTGGCTATCAAGGGAAATCAGGGATAGTATTAAAGCCAAGGAAGTGGCATACAAATTGGCCAGAAATAGCAGTGAACCTGGGGACTGGGAGAAATTTAGAACTTAGCAGAGGAGGACAAAGGGTTTGATTAGGGCAGGGAAAATAGAGTACGAGAGGAAGCTTGCAGGCAACATTAAGACAGACTGCAAAAGTTTCTATAGATATGTAAAAAGAAAAAGGTTAGTAAAGACAAACGTAGGTCCCCTGCAGTCAGAATCAGGGGAAGTCATAATGGGGAACAAAGAAATGGCAGACCAATTGAAAAAGTACTTTGGTTCGGTATTCACTAAGGAGGACACAAACAACCTTCCGGATAAAAAAGGGGTCAGAGGGTCTAGTAAGGAGGAACTGAGGGAAATCCTTATTAGTCGGGAAATTGTGTTGGGGAAATTGATGGGATTGAAGGCCGATAAATCCCCAGGGCCTGATGGACTGTATCCCAGAATACTTAAGGAGGTGGCCTTGGAAATAGCGGATGCATTGACAGTTATTTTCCAACATTCCATAGACTCTGGATCAGTTCCTATGGAGTGGAGGGTAGCCAATGTAACCCCACTTTTTAAAAAAGGAGGGAAAGAGAAAATAGGGAATTATAGACCGGTCAGCCTGACATCAGTAGTGGGTAAAATGATGGAATCAATTATTAAGGATGTCATAGCAGCGCATTTGGAAAGAGGTGACATGATAGGTCCAAGTCAGCATGGATTTGTGAAAGGGAAATCATGCTTGACAAATCTTCTGGAATTTTTTGAGGATGTTTCCAGTAGAGTGGGCAAGGGAGAACCAGTTGATGTGGTATATTTGGACTTTCCGAAGGCTTTCGACAAGCTCCCACACAAGAGATTAATGTGCAAAGTTAAAGCACATGGGATTGGGGGTAGTGTGCTGACATGGAGTGAGAACTGGTTGTCAGACAGGAAGCAAAGAGTAAGAGTAAATGGGTACTTTTCAGAATGGCAGGCAGTGACTAGTGGGGTACCGCAAGGTTCTGTGCTGGGGCCCCAGATGTTTACATTGTACATTAATGATTTAGACGAGGGGATTAAATGTAGTATCTCCAAATTTGCAGATGACACTAAGTTGGGTGGCAGTGTGAGCTGCGAGGACGATGCTATGAGGCTGCAGAGCGACTTGGATAGGTTAGGTGAGTGGGCAAATGCATGGCAGATGAAGTATAATGTGGATAAATGTGAGGTTATCCACTTTGGTGGTAAAAACAGAGAGACAGACTATTATCTGAATGGTGACAGATTAGGAAAAGGGGAGGTGCAACAAGACCTGGGTGTCATGGTACATCAGTCATTGAAGGTTGGCATGCAGGTACAGCAGGCGGTTAAGAAAGCAAATGGCATGTTGGCCTTCATAGCGAGGGGATTTGAGTACAGGGGCAGGGAGGTGTTGCTACAGTTGTACAGGGCCTTGCTGAGGCCACACCTGGAGTATTGTGTACAGTTTTGGTCTCCTAACTTGAGGAAGGACATTCTTTCTATTGAGGGAGTGCAGCGAAGGTTCACCAGACTGATTCCCGGGATGGCGGGACTGACATATCAAGAAAGACTGGATCAACTGGGCTTGTATTCACTGGAGTTCAGAAGAATGAGAGGAGATCTCATAGAAACGTTTAAAATTCTGACGGGTTTGGACAGGTTAGATGCAGGAAGAATGTTCCCAATGTTGGGGAAGTCCAGAACCAGGGGTCACAGTCTAAGGATAAGGGGTAAGCCATTTAGGACCGAGATGAGGAGAAACTTCTTCACCCAGAGAGTGGTGAACCTGTGGAATTCTTTACCACAGAAAGTTGTTGAGGCCAATTCACTAAATATATTCAAAAAGGAGTTAGATGAAGTCCTTACTACTCGGGGGATCAAGGGGTATGGCGAGAAAGCAGGAATGGGGTACTGCAGTTGCATGTTCAGCCATGAACTCATTGAATGATGGTGCAGGCTCAAAGGGCCGAATGGCCTACTCCTGCACCTATTTTCTATGTTTCTATTTAGGAGAATCTGCTATTTCTGCAGTCACAGCTTATTGCTTACAGGATGTGCACAGTTAGACCATATCATGAGATTAGTGCAGCGAGGGTAGTAAGATGATATGGTGAGGTTGGTGTCGGGAGAGGTTCCCAGAAATTCCTTGGGACGATGAGCATGGGAAGGTTTATCTATGACGTATGTTGGGTGGGGATGGCATAATTTGGATCAGCGGCAGTTTCTGCCAGTGTCTGCCCTCCTTTTCTTCTCTGTAGTGAAATGTTGATGGAGCGGATAGAAACATAGAAAATAGGTGCAGGAGTAGGCCATTCGGCCCTTCGAGCATGCAGCACCATTCAATATGATCATGGCTGATCATGCAACTTCAATACCCCAGTCCTGCTTTCTCTCCATACCCCTTGATCCCTTTAGCCGTAAGGGCCATATCTAACTCCCTCTTAAATATATCTAACGAACTGGTCACAACAACTTTCTGTGGTAGAGAATTCCACAGGTTAACAACTCTCTGAGTGAAGAAGTTTCTCCTCATCTCGGTCCTAAATATCTTACCCATTATCCATAGACTGTGACCTCTGGTTCTGGGCTTCCCCAGTATCGGGAACATTCTTCCTGCATCTAACCTGTCCAATCCCGTCAGAATTTTATATGTTTCTATGAGGTCGCCTCTCATTCTTCTAAATTCCAGCGAATATAAACCTAGTCGATCCAGTCTCTCCTCATACGTCAGTCCTGCCAACCCGGGAATCAGTCAGGTGAACCTTCGCTGCACTCCCTCAATAGCAAGAATGTCCCTCAGATTAGGAGACCAAAACTGTACACAATATTCAAGGTGTGGTCTCACCAAGGCCCTGTACAACTGCAATAAGACCTCCCTGATCCTATACTCAAATCCTCTCACTATGAAGGCCAACATGCCATTTGCCGCCTTCACCGCCTGATGCAGGCAGTTCTTGCAGATGCCCACCCATGGTGCCAGAAGAGGAGGCAGGTCTGGTGGGGTAACGGTGTGCTGCCAACCTTTTGACCACAAGCTTGGTAGAAAAGTTGGATTTTGGGAAAGTCTTTAAAAAAAAATTGGGGAGAGAAACAACGTGTTTAGAGAAGGAGATCCAGAGTGAAGGGCCAAGGCAGCTACAGTGATTCCTGTTGTGCTGTTTTCGTCTTGTTACTTGAAACGTCCGATTACACACATCCTCAGTTGTAGCAATGCAGCTTCAGTCTTTATTGAAACTCCATACTGTCCACAACCAGTATGGGCTCTGTGAGATATCACACTTCACAATTTCAGTATGAGCTGTTTAAATGTGGTTCACTCACATCTCTCATGTCAAATTTTACCTTGGATCACTACATGCTATGCATACCAGCAATAAATCATAGAACGTACAAATGACAACAGAATAACAGAATGAACTAAACAAATATGCACTTCCATAAATGCAAGTGATCTGATTGTCCTAATAAACTCTTGCCATTATTTTATTACCATAAACACAAGTGACCTGATTCCCGACCTGATAGGCACACAGGTCAGCCTGCTGATTTGTGGAGATACGTTTGCTTTAAAATCCCTTTACGCAATTTACAACCCATGCTCAGCAGAAAGCTGTTTTAATTCATCGTGTGCTGGTCTCACAGACAGCAAAAGAAAAAACATTTGAGGTAATGCGCACTTTCGCTCTCACAATTTCCTTTGAGAATGTCCAAACTCATTTAACATAGGACCCTCAGTGTGGGTTAGATTCAAACCCAGATCTCCAGAGGTGAATGGCTGGTATCCAGCTCACTGCAGCCTTCCCAGTCTATCCTGTCCTTCGTTGCAAATGCAATTTGTCTATCTATTTTCCCAAGGAATCTACTGGTTGCCACAGAATAGCTAACATTTTGCTTCTGTCGAAAATAGTAATTTCTTTCATGGGCCTAGCCTCCTGTTCATAGTGGCAATGAAATCTATCTACGGTGACTTACAGTGAGAATATTTGCAAGTTCATTGAAACATTTTATTAGGAATGGAATTGTGAAAAAAAATCCTATAATCCTGTTAAAGATGAAAAAGACACAAAGATTAATCAAGTGTCACAGGGCAAATTCATAAATCACTGAGTCATAACGGCATGTCACCTGAATTACATTCCTACAGGTACAACACTCAGCTCATTTCAAAAGTAATTCATTGGCTGTAAAGAGTTTTGGGATGTCCTGAGGATGTGAACGGCGCTATAGATATGCACGTTCTTTCTTCCATGAAGGAAACTCTAGGCATGAACTCATTCCCAGTTTTCTGTAAAATGTTTACTGATAAATATTTTTGCATTATTTTCGCTCTGCTTCAAGCAACTATTATCTAGCTGTCACACCCCTTGAATATGCTGCTGTTTTTAACACAACAACATTTTATTTGGTTACGCAACCACCCCATGCATAGTGCGGCTACTGCTTCATACCTCTGGCAAATTACCATGGTAGTCTTGTCCGATTAAGATCAAGTTTCGGCAGAAGACATTCTAAAGGGGCAGTATTTTTGTCACAGGGAAGGAGAAGAGCCAGAACACCCAGTTGGTTTTGTTGGAATAGCGCCATGCACAAATGATCAGGATTTGCCAGAAAAAGATTCTGTGCTTTTAACAGGTGACCTTTCCCATCCACTGCTCCCAGCCACCTCCACCCCTCCACCTCCCCCCCCGCGCCCCCCCAGGCCACCAGCAGTCGCTAAGGCTTCAGCCATCATAACCCTCTGGATCTCTTCCTCAACAACAACTACTTGTATTCATATAGTGCCTTTAACGTAGCAAAACATCCCAAGGCGCTTCACAGGTGTGCTATGAGACAAAAAAAACTGACATCGAGCCACATAAGGAGAAATTAAGGCAGGTGACCAAAAGCTTGGTCAAAGAGGTAGATTTTAAGGAGTGTCTTAAAGGAGGATAGAGAGGTAGAGAAGCGGGGGAGATTTCGGCAGGGAATTCCAGAGCTTAGGGCTTAGGTAACAGAAGGCACGGCCACCAATGGTTGAGCGATTATAATCAGGGCTGCTCAAGAGGGCACAATTAGAGGAGCTCAGATATCTCGGGGCTTGTAGGGCTGAAGGAGTTTACAGAGATAGGGAAGGGCGAGGCAATGGAGGAATTTGAAAACAAGAATGAGAGCTTTTGACTGGGAGCCAATGTCGGTCAGCGCACACAGGGGTGACCCCCTCCATTTACTACACATCTCCTCTCTTTCAAAAACCTCCTTAAAACTTACCTCTTTGCCTCTGAGTGCAGTCAGCACTGATGTAATAATGTCATGTAGTTGTAAAACAGAACTGTGCAAGAGTTTCACATTTTAAAATCAATCATCATACTGCACCCTAAAATAATACCAGTATTTTGCAATAGCTAAATTAATAATAACTTTAGAACTTTTTCTTTGTGCGCAGTCCAGCGATGATGGTGAGAGTATTGGGAACTGCCCGTTCTCCCAACGCCTGTTCATGATCCTATGGTTAAAGAGAGCCGCTTTCACCATTAACACAGTGGATGTGAAGAGGTGAGTGCTGCGCATGGAGAGCTGTGACAATGAGCCACTTTGTTGATGAATACCATGGATGCCTGTGTTAAATCCGTAACTGTGCCATCTTTCAATTAGCCCAGCAACTCCCCCCACCATTGCACGATCTGTCAACCTGTCCAACAGGGCCTCATCAACGGCTCTGATCTGACATTTCATGGCCCGACCTACCCAGCTGAGGCTCAACACTTTGAGCCAGACAACTACACTACAACTCCTCTGAGCCACTGCATATCTCTATGCCTGCGCAAGGAATGCAATTTTAATATGAGCCGAATGTGGCACAGCCAAGCGACCAGATCACAACTGTTAAAAATCATCATGCCATCCTAGGCCCTAGGTATTTTCCCTTTCCCCTCCTCTGTGTCTCCCAGTAGCCCACATCCTCAATCTCTCCCAGCTTCAACCCTGCCCTGGCAACCTCCCACTCCTGAGCCTGTTTGCCCTATTTGTTTGCCCCTATCAATGTGCTCACACTCCGCACTTCTGGTCAGTGCTGCTCCCAACTCTGCTCCTGGACTTTGCCACTCGGTCACTCCACACCATCTCAGTCTCATGTACACAGTGTAATTTACTGCTATCTCCACTTACCTCCCTTTGGTTAAAATATGCAATACAGCACAATATTGATTACTTAAACTCTGAGTTAGTCACAATTGATGTGTTGAGTAAGTACAACATTTTCTAACATCTGCGGTTTTTGGTACACAAAAATATATCTAATTTTGCACAAGTAAATAATAGAGCAAATTGGAAAAGAGGAATAATTACACTGAGTACAAAGATAAACTAAGGATTGCAAGCCAACTAATAGAGGAAAGAGATTTTTTAAAATATATTGCAATAAACAAATAAAATATAAATAAATGATAACAGGATATAAATAATACTATGGGGCAGAAATTCCGGTCTCGCTGGGTCCGTACGGAGTGTGTACGGACCCGGGAAGGCATCGCAAAAGCCGGTTTTCAGCACACAATGCGCATGCGCTGAAAACCGGCTTTTCTGATCTGTCAAGCTGGAGCTTGACCAATCCGCCATATCTCCACAGCCAGGACATTTGCAAGAGCAAGATTGCAATATTTACCCATAACTTGCCCAGAAAATGTCCTGAAAATTCTTACGTCTGATAAAAGCAGGCACATAGCCTACTTTTACAGTTGTAAAAGTTTTAAAACACACTTAAAACATAAAAAAATAAAATAAAAAAAACACATTTTATTTTCAAAAGCCCTGCCCACTACCAAAATTTTAAAAACTATTTTAATAATTGGAAAAATATATATTTTTAATAATACATAAATAATAATTCAAATTAATATTAAATATGTAGTGTATTTTTTCTATTTTTTATTTGTGTTTTGGGGGTGGGGGGAGTTCTCATTCATAATAATGGGAACTCCAACTTATGGAGTTTCCATTATTATGAATGAGAACATACTTTACCTGATTGGCTGCCCAGAGCCATGTGACTGCAGCTCCAGCCCTGCGCATGTCCTGGCGTGCACGCGCTGCGATGCGCAGTCAGTGGAGGCCGCAGGACCGGGAATACGCGTGGGTGCAGCAACTTCAGGTAAGTGCGCATTTTTTAAAAAGTTTTTTACCTGATCGCTTGTGGGGACCAGCCGACTGGGATTTCTGGGCCATTCTTAATATTTTTAAAATGTTTTTCTATTATGGGCAAATCCACAGAAAATTGAGTAATATATTTCAAAACATGGCTAGTTAATATTCAAAATGCTGTCTGTGTGTGTGTGTGTGTCTCTCTCTCTCTGTTTATCTCTCCCTTTCTCTGTTTGTGTCTCTCTGTTTCTCTCTCTGTGTCTTCTCTCTCTATATATATTTCCCTCTCTCTCTTTCTGTGTCTCTCTCTTTGTTTCTCTTTCTCTGTCTTGTGTATGTCTCTCTCTATCTATCTCCCTCTCTCTCTGCCTGTGTCTCTCTCTTTGTTTCTCTCTGTGTCTTGTGTCACTCTCTCTTGAGTTAGATGTCAAGCACTTGTGCTGCATGCTCCTCTCCTGTGATTTTGTGTCATCTTGTTGCAAAAGGTAAAGTTTACAAGCCAACTTCACAAACGTTGTTCCAATTGGTTTGAAAATATATCCGTCACATTGACATTGGTTTCATGAATTAATAGGTTCCAAGAAGCTCTCCTGTGTTTGAAGCTAGACCAGACCAATGGGGTGCAAGAGTTTTTTCTCTCTTCTGGCGATCATGATCCCCTGTGAAAGGAATTTGAATCGTCTTAATTCAGTCCCTCCTGGCAATGGGCCCACAGTACATAACAATTCTTTGCTGAGTTGCTAATCTCAGAGACTATGATGACAACTGGTGTGAGAAGTTACACATGTCACAATGCACTGTTCTGAAGTTGGGGTTGACGCATGTAGCTGGGATAATAGAGGGTACTTTACTCTGTGTCGGGAATGCTTCTTGTCAGCCATTGACAAATGTTCCCTTTCTCTCTTTGAGTGCATAAGTATATTTAACAAGTAAACAAAACAAGAGCACATATCTTTTTAGCATAGCATGCTTTAAATGTTGGGTGTCCTTTTCATAGTTGCTTCCCCCTTCCCCATTTTCCACAGCTTGACACTCTGGTTTGGAGATTTTTGGGGCATTATTAACCAACGTTGACAACACTTAGCATAAAGGTCCTCTGTCAAAAAACGCCAGAAATAACCTGTGGGTGGAGGTTATGCAAAATGGGAGGGGTAGGAGATTACATCACATAGATCAGTCAGTATGTGACAGGACAATAGTTTTCTCCCAGCAGGCAATGGGTCTCCCCTAAGGCGTGGGAAGGAAAGGTAAGCAATGCTGAGAGTGGGAAGGCAACTGCCAAAAATACATTCTTGAACTTTGAACAATGAAATGCGACATTGTTATATTCAAGCAAGCAGTCAGGCAGCAAATAAAGAAAGAACTTGCATTTCTATAGCGCCTTTCACTACCACAGGACATCCCAAAACGCCTTACAGCTAACTCAGTACTTTTGAAGTGTAGTTGCTGTTGTAATGCAGGAACAAGTCTCAAAATAGCAGAGGAAGAAACAACAAAATGATAGGAGAGACACATTGCGTTGTTTACCACAGGCTGGGGCTCTTTGCTCTAGAAAAGAGAAGGCTGAGGGGTGACCTGATAGAGGTCTATAAGATTATGAAAGGGTTTGATAAGGTAGATGCAGAGAAGATGTTTCCACTTGTGGGGAGACCAAAACTAAGGGCCATAAATATAAGATAGTTATCAATAAATCCAATAGGGAATTCAGGAGAAACTGCTTTACCCAGAGATTTGTTACAATGTGGAACGTGCTACCACAGGGAGTAGTTGAGGTGAATATCATAGATGCATTTAAGTACACGAGGGAGAAAGGAATAGTAGAATATGCTGATAGGGTTAGATGAAGAGGGGTGAGAGGCAGTTTCTGTGGAGCATAAACACTGGCATGGACCAGTTGGGCTGAATGGCCTGTTTCTGTGATGGCATTCCATATAATACCAGGTGCTATATTGCCAGCTCTAGGAAGGCAAAGATTTGCATAAGAATTACAAGTACAGTCTTTCTTTTTAAGCAGTGTCGTGCAATAGTTTTATCAACTCCTGAGAAGATAGTGCCCAGAACTGACGTCTATGATGCAATCAAATTATAAATTCAGAACCACATTGCTAACTAGTCAAAGTAAACTGAACTTTTACGGGAGTGCAAACAATTGCTGTGGAGACTGTCACTTGTGTGTGATGACCACACAAGCCTTCTCCATGCCCAGCAGAGATGCAAAGCAGACTTATTTAGAAAGAGACCAATCATCGCCAGAAAAACCTGGCGACTGTTTAAAAACCTACATGCTGCTGGGTTGTGTTTTCCAGATCAACAAAAGAGGACATGAGTGGAATTACTTGCCTTACACACAATATATTCCAGTCAAGACAACTATAAACACGGCAAAATATGTAAGACAGGGATGCATTTTTTGCTCGCAACAGAGTTAAATCCCTCCCCCCGCAAATAGTTCCTTTAACACTGAGATTTTCCATTTCTATTCATCAGGCAGATATGAGGTGTTCAATTCGAATGGAGGGAAAGTTGGCGAGAGAGAACACTTTTTGTTTACAATACTCCTCCAACTGCATTTTAGAAAGCAATAGTAGTAAACATAATCTCGCCTCTTTTAAAATGTCATAAAATTTGCTACTTTTCTGAATGTGCGAGCCAATTAGCACCAGCTACAAGCATTTTTATGTTGTGAGTTGAACTTCTGGGACCAGCCAGATGGACAGCAAAGGCTGTTTCCTGTTCTGTCCATCGCTAAATAATTAAGTGGAGATGAATCCAACTCATTCCATGCAAGACCCTACCAGCCAGCTGAGACAGGAAAGATTTTCATCCCATCAGTCAGGGCTGGACCCATCCACTGAAGTCTTAGCCCTTCCTCTGCTGCCTCAATGATGTTGGTTATGGGCAGGATGGTGCATGCCCTGGGGTGGGGAGGTGGTGTCGGGTGTGTATGGGGAGGGGCGGGCGGGGGGGTGGGGGGAGGGGGTGTAGGTAGTGTATTGGAACCTCTCTCTACTCATTTGAGTATGCAGTAACACCCAGGAAACCTCGCTGAGGAAGCGGGTTGGATGATCATTTTGTGAGGAAGCCACACAAATTCTCCTCCCCCTTTATGTGCAGTTGTCTGAACAAGGTACCTGGAAATAGAAATGATCCATCACTTGATGATTTACTAATGTTACTTTGTGTCCTTTTTAGTTATGTTTCCTCCATTTCTTGTTTTGGTTTTTGGATCCATCCCCATTGCTGGTTCTCCTTCCCCTCTTTATATTTCCCCAACCCATGCATCATTTGCTACCGACAAAGGATTGCTAACTTGCTTCCAGAAACCCTGCTGGTAGGGGCTCTCCCATGCCTCAGCTCATCGAGGGAATGAGTAGCTGAGGACGTTCACACCCACAGAGGTCGCAGCTTGCATCCGTGGTTTGTGTCGCGTTCGCTGATCTCAGCCTAGGGGCCATTCAGCGGGTGCTATAGTTGGCCTGCTCTGCTGTGCTGGGGAGGGAATAATCAGACAGGGTCGCTCCTCCTGACTGCCCCAGTGCCCCCTATGGTAGAGCCTGTGCAGGGACAATGACAGAGGACAGCATTGGGCTCAGGTGTCCTGCCCATCTTCCCACTCCTCGTGGCCGTAGCTTATCAAGAAACACTAACCAGCCTCATGCATGTGAATAGTGCCATTTGGCTGAGGTTCAGAAAGGTACTGAGTTGCCATGGGATTATAGGCCAACAAGGAGTTGAAGATAGCCAATAGGGTGTTCACAGGAGCAGCCCTCAGTATTATTTTCAAAGCTTCCCTTCATGCGAGGAAGTGTATCACCCAGAGCCGGATTATGAATTCCTGGGTACTGTAATGTATGCACCTGTGAGGACGCTCACAGGTTTGTAAAGCTGTTGTTGCCTGCTTCTCTTCCGCAGCTACGTTTGCGCCAGGGTGTCCCTGGAGATGGAGCACGCGGTGTCCACCGGTACGCTCGGGGCCTTCTGCTAGAGGTGGGCATCGGGGGGACTGGTCTACATTATTTCAACAGGGAACAAAATTTTAATTTAATTTGATTTGTCAAGGTTTCCTTTAATGTTTATTCATTAATTTGTGGATTTTTGTGCCCTTAAAAAAAAAAGGAGCACTTGATTTAAAGTTCTACCAAAATAGTTGTAGAACTATTGCATTGTGAGTGGCTTAGCCAGTCATGTGATGTTCACAAGACTCAATAAAACCCCAGTCAGTTGGATCTAGGTCATCCACGATGAGGTATGCAGTTGTGAGCCTAGTAGATGAACTGGTAATGTGTAGTGTGATTGTTAAACCTTTGTTAATGAACAAACTAGTTTTTAATAACAATGTGTTGCTATGGATTCTAGAGCAAAGAACCCATGAAGTAAATACATTACAGGCACCAAGAACATTCAGGGCCCCTCCGCATCCATCACACAACCCCCCACCCCAATCCATTAAAACACTAATGTGTAGTGAAACGCTTGAAGAATAGGCCGCTAGAATGTTTGCACACTTTGAGGATATAACGAGCATGGTGGATAGAGGTGTACCGATGGATGTGGTGTATTTAGATTTCCAAAAGGCATTCGATAAGGTGCCACACAAAAGGTTACTGCAGAAGATAAAGGTACGTGGAGTCAGAGGAAATGTATTAGCATGGATAGAGAATTGGCTGGCGAACAGAAAGCAGAGAGTCGGGATAAATGGGTCCTTTTCAGGTTGGAAATCAGTGGTTAGTGGTGTGCCACAGGGATCGGTGCTGGGACCACAACTGTTTACAATATACATAGATGACCTAGAGGAGGGGACAGAGTGTAGTGCAACAAAATTTGCAGATGACACTAAGATTAGTGGGAAAGCGGGTTGTGTAGAGGACTCAGAAAGGCTACAAGGAGATTTGGATAGGTTAAGCGAATGGGCTAAGGTTTGGCAGATGGAATACAATGTCGGAAAGTGTGAGGTCATCCACCTTGGGAAAAAAAAAACAGTAAAAGGGAATATTATTTGAATGGGGAGAAATTACAACATGCTGTGGTGCAGAGGGACCTGGGGGTCCTTGTGCATGAATCCCAAAAGGTTAGTTTGCAGGTGCAGCAGGTAATCAGGAAGGCGAATGGAATGTTGGCCTTCATTGCGAGAGGGATGGAGTACAAAAGCAGGGAGGTGTTGCTGCAACTGTATAAGGTATTGGTAAGGCCGCACCTGGAGTACTGCGTGCAGTTTTGGTCACCTTACTTAAGGAAGGATATACTAGCTTTGGAAGGGGTACAGAGACGATTCACTAGGCTGATTCGAGAAATGAGGGGGTTGCCTTATGATGATAGATTGAGTAGACTGGGTCTTTACTCGTTGGAGTTCAGAAGGATGAGGGGTGATCTTATAGAAACATTTAAGATCATGAAAGGGATAGACAAGATAGAGGCAGAGAGGTTGTTTCCATTGGTGGGGGAGACTAGAACTAGGGGGCACAGCCTCAAAATACGGAGGAGCCAATTTAAAACCGAGTTGAGAAAGAATTTCTTCTCCCAGAGGGTTGTGAATCTGTAGAATTCTCTGCCCAAGGAAGCAGTTGAGGCTGGCTCATTGAATGTTTTCAAGTCAAAGATAGATAGATTTTTAAGCAATAAGGGAATTAAGGGTTACGGGGAGAGGGCGGGTAAGTGGAGCTGAGTCCACGACCAGATCAGCCATGATCTTATTGAATGGCGGAGCAGGCTCGAGGGGCTAGATGGCCTACTCCTGTTCCTAATTCTTATGTTCTTATGTTCTTATGTTCTTATGTTCACACTGCATTACCAATAAAGCAAATCATATCATAATCTACTATGCTTAGAAACTGATCCAGCTGTTGTATGCAGTGTGTTTGCGTTATGGTGAGTTTTAATGGGGGGGCCCATGTTTTATTGGGGTCTCTTGTCAAATAAGAAATAGGAGCAGGAGTAGGCCATATGGCACGGGGCCTGTGTATTAATTTGGCCCCTGATCTGTATACGTGCAACACACCACACACTCTGCCATTGCTTCATCCTTTTTTCCAGCTTGTTTGTTTGTTTTCTGTCACTGAATTACTTGAGTCCCAGGCTTTACTTAGGCCTCAGTGCTGCCTTTAACCATAATGTATGGCCGTTGACCTTGCAGGAACCCAGACATTCTGAGAGATATTGCACCAGCGAGCCAGCTGCCATTTCTTATTTACAATGGAGATCTCAAGACGGATAATAACAAAATCGAGGAATTTCTGGAGGAGGCTCTTGCTCCTCCCAAGTAAGTCTATGCTGCATTTGATCTTTTTGTTCAGCAATTTTGCTTAGTAGTTAAGGTATAAAATGAGATCTGATGTGATGCTATCTTCTCAGAGACAGCAAGAAGTTAATGGAGGCACAGCGCAGATCCAGTAGCTAATGAAGCCTCTCTTTGTTTTCTGGTTTGTTATCTTGGGCACACGACCAAAAATTCATATAGGTATCAGAGCCAGTGAAGATAATCAGAACTTGAGAGCAACTACGAGAGTATGAGAAAATACGGAAACTCTGGGGTAATAAGTGGGTAAAAGATCCAAATGTAACTTAACCAGAAACATGTAGAATCCTTGGGCCCAAGTTTTCCCCCAGGGTTAGAATGGCGCATCTCCGTGTGGTGCGCTGACTTTTTAGAACAGAAACGGCGCCTATTATTTACCTTGGTATTCTTCCCTCCGTCCGGTCAATCCAAGCCCTTGGCACAGCGCAGCAGAATGCGTGAGGGGGCGGAGCCAGGTCCCGGCGCTGAAAACAGTGCCGGGACCTCTGCACATGCGTACTAGAATATGCGCGCATGTGCAGTAGCTCCAGGCCTCCGAGGCTGTGTGGGAGGGGCCCTGGCCGAATGGGCTGCCAGGGCGAAGATTGGACTAGGGCCTCCTTCCCTCCCTCCCATTTAGCTCCCGCTCCCCCGCCCCCCACTCCCTCCCTCTCTCTCATTTAGCTCCTGCTCCCCTCCCTCCCTCCCTCCCATTTAGCTTCAGCCCACCCCACTCCTCCACCCCCCTCCTGCCCCCACGTCGGCGGCGACGGGGCCCGCCCAAAGTCTTCGGCGACCCGACCCGGCATCTGCGTCATCGGCAGGGCCCGCCCGGCATCTTGCTGGGGGCGGGCCCTGCCCAAAGTCTTCGGCGGCCTGGCCTGGCTTCTACGTCCTCGGCGGGGCTCGCCCTACCCAGTCTTCGGCGCAGCCCATTCAGCCTCCCTCTCCCCCACCTCTCCCTCCCCCCCCACCTCTCCCTCCCCCCCCTCCTCCCCTCCCCCATCCCCTCTTCTCCCTCCCCCTCCTCTCTCTCCCCTTCCTCTCCCCCCTTCCTCTCCCCCCTTCCTCTCCCCCCTTCCTCTCCCCCCTTCCTCTCCCCCCTTCCTCTCCCCCCTTCCTCTCCCCCCTTCCTCTCCCCCCTTCCTCTCCCCCCTTCCTCTCCCCCCTTCCTCTCCCCCCTTCCTCTCCCCCCTTCCTCTCCCCCCTTCCTCTCACCCCCTTCCTCTCCCTCCCTTCCTCTCCCTCCCCTCCTCTCCCTCCCCTCCTCTCCCTCCCCTCCTCTCCCTCCCCTCCTCTCCCTCCCCTCCTCTCCCTCCCCTCCTCTCCCTCCCCTCCTCTCCCTCCCCTCCCCTCCTCTCCCTCCCCCTCCTCCTCCCCCTCCTCTCCCCCCTCGCTCCCTCCCCCTCCTCTTTTCCCCCTCTCTCCCCCTCCTCTCCCCCTCCTCCCCCTTTATTATTGATGATGGCTCTTTATTTGTAAAAGTAAAGTGTTTAAAATGTGTGTAAACCCCCTCTCCCCCCCTCTCTTCCTTACGCCTGGTTTTCTAAGTGTAGGCAAGGTTTTTCTGAATGTACAAAAATGTACACTTACTCCATTTTAAGTTAGTTTGGACTAAGTTTTCGCTGGCTAAACTTGCCAAACAGGCGTAAGTGGCTGGACACGCCTCCTTTTGAAAAATAAAATCTGTTCTTCAATGAAACTATTCAACTATTCAACTAGAACTGGAGCAAACTAAATGCCGAGAATTGCAATTTCTAAGATGCTCCATTCTAAACTAGTTGCTCCAAAAAAATAGGAGCAACTCAGGCCGAAACTTGAACCCATTGAGTCATATAACAAAGGCCATTCGGTCCATCATTTCTGTGCAGGTTCTTGCAAAGAGCCATCCGATTAGTCCCACTGCCCTGCTTTTTCCTAGTATATCCACATCCCTTTTGAAAGCTACTATTGAATCTGCACCCACCTCAATTTCAGGGCTTGTATTCCAGATCATCATAACTTGCTGAGTAAAAAAAATTATCCTCCCTGGCTTTTTTGCCAATTAATTTCTCTGCTTACTGACCCTCCTGCCAGTTTTTCCCTATCTAGTCTAGCAAAACCCCATATCATTTTGAATGCCTCAATTAAATCTCTCCTTAACTTCCTTTGCTTTGAGGAGAACAATCCCAGCTTCTCCTAGAGCTTTATTTCCCTTTTGAGAACCTACTATAAAAGATCTCTATTGTGTTTCCTCTTGTACTTCAACATGTTGCAGAGCCTGAGGCAAAACTGCTGCATTGCAGTTGGATTCTATAAGTGCTTTCATTGTTGAACGGTTCTTCATATTTTGAGGAGCTCTTGTTTCTATGACAGCAGGAGCACTTGTTGAACTTCGAGGTGCTGACATCAATGAAACCTTGTTCAACACCCTGCAGGTGAACTGCAAGTTCTCACCAGGCAACTAAATCAAACCACAGCTGTCTTTTTTATGTTGTCTTGGGGGTTATGCAGCTGTTGCACTTGCCTCTGATATCTGGGCACCTTCACAGTTGAACTCAAAAAAATTAAACACTTAATCAACAAACTCAGTGTCATGCAAAAACCTGCATTTGCCCAGAGATGGAATATTGCACAAAGCTAGCATGAGAAACTAGACAGCAAACTCATCTCTTGCTCCAATACAGTCCAAGGCCATGCAGCCTTGGGTTTGGATGAAAGGTGCCTTATTCATAGAAACATAGAAAATGGGTGCAGGAGTAGGCCATTCGGCCCTTCGAGCCTGCACCACCATTCAATAAGATCATGGCTGATCATTCACCTCAGTACCCCTTTCCTGCTTTCTCTCCATACCCCTTGATACCTTTAGACGTAAGGGCCATATCTAACTCCCTCTTGAATATATCTAACGAACTGGCCACAACAACTTTCTGCGGTAGAGAATTCCACAGGTTAACAACTCTCTGAGTGAAGAAGTTTCTCCTCATCTCGGTCCTAAATAGCTTACCCATTATCCATAGACTGTGACCTCTGGTTCTGGACTTCCCCAGTATCGGGAACATTCTTGCTGCATCTAACCTGTCCAATCCCGTCAGAATTTTATATGTTTCGATGAGATCCCCTCTCATTCTTCTAAACTCCAGTGAATAAAGGCCCAGTCGATCCAGTCTCTCCTCATATGTCAGTCCTGCCATCCCAGGAATCAGTCTGGTGAACCTTCGCTGCACTCCTTCAATAGCAAGAACGTCCTTCCACAGATTAGGAGACCAAAGCTGAACACAATATTCCAGATGAGGCCTCACCAAGGCCCTGTACAACTGCAGTAAGACCTCCCTGATCCTATACTCAAATCCCCTAGCTATGAAAGCCAACATGATATTTGTCTTCTCCACTGCTTACTGTACCTGCATGCCAACTTTCAATGACTGATGTAACATGACACCCAGGTCTCGTTGCACTTCCCCTTTTCCTAATCTGTCGCCATTCAGATAATATTCTGCCTTTCTGTTTATTCCACCAAAGTGGATAACCTCACATTTATCCACATTATACTGCATCTGCCATGCATTTGCCCACTCACCTAACCTGTCAAGTCACCCTGCAACCTCTTAGCATCCTCCTCACAGCTCACACCCAGCTTAATGTCATCTGCAAACTTGGAGATATTACACTCAATTCCTTCATCTAAATCATTGATGTATATTGTAAATAGCTAGGGTCCCAGCAATGAACCCTGCGGCACCCCACTAGTCACTGCCTGCCATTCTGAAAAGGACCTGTTTATCCCAACTCTCTGCTTCCTGTCTGCCAACAGTTCTCTATCCACATCAATACATTATCCCCAATACCATGTGCTTTAATTTTGCACACCGATCTCTTGTGTGGGACTTGTCAAAAGCCTTTTGAAAGTCCAAATACACCACATCCACTGGTTCTCCCTTGTCCACTCTACTAGTTACATTCTCAAAAAACTCCAGAAGATTTGTCAAGCATGATTTCCCTTCTCTCAGTCCTCAGGTTTGCTGCTTTTTCTGGCCAATTTATATGCCTCTTCCTTGGATTTAACACTATCCCTAATTTCCCTTGTTAGCCACGGTTGAGCCACCTTCCCTGTTTTATTTTTACTCCAAACAGGGATATACAATTGTTGAAGTTCATCCATATAATCTTTAAATGTTTGCCATTGCCTATCCACCGTCAACCTTTTAAGTATCATTCGCCAGCCAATTCACGTCTCATACCATCGAAGTTACCTTTCCTTAAGTTCAGGACCGTAGTGTCTGAGTTAACTGTGTTACTCTCGATCTTAATAAAGAATTCTACCATATTATGGTCACTCTTCCCCAAGGGGACTCACACAACAAAATTGCTAATTTCATGCCTAGAAGTAACTGGCCTGTCAACCTTTCACAGTGGGAGATTCTGAACTTTAGCCATTGTGAGATGCAGAAGTGTGTATCATGGAGCCTCGGAGATGGAGAGGAGAAGCACAATCAAAGTTTAAATTCATGCTTTCACTGAAGTGCAAATATGTCAAGTGGTCGAAAGTAACTGAGGTTGGACTTCTGATTTGAGAATCAGTCACTACTGAAGCAATGATCCTTGAAAAAACACAGCTTTTCACAAACTTGCAGACCCACAAAAGTCCAACACAGTAAACCAGCAAATGAGGGATTAACCATGCCAAAAAAAGCCCCTTTTATTTAGGAGTCACGTTCAATTGCACCCTGTCATATAGACAACATGTCGAGAACCTTGGGAAAAAACTAAAGACTATGGTCAACTTGATCCAGAAACTCGCTGGATCCACCTGGGGAGCAGACACTCAAACCCTCCGTACGGCAGCACTCGCCCTGGTGTACTCTGCTGCTCTCTGGCATGTCTGCATGTCAATGTCAGTTGATATCCAGCTAAATTCTACTATGAGAATTATCACTGGTACGCTTTTATTGTCATCAACATCTTGGCTGCCTGTGCTTGCAAACATCACACCACCACACCTATGCTGCGAATATGCAGTCTCCAGAGTATACAGCCGCTCCACCAGCAAAGACATGCCAATCCAGGCCGACTTGAACAACCTACCACCAATCCGTCTCAAATCTAGAAGGCCATTTTGGACCATCGCCGAAACCCTTCAGCGATCTCCTCTCAGCCTTGATGCCGATGGCGAAATGCTTGCAAGAACTGCAACATACGGAATGGATTCCTTAGACAGGACCCCATAGTACAACCTGAAGGATCAAACCTTCCTCGCAAACAGTGGACAACCATCAACCGCATCAGAACCGGCCATAGTCGATGCTGCCATCTTCTCCATAGATGGAAGATTAAAACATCCCCACCAGGCGACTGTGGAGCTCCGAATCAGACCCTGGAGCACATCATTGAGCACTGCCCTCAGAGAAAATTCGCAGGCAGCCTACAAGATATCCACGCTGTTACATCGGATGCTGTGGCCTGGATATCTGACTTAGATATTGACATTGAGAAATATCAGCTCGGAGTGTGTCTGCCACACATGGCACTCTCTCTGAGTGTGCCTATTGTATGAGGAGCTCTCCTAATGTTACACAAGGTCAAAGATTATGCACCACATTTTTTAGGGGAAGGGTTAAGAAGGAACATATTATCTTTTTTTAATCTCCAGTCACCATTAATCCAGTATTTCCTCTCCAGGTGTGAGCTGTGCCAGGGAGTGTTGGTTAAGCCTATTACCTACAGAAAACATTGTGGCTAAACAAATTCTGCACACAACAAGGCTCCATGCTTTCTACCAAGGTGGTGATCAGCAGTGGGAACCTTGGCTGAAATATTTTGCTCCCATCTTGCCTGCATGGGACCAATTGTAGATTATAAGTTTAAAAGTTGCCTCTGATGGGAAAAAATGTCTTCCTTTGAACTGTAGTTTACAATGTAATCATGACAACTTATTCCAGTGGCAGCAAAGATTACTAAAGAAAGAAAGGTCTTGCATTTTTATTTTTATGTTGCAGTCACAGTTGCAATGCAGCAAAACACAGCAACCAATTTGCGGAGTGAAGAGAAATGCAATGGGAGGTCGGGGTTGTGCCACTCTCCCGAAATCAGCACTTTAAGCATCTTTAATGGCTAATTTGAGTTACTATTGAGGTGGGCTGGCCAAGCTCTAACAACAAAGTTGATTAAACACTTAATAAGAATCCTTCCTGCTGCTCCAGCAAAGAGCTACACATGTGTGAAGTGAGCACCATTAATGAAAGCACTCGCCTCTGAAAAATGGGTTGGCGGTGAGGGATTAAACAATCGGACAGGCAGTGTTTCCGGTTGTTACCCCCGCTCTCCCACTCCATGGGGTCCTGCCCTGGGAAAGGAAGAATGACTGAGAGTGGGAGCCACTGAATGAGCCTCCTCTTCTCCTCCCCCCAGACGTGTAAATCAATTGTGCCCGGGGGTAGATTTTTCAGACCATCCCATCTAAATTTTAGAAGTGGACCCTAATCATCCTTGTGTCAGCTGTGGCTTAGTGGGTAGTACACTTGCTTCTGAATCAGAAGGTTGTGCGTTCAAGTCCCATGCCAGAGGCTTGAGCACAAAAATCTAGGCTGACACTCCAGTGCAGTGCTGAGGGAGTGCTACACCGTCGGAGGTGTCATCTTTCAGATGAGACATTAAACCAAGGCCCCGTCTAATCTCTCACGTGGAAGTAAATGATCCCACGGCACTATTTCGAAGAAGAGCAGGGGAGTTAACCCCGGTATCCTGCCCAATATTTATCCCTCAATCAACCTCACTAAAACAGATTATCTGGTCATTGTCACGTTGCTGTTTGTGGGATCTTGCTGTGCGCAAATTGGCTGCCGTGTTTTCTACATTACAAGAGTGACTACACTTCAAAATGTACTTCGTTGGCTGTAAAGTGCTTTGGGACGTCCGGTAGTCCTGAAAGGCGCTACATAAATGCGTCTTTCTTTCTTACAACCAGAGATATTTTAATTCGTTCTTGGGACGTGAGCATTTACTGCCCATCTCTAGTTGCCCTGAGAAGATCATGGTGGGACGCCGCCTTAAAATATCCAGTAGAAATTTGATACAGCTGAGAGGCTTACTAGGCCACTTCAGAGGGCAATTGAGAGTTGCATATAAACTAGACTGGGGAAAAGATAGCAGGATTGGACTGCCCCGGGATAGTACACCAGCTTTTGATATTTCTAGGCTTTTATTGTGTACTTCATTGTACATGCTAGCAGGTCACACACACTCCCACTCAGTTGGGTTACATGTGCCCAACAAAGGACATCTTAGTGAAAGGAACAAACCAAGGCATAAAAATGTCTTTTCATAAAGATACATTCACTCACCCCAATCGATTTGTATCATGCAGAAACACTGAGACATATAGCCTTTTTATATTGTATTAGCCTTTTTATATATTAGGCATTATTGGCCATAAAGAGTTAAGCTCTGCTTTGTTCTTTCTCCAAGGTACCCTAAACTGGATGTCAGATACAAGGAATCCAGGACTGCAGGTGCTAATGTCTTCCAGAAATTCTCAGCTTACATTAAGAATTCAATTCCTCAAAAAAATGAGAGTAAGTTCACCATCTGCTCACTGGAAGCGTTGATGTTGTAATGGGGATGCACAATTAAGGCCCACTTCTTTGAATTGGTGTCCATATATTTGGCTTCTTTCCGGAGAATGCTGAAGGCGTCATTGATGCCCAGATGGGGAAAAATCTACCCTGTTGCCTTTGGGGCAAGCAACGTTTGGACAATGTGCTCATTCAGCAACTCTTGCTGTTGACCAGGGCTGGTGTGACTGGTGGCGTGTTCTTCCATTGTGCGAATAGCTCTCTATGTTTAGATTTGCAGAGGCTGTTCCTGAAAGCACTATTGGACCTGGAACAATATCTGAACACACCACTGCCCCACGAGGATGGAACCCACCCCTCAAAGAGGTTATTCCTGGATGGAAATGAGCTGACATTGGCTGACTGCAACCTCCTACCCAAACTCCACGTTGTGCAGGTCAGTGTGATTTTAAAACTTTATCCTTATCACTATTTCCACAGGAGAGGTGCTTATCGTCCAACCTCTTCCTTGAGCTCGGGGGATGAGGCATTCTGGGCTAAGAGACCACTGTGATTAACATTAACAGCACCTGTTTTATTGTTCGAGGACAGGTTGCACATACTAGACTTATATTCCCTCGATTATAGAGGATTAAGGGGTGATATAATCGAGGTATTTAAAATGATTAATGGATTTGATAGGGTAGATAGAGAGAAATTACTTCCTCTGGTGAGGGAGTTTAGAACAAGAGGGCATAACCTTAAAATTAGAGCCGGGCCATTCAGGGGGAGGAGGGTGGTTGGGGGGGGGGGGCGGGAATCGGTTATGTCAGGTAGCACAAAGGGTAGTGGAAATATGGAACTCTTTGCCCTAAAGATCCGTTGAAGCTGGGGGTTGGGTCTAGAGTTGATTGAAAATGTCAAAACCGAGATGATAGATGTTTGTTCTGCAAGGTTATTAAGGGATATGGAACCAAGGCGGTTAGATGGGGTAAAGATACAGATCAGCTGTGATCTAATTGAATGGTGGAACATTCTCGAGGGGCTGAATGGCCCACTCCTGTTCCTATATATTTATTACCAAGCTCCTGCAGCAGAGGCCTGTTTTCCGTCATTTTTCTCACCACTATTTTGACAATGGATGATCCAGTTGTACGGTTTGTGAACGACAAAGTCATGGTTTTGCTATGATGTACGGTCCACTGCTTCTGAAATAATGTTCCCGTTTAGCCCTGCAGCCGCACATCTGTCTTACGCTCCCGCGCAGGTCGCTTGCTAGTTTCTCAATGGAAAAAACACGCATTCGCGAAGTTTGAAGGGGAGATGCACTCAAAAATAAAAATAAGAGGGAACATTGTTCTGAAAGTAATGGTTCGGCTTCATTGTGAAGAGTGATGCTAATTGTACCATAGAAGTGCTTGAGGTATTAGCTTCCTTACAACATCACAAACACACAGACTACAAAATGGCTCTACTGAGGACCTGTCACCTGATGCCTTTATTGTATTTACAGCAAAGGCTGCATTACCACAGTTGTCCATTAGGTGGAGCAGTAGTCCGCTGGATAGAGCTATATATTACACTTCTCCCTCCTTAATGAAGAAATAATTATAACAAACAATCATCATACATAACTTGCATGGTTATACATAACAAAAAATATGGACTTATTTTGCCATATTTACAAATCAAACTAACCGCTGGTTTTCTATTTCAAAGAGGATACCTTTGCTCTCGAACAGAACTTCCAAAACATGGTGTCAAACTTTGCCTCATTCTAGGCTGATCCTGTGGAAAGTTTTCCTCCAAGGGATACTCTTGATCTACATTTAAACTCTCTACAACTTCAAACTGTTTGGCTGCCTGACTTGGACTCAGACTTAAATTCTGACTTTCTCTTGGAATTATTTCTAGTACATTTGATGTAGGATATGCTACTGGTACTGTACTTGTAATAAGGCTATCTGATGAGTCAGAAGTAATCAAATCATTCCAACTTTCAACTCCTTCCGCATCAGTAGGTAAAATATGATCAATGTGAACAAACCTAACCTGTTCATGATCAAACATCTTGACCAAATATGTGCGAGGACCACATATCTTCACTATTCTTCCTGGTAACCACTTTAACCATTTATGGTGATGGTTCTTCACTTTAACCTTCTGATTCAATTTTACACTTCTCTCTCTTACTCCACCTCTATCATGATTCTCTTTCTGCCTTAATTGTTTCTCTTCTACTGATTGTGCCAAGTTTGGTTTTAACAACGAGAACCTGGTTCGTGGTTGTCATTTGAGAAACAACTCTGCTGGTGTTCTACAAATAGTTGCATGAGGGGTATTACAATAAGTAATTAGAAAATTTGCCAATTTGTGGTTCAACGGCAACTGCCATTTATTTGGATTTGGATTCAACATTTGTTTGATGAGAGCACGTTTTACAATTTGTACCGTGCACTCATTTGAAGCATGATGGTACAATGGTATGTTTCACACTGTTTCTGCTCGTGAACTGTGCAAATTCTTTCGAACTAAATTGTAGTCCATTATCAGATACAATTTCTTCTGGGAAGCCATATGAAGAAAATAATCTTCGCAAATTGTCTAGTGTTTTACTTGTTCTTTTTCCGCATCGGAAACACCTCCACCCACTTCGAATGGCTATCAATGAACAATTGCTGTCCTTCTAGCTCAGCAAAATCTATATATAACCTTTGCCACACCCTGGGAGGCCATTTCCATGGCTGTAATGGTACTGATGGTGGTTTCTGGCTTACGGATTGACATGTTGTACATTGACTAACAATTCACTCTATATCTTTATCTAGACATGGCCACCATAAATAACTGCGTGTAAAACTCTTGGTCAAGCACATTCCCAGGTGCTGGTCATGAAGATCTCCTAATAATTTGGACCTGAATTTATTTCGAATAATTACTCTTGCATCCCACATGATACAATCTTTATCCATTGATAATTCATTCCTACGAATGAAGAATGATGACTATCTTTCTCTGATATCTGATTTGGCCATCCATTTGCAATGTAATCATACACCTTTGACATAACTGGGTTACGTTTGGTTGCTCTACCAATCTCTTCAGCTGTGACTGGCAGTTTATCAATGTATGAAAAATAGAACACTTCTTCACTATTGGGTATAACTTGTGATGGGGAAGGTAACCTAGACACATCATTAGCATTACTGTGATTAGTTGACCGTCTGTACTCAATGTCATATGTATATGATGACAAAATCAAAGCCCATCTCTGCATTCGGGCTGCAGCTAAGGTTGGAACTGGGGACTTTGAATTGCTGTCACAGGCTTATGGTCCATATCAATAGTAAACTTACAAATGAAATTCTTGACCCCAAAAATTAAAGCCAAAACTTTCCTTTTGATCTGCGCATAATTATGCTCATTGGCACTGAGAGTGTGTGAAACAAAAGCAATTGGTCTCTCCTCCCCACTATGTAGTACATGAGAGATCAATGCCCCAACTTCATATGGAGAGGCATCACATGCTAGCTTGGTCTCCTTAGATATGTCATAGTGAACTAACATGGTGCTCTCTACCAATTGGCTTTTACATTCCTTGAACGCTGCGTCTCATTCTTCTGACCACTTCCAATGGACCTGTTTTTTCAACAGCTCATTCAGTGGATGTAACACTGGAGCCAAATTTGGTAGGAACTTCACATAATAGTTCAAAAGACCCAAAAATGATCGAAGTTCAGTGACATTCTTGGGAGTGGATGCATTTCTAATTGCATCCAGCTTTCCCTTGGTTGGATGTAAACCATCTTTGTCTACTCTGTGCTCAAAGTACTCCACGGAGTTTTGAAATAACTCACACTTGTGAGCAGTCACTTGTACTCTGTGCTTCTCTAGCCATTTGAGCATTTCATTCAATACGTTATTATGGATTTGCCTGTTTTGTGCTGAAATGAATATGTCATCTAAATAACACACTACCCCTTCAATACCTTGCAGAATCTAGTTAATTACCCCTTGGAATATGGCGGGGGTGGAAGACATTCGAAATGGTAGCCTATTAAATTGATATAGGCCGAGATGAGTATTTATATTCAAGCATGACTTGGATTCCTCATCTAACTCGAGTTGTAAGTAGGCATTTGTAAGATCCAACTTTGGGAAGATCTGACCACCTGTCAGTGTTGTGAACAAATCTTCTACATTTGCCAATGTATTGGGAAGATTACCCTTTAGAACCTGGTTTACGGTAACTTTATGATCACCACACAACCTTACCTTACCATCTGACTTGGGTACAACAACAATGGGTGTAGCCCAATTACATAGATCTATCTTAGAGCTAATGTTCTCAGTCTCTAGTCTTTTGAGTTCTTGCTCAACTCTCTCCTTGAGTACATATGGTAGTAAACTGGTCTAGCGTCCCTCTGTACCCTAACACTCGCGTTGAAGCATTGGATCGGACTGCATGTTTCACAGAACACCTTCAGATACTTCTAGATGACATCATCCTTCAATGCAAGTCTCGTTTCAACACAAAAAATCTCATTCCAATCCAGCTTCAGTGATCCCAACCAATTTCTTTCTAAAAAGGCAGGCTTGTCTCCTGCCATTACTAAGAAAGGTAAACTCTGAAATTGATCCTTGTATTTCACCGGTACGGTGATACAACCTACTAGAGGAATTTTCTCTCCTGAGTAGCCTCGCAACTCTACCTTGGATTTCTCTAATGGGAAATCACGCAATTTGTCGAGATATAGCGATTCCTGTACTACACTCATGGATGCACAAGTGCACCATGGGTATGGTGGTTCCTGCAATGTCTACTTGGATGACGGTACTTGTCAAATCACTGTTAGATAACCCCGTGCTCCTGATGATGTGTATCTCTTTGTCTTCTTGCTTTTCTTCCATGTTATGTGCTCTCTGGGGAGTTCTACTTATAGCCTTGAAAGTTGGTTTATTCTTCAGTCGGCATGCCTTCGCAAGATGCCCAGTTTTCTCTGCAAAAGAAACACTGTGCCTTCATATGTGGACAATTTTGAGCAATGTGTTGTCCCAGTCACCGATAGCATGACTTCAACATCCTGTTACCTTGGCCCGTTGCAGAGGCCTTGGGGCCCAACTGCCTTTTACTTTTAACCTGCATGCGATTCACCTTGGTTGTCTGATGACTGGAAATGGTACGAAATTCTCGGGAATATTGGTCGGCCATATCCATTGACATAGCTGTCTGACAAGCTAAATCAAAAATCAAGTTAGGAGATGTCAACAACTTTCTTCTGATCACTTCATTTTTCATCCCACAAACAAAACGATCACGCAATGCTCGGTCCTGAAAGTTTCCGAAACGACAGTGAATGGATAGCTTTTTTAAAGCTACAATGTACTCCCTGATAATTTCATCAATTAACTGATCTCGTATTCCAAAACGATAACTTTCTGCAATTTCCAGGGTCTCAGGACTGTAGTGCTGTTCTCCGTCAGTGATGTGTCCTTTGGCTTGACAGGAACAAGCACATTTTTCAGGGTTTCATACACCTCGGGGCCTGCTTCAATCAGGAAAGCAGCCCGTTTTCTTTCTAAAACCACACGATTACTGTTTTCATCATCGGGGACTTCAATTATATTATTTTCAGTGAAAAACATTTCTAGCTGCTCCACATATGCTCTGAAAGTCTCTTGGTTGCGTTGAAATGCACCCAAGTGCCCTATTATTCCTATAGGCACAGCCATCTCGACTCTGGCAGTTCAGCCAGGTATGCTTGTAATTTACCGTGGACTCTTAGCTGTTCTGCAACACAAAGGACCTCTCTAGTTTCTCTGTTGTTTGGCTGGAATCATCCACCAACAAAAATTTCAGCTAGATTATCCAGAAAATTCGATCCTACGTTGCCCCATGTGGTATCCTGCTTACGACATCATAAACACACAGACTTCAAGATGGCTCTACTGAGGAACTTTCACCTGATGCCTTTATTATATTTATCCAGAAGAATCAAGGGCCTAGGGGCAGCATGGGCCAGCCCACACTGCGATATGTGTGCGCACTAGATCGGTGCAGCAGAGCTGGTCTCCAGTCGTCTCGGTTATCCCTTGCCACTGAACCAAGACCTAGCTCTACCAAGCCCGTGTGGTGGCTGGGGTGTAACGGCCATCAAACGTTAAAAAAATCCACGCACAGGCATCTTCCACCCTTTAACATGTAGCTCGGGACCTGGAATATCAGGTCCTTCATTGAAACTTCTGTGAACCTTTTGGCGTGGAAGCAAGTCATCCTCGATACGAGGGACTGCCTATGATGATGATGTATTTACAGCAATGACTACATTGCCAGAGTAGTCCACTAGATGGAGCTATATATTACAAATGCCTTCCCTTGTGTTCCCTCAATTTATTTTCAAAATTGATTTTTGTTTGGTTGTTTTTTTCTCTGCAAACTGGCTGGTTCAAGTAAAATTTGTTAAGAAGGAGTAGTTGCTCAATCTGCTCCCACCCACCTGTATCTCTTTGACCCTACTGTTCTTCTATCCTTTAACCGTGCCAGGTGGGAGGGGAGGAGACGGAAGGGGGAGAGACAGTGACTGTATCAAAACTGTTTCAGGAAATATATTGGCCACCATAACAAATTCCTCCCCATGCCCACCCAGCTCCTTTGAACCCACCAAGAAGGGAACAGCCCTGAATTTGCTTAGAATCACTCTGGACTGCCCGTAAGACTGATGCATTCTGCCCTTTGGGCATGTCCTAACTCAAGTTTCACACTTGACATTCTTGATCCGCTTGTTAGGGAAGAGTAACTGAGGTGGTTTATCAATGATAAATGTCAGTGGGTCATTGCTGATGAACAGTCTCCTTCTAACTGCTCAGGTGGATGTAAAAGATCCCATGGGACTATTCCAAAAAAGAGCAGGGGACTTCTCCCCGGTGTCCTGGCCAATATTTATCCCTCAACCAACACCACTAAAAATACAGATTATCATGTCCTTTTCTCAGTGGGAGCTTGCTGTGCGCAGATTGGCTGCCACGTTTCTTACATTACACAGTGATTGCACTTCAAAAGTACTTCATTAACTGTAAAGCGCTTTAGGATGTCCGAAGGTTGTCAAGGGCACTATATAAATGCAAGTCTTTCTTTTGCTTATTTCTGGTGCGACACTGGTTAGCACGGGCTTCCCAAAGGCTTCAAGGAACCTACAACTGCCTTCTTTCTCATTCCCTCGTCGGAGTATTCCTGGAAAGCAAATGACTAAAAGACAATGAAAGTGGTTCCTGAGATTGGCGCCACTGCACCTTGAAGAACCATTGAGAGCTTACTACTGAGCCACAACTGACACCTTACATTTGCTGTTGACCAAGTTCTTTACTTGCCTTCTCCTCGGTGGGAGAGAATGCATTTGGGAAAGAGAGAAACAGACTCAGTCCAGTGAATCTGCACAACCATCACTATTTGCATGTGATGTTTAGAGAGATCTCTTTGGACATGTGTTGCATTGTGTACTGTCTGGCTCTCAGTTTATATACAAGTCATCTGAGTGCAGTGTTGGCATTGGGCCTTATTCTATGCACTCTAAGGGAGGTCTGATATGATGACATTAAGATCCCTCACTTACCCTTTGTTCCTGTGTCCACATGGCTTGGTTTAAAAGAAAATGGCTAAAAATATGAGGAACTTGGACTAGTTTCTGAGTTGAGGAGTAGATGAAGAGGAGTGGGAGGAGGCGCGTGTGGTGCATAAACACTGGCATGGACCAGTTGGGCTGTTTCTCTGCTGTAGATTCTATGTAATTCCATCTATGAGTCTCTCCATCTCTCCTGTGGTCAGACAATGATTGCAAAATTGGGGGAGAGTGACGACCCGACCTGGAATGGAAGGTTGGAGGTCATGGCGATAACCTAGTCCAGGGGCTAACACTAGTGTTCATATGGTATATTACAGTCTGGCTGACAATGACAATTATCTGATTTCTTAACAGGTTGTGTGCAAACATTATCGGAACTTTACAATCACGCAACAACTTACAGGCCTGAGTACATACCTAAAAAATGCAGAGAAACACGAAGAGTTCATGAATACCTGCCCCAATGAGGAGGAGATCATACTGGCATATAGAAATGTTGCTACGACATTAAGATAGATTTGGAGCACTAGGAGATTATCTCCTGTCATGGGTCTGTCTATGCTGGAGATTAAAACCAGCAAGCTTTAACGCAACGCAGCATTCTCACATACAGTGCTTCACATACAGACCTTTAGTGCTGGATATCATGCTTATTCGAAGCTTCCGTTCTTAAAGGGGCACTGTGGCTCATTGAGAAACCGCATACCCTAAAATATAGGTGAAAAATCTGCTACTATGACCCAGTTCCTATAGCTCTCTCGTGATGTGATGCAATGAATGAGGGGAATAGTAGGACAAAGGCAGCATTTACATTGTGAAGTATAATTCCCCTCAAAACCAACTCCACCTAGTCATGATTTTAGGGAATTTATGGTGAATTGATCTTTAGATCCTTGGTGCGCTTTTAAGATGAAGCTTCAATTGATCTGAAATTAGGCCTGTAGAAGGGCAAGCTCACAAAATGTGACTGAATTCTCTCTAACTCAATCAACACCAACCTCGTACCTCCTAACAAAATGCACGTTTAATTTGAAGCCATGAAAAATTATTTTTGAGGATGTTTTTCTTTTTAAAAAAAAATCTGATGGGAAAATTGGAGGCCTGTGGCAACAGGGATGGGGAGATTGCCTTTTTGTGCAGATGCGTTCTCCAGAAAAGTGGAGGTGCCTCTTAAGATAGCTGCCAAGGTATTGCGGAAAAAATCATCTACGTTTTATTGCTTTAAAATACTAGAAGTCCAAATGCAGAGCAGCAGGTTGATGAGAATGAGAGAAAATCAGAGCAAATTGGCCAAACTAAGATGAGAGAGAAAGCTAAGTTATAAAAGTTGTGCTCTGTGACCTCAAGTTAAAGCAGTTTTTAACCTCTGCATTCCTTGGTGAATTCCCAATTGCACTCGTTGGGTAGGAATGATACAGAGAAAGCGGCCAGGAATCAATCGCTCACACCTAATGCAGCTCTACCCAAAGGGAACTAAGCCTTACATTGGTGATGTGAACCGGGAGACAAAGTGTGATTTGCTAAAGAACGGATCATTCTTTAAATCTGTATAAATAATTGCCCTTCTCACATCAGATTTCAGTCATTTTGTGAGTGTGTCTGTTAAACACATTAAGTTACAATATAAATTACCATTCAGAACATTATAGTGTAGCACAATTACACTTAATTACTTGTATAGTTAAATTAACTTTCTGATAAGCTTCTTTTGTTCCAGATTATGATTTGTATGCTGTTTAATTCCCTCTTCTGTTGAGTTTTGTTAATTTTGGGAGAGCCATGTGTATTCTCGATGATTAACTCAGATGAAGGATGTCATAATACTGAGCCTGAAATTCGGCTTTTCCGATCTGTCAAGTTTCTGGCTTGACGGATCTCGCGCATATCGGGAGCGAGGACATTTGTACGTGCAAATTTGCGATATTTACACATACAAATGTCCTCAAAAATCTTGCGCCTGAAAAAGCAGGCACATAGCTTACTTTTACAGGTGCAAGTTTTTTAAAACACACAAAAACATATAAAAATAAAGTTATGAAAACGTATTTTATTGTTAAAAACCCTCCCCACAACGGTAAGTTTATTTTAAGGCATAATTAAAAAACGTTTTTAAAAATCTGGAAAATATTTTGTTTTATAAGACATTAATAACTTTAATTTAAATGAATCTTAAATATGTAGTGTACATTTTCTATTTTTTATTCTTGTTTTGGGTGTTTGCGGGGGTGTTCTCATTCATAGTAATAGGAGTTTCGAACTTATGAAACTCCTATGACTATGAATGAGAATATACTATACTTGGTTGGCTGCCCAGGGCCATGTGACTCCAGCTCCAGGCCTGCGCACGTCCCGACGTGCATGCGCTGCGATGCGCAGCAAGAGGAGGCCTGTGCATCGGAAAGTCGAGCGGGGGCATCAGCTTCAGGTAGGTGCGTATTTTTTCTCTAAAATCTAGTCGAACGCCCGCGGGAAGGAGAAAGCGGAATTTCTGGACCATTGTGTTATTAGATCTGATGATGAGCATCATCTCCTCAATCCTGCAGAAGCTCCCTTTACAGCCAGTGTAAAAACTGCAACCTTGATGACTTAAGTCCCTAATCAGAATTATTCTGTTGACGCCAAGCTTGCAATAAGGAGGTGATCTACTGATAAAAGAAAGAAAGACTTGCATTTATATAGCATCTTTCGCGACCTCGGGATGGCCCAAAGCACTTCACAGTCAATACAACATGTAGCCCTTCAGTATCGTTTTGCAAGGAACGATTGGTAGTTCCTGTCATGTGATACAGTGAGCAATGTCAGTGCTTTGTCGTGCCCTCGCTTCCTGTCTCTGTAGCACCTACAGCTGCCCTCCCAACGCTGTGGGTGGGAGGCTATTTGGGTAGACACAGATTCCGAAAGCTTCATGGCAACACTTCCCGTTAGTTATCACAGTAAACGCTGCATTGCGAAGCTTTGCAGTAATGGCCGTATTTGGTTTAATGTTCATTTCTGTGAAATGCTTCTGCCAGTGCTGCTCTCAAACTGTGGTGGGTTGACTTCCCTTCCAAAATTTAATTTCAGCACTTTACTAACATGGTCTGGCCGTGTCTCTTTTGGTCAGATGGTCTGGGTTTTACTGACAGCGATTACTGGATTCTTGCAGTTCAGTCCAGTTTAGGGTTTCCAACCCTGGACGTATTCCTGGAGGTTTCATCACATAACCTTCTCCCCCCGCCCCCCCCCCCCCCACCCACCTCCTGCCCCCGCCTCGAGCAGCCCTAGACCGTCTAAAAGCATTTTCCCCATTTCCAATATTTCTATTATTAATAAAAAAAATATGAAAGATTCTCATGTTTTTAATACCCAAGCGACTTTACTCCAATCCTGGAGGGTAGGCAACCCTAGTCTAGTTGTGTCTGTGTGAAAGATCCAGGGCTCAATTTTCCTCTTTGCCGATTTTTGGCGCCCAGGAGGATTAACGGCCGATTTTTATTGTGCCGAAAAAAAAAAGTTGGAACTTTAGGCAAAGTAAAATTTAATTTTGCATTGCAGTACCCGAAGTTAAATCTGGGCATGGAGCTTCAAGTCTGCGCCAAAAACTGAAGTTGGCAGGGTAACGAGAGACACACTGAGGGAGGTTGGCAGGGTAACGAGAGACACACTGAGGGAGGTTGGCAAGGTAACGAGAGACACACTGAGGGAGGTTGGCAGGGTAACGAGAGACACACTGAGGGAGGTTGCCAGGGTAACGAGACACACACTGAGCGAGGTTGGCAGGGTAACGAGAGACACACTGAGGGAGGTTGCCAGGGTAACGAGACACACACTGATGGAGGTTGGCAGGGTAACGAGAGACACACTGAGGGAGGTTGCCAGGGTAACGAGACACACACTGAGGGAGGTTGGCAGGGTAACGAGAGACACACTGAGGGAGGTTGCCAGGGTAACGAGACACACACTGAGGGAGGTTGGCAGGGTAATGAGAGACACACTGAGGGAGGTTGCCAGGATAACGAGAGACACACTGAGGGAGGTTGCCAGGGTAGCGAGACACACACTGAGGAAGGTTGGCAGGGTAACGAGAAACACACTGAGGGAGGTTGCCAGGGTAACGAGACACACACTGAGGGAGGTTGGCAGGGTAATGAGAGACACACTGAGGGAGGTTGCCAGGGTAACGAGAGACACACTGAGGGAGGTTGCCAGGGTAACGAGAGACACACTGAGGGAGGTTGCCAGGGTAGCGAGACACACAGAGGGCTAAAGCTCCCCCTGTGAATTGAAGTTCCATGGCCAGGGCTTGCAGTGGCAGGGGAGTGGGGGGCGGGATTGCCCGGGATTTTCTGCGGGACCGGGAGGGAGAGGGCCAACACCAAAACAAGTCATCTAATGTAAAGAGATGAAAACGGAATGTACTTTAACATGATCATTATAAACTATCTTTATGAACAAGACTAAACTGCAAAGAAACAGCTCCGATACAGACCTAAGCGTCGATTTCATTAACGTAACGTTGGGTTTTCTGATCGGTACTTGAGGCCACTCTTTTATAAAAAATTTTTTTTTTAAATTGGTGTTGGGGAAAATCGCTTAAATGGTCAAAAACGGCGCAGAAATCAGTTTTCACCCAGACCTGTGCCAAAAAAATCTGGTGTACAAACATTCCGGCGCTGACAGTCACCGCCAGTGTACAAACTTTGAGGAAAGTTCCAAAACCAAGGTTGCTCAAAAAAAATCAGCGGACACCAAAGAAACGGGGCCACCGGTGGCGAAAATTGATCCCCTACTCTGTGAAATCTTTCTAGGTAATAGGGATCTGTACTTGGAGGCTTGCACACTAGCCTTTCAATGCTGCAGGAACTTAACATTGCAAATTAACAGGCTGCAGTATTGATCTGATTATGAGACATGCATTTACAGAAAAGTTACTGTTAAAAGAAGTCTGACTGCCATTTTGTGTTGGAATTCACTACCCAAGGAGATTATACCTCTAAGCATACTTAGTGTTTTACATCCCTCGTCTCTGAGGGTAATGAACCTTGTTTATCGTTGCTGCTTTTACCAAGAATAAGCTATCTTTGCCATTGACTTGAGTTCCATTGCTCAATGTAAAATGTTGTGTTCTGCAGCTTTATTTGTAAAGTTGGGGGATCTGAGCAAACCCCACTCTGTGGAGAATTCCCTTCAATGTTTATTGAGCAGTTGCATTGGTTCTCTGTGGCCTAGTTGTAAATCACTTGCTAATCTAGTATGGACCTCAGCCCATAACGACCACAAAAGTCCCAGGTACAATCCCTGGTTTGTCTCATGTTAGCTGATCTCAGCCAGGGCAGTGTTGAGAGTGTTCCAACTGGTCTCTGTGTCCTAGTTCTGGGGAAGATCAAAACATCACTGGGGTTCCGCACTATTGCCATCCATTGATTCCTGCTCCAACGTGCCTGGGTGTCAGATGAGGGTAAGATCAGATTTACTGCTGATCAGAACCGATTCCTAGGCTCTTTGACAGCACCTCTCAAACACACAATCTCCTCCACCTAGTAGGACAGGAACAAGGGCAGCAGGTGCATGGGAACTCCATCACCCTCCAAATTCTTCTCCCAGTCACACACCATCCTGATTTGGACATATATCACCATTCCTTCAGCATTGCTGGGTCAAAATCCTGGAACTCCCTGCCTAACAGCACTACGGGAGTACCTTCACCACACGGACTGGAGCGGTTCAAGTAGGTGACTCATCACCATCTTCTCAAGGGCAACTAGGGATCAGCAATAAATGCTGGCCTTGCTAGCGACATCCATATCCCAAGAATAAATAAAAGATATAAAGGATGGTCACTTAGGTGAAGTTGTGGAGGGCGGTTGGTACTAGCTTGAAACAAGGCCCTCCGGAGAGGAGAGACGGAATTTGGAGGAAGGGGGCAGATGGTTTAAAAACTAAACAGGGTGACAAGTGCACAAAAATACTCCCTTCTCCTCTTGAATCTCTCAATATGCTCATATTGCTTTGTATCCCTGGATATTCCTGTCCCAATCCGATCTTGAGTGTCTTATATTCAATATGCCTTGCACTGTGTTTAATAGATTAACTGTTTGCGTAATGATTACTGGTGTAGTTGAATTGTTTACTTGTAAATAATTATATCATCAATAAAAAGCCCTGAATGAATTCCACTTTTGTCTCTCGAATTTCTTTCTGTTCGTTCATCATTTGCCAATGTATTATGTGCAAGACAGGTTTGGAGTTAGCTGAAGCCCTTTCTCTCTAGATGACACTAAGGCTGCTGGATTTGCTACTGAACTTTAGTTAACATAGTGATACCATTATATATATAAGCCATCTGAAGCTCTCTATTTTAGATTCCGGGCAGCAGCCATCACTCTATATATGGGACACCTGCTGCCACATTAATATGCAAAGAATTATTAGCTGTTATACAAAGCTTCCATGTTATTGATGCACACAACTGTGACATCCCGCTCACCACCTCTTATGCTTTCAAAGGTGGAAAGAAACACCAGTATATGAACTGATCAGTGTCAACATAGCATGGAAGAACACAGCTGGTCTGCCATCTTGCACCTATATATAGTTAAAATTCTCACGCTTCCTACTCACAAACTTTACTTCTGTTGCCACGATTTGTTTGGTGTTGCTTCTATGCCAACACTTTCAGTTTTATATATAAACGCTTGTGCCAATGTCGAATGTGAGCAGTTGCCAGTCATGATGTATTGTAGGCTCTGACCACTAGGTGGTGCTGTGGCATGGGTCTTGGAGCTGTGCCAACTCCAGCTGCTGTTTACTTGTTCATCTTCTCTGCAAGTATGTTCTTAAGTTTTCCCTAAAAATAACTTTTTAAGTATATATCTCATGCCGTGGTTAAACATGAATCCTCTGCCGACCCGGATGTAAAAGATCCCGTGCCGCGATTATAAGAGAGGACAGTTCTCCTGGTGTCCTGGGCAACAATAATACCTCGACCAACAATAGGTTAACTGTGTGTTCATCTCCTTCTGGGATTTTGCTGTTTGCCAATTGGCTGCCACATTTGCCTACAAAACAACATTGAGCAAACTTCACAAAAGATCAATTGGCTGCAAAGCACTTTGAGATATCCTGAGGATGTAAAAGGTGTTACATAAAGTTGATTAGGTTGGGCCTGTACATATTGGAGTTCAGAAGAATGAGAGGTGATTTTATTGAATCATATAAGATAATGAGGGGGTTTGACAAGGTGGATGCAGAGAGGATATTTCCACTCATAGGGGAAACTAAAACTAGGGGACATAGTCTTAGAATAAGGGGCCACCCATTTAAAACTGAGATGAGGAGAAATTTCTTCTTTCTGAGGATTGTAAATCTATGGAATTCTCTGCCCCAGAGAGCTGTGGAATCTGGGTCATTGAATATATTTAAGGCGGAGATAAACAGATTTTTGAGCGATAACGGATTAAAGGATTATGGGGAATGGGCAGGGAAGTGGAGCTGAGTCCTGATCAGATCAGCCATGATCTTTTGAATGGTGGATCAGGCTCGATGGGTCTACTCCTGCTCCTGTTTCTTATGTTATATATGCAAATTCTTCCTTATTCCACATTACAACAGCGACTACACTCCAATGATAGGGGAGACTAGAACTAGGGCGCATAATCTTAGAATAAGGGGCCGCCCATTTAAAACTGATGAGGAGGAATTTCTTCTCTCAGGGGGTTGTAAATCTGTGGAATTCGCTGCCTCAGAGAGCTGTGAAAGCCGGTACATTGAATAAATTTAAGACAGAGATAGACAGTTTCTTAACTGTTAAGGGGTTATGGGGAGCGGGCAGGGAAGTGGACCTGAGTCCATGATCGGATCAGCCATGATCGTATTAAATGGCGGAGCAGGCTCGAGGGGCCGTATGGCCTACTCCTGCTCTTATTTCTTATGTTCTTAAGTAAAAAGGACTCCATTGGCTGTAAAGCGCTTTGAGATGACTGATGACTGTGAAAGGCGCTATATAAATCGTCCGTCCATCCAACTGTTCATCGTTCCTGCGAAGGATTGAAATTCAGTCCGATAGAACCATCCATTTGGAGCTATGGTGGGAGCTCTATTTGAAATGTGGCACCGAGCAGCCCACCTCTCCGATGCCCCCCTCTTTAAAAAAAAAAATAAAATAAATAAAACTACAGCCCCACTCCCAGATGTGCTGTGCAGCAGTTTGAAAAGAATGTTAAAACACTTTCCCCACTCTGCAATTAGGCCCCGTTAGTTTTTAAGAACATATGAACTCTGAACGCCTGAACTCTTCATAAGAATTCTGTTAACAGCCCGTATTAGATTTAAGACTGTGGGAAAACCAAAACTGTGAAATTTTTAATTCAAAAGCCTGGATTGTTGTTATAAAAATGAATGGGACCATATCTTAAGTTCAGATTTAAAAACAGAAAATGCTGAAACTACTCAGCAGGTCGAGAGAGAAACAGAGTTAACGGCCTGGAAATTTCAGCCTCCCGGGTCCGTACAGAGTGTGTACGGATCCGGGAAGACATTGCAAAAGCCAGTTTTAGCACACAATACGCATGCACTGAAAACCAGCTTTTCCGATTTGTCAAGCTGGAGCTGGAGCTGGACAGATCATCCGTATATCAGGAGCGAGGTCATTTGCAAGGGCAAGATTGCGGGATTTACCCATATCTTGCCCAAAAATGTCCTCAAAATTCTTGCGCCTGATAAAAGCAGGCATATAGCCGACATTTACAGGTGTACAAGTTTAAAAACATATAAAAATATAATTAAAATAAATTTAAAAAACACATTTTATTTTTAAAAACCCTGCCCACTACATTAAATTTATTTTAAACCATAATTTTAAAAACTCGGAATTTTTTTTTCTCCAAGATATTTATTAACTTTAATTTCAATTAATTTTAATTATGTAAGGTATGTTTTTAATTTTTAATTTGGTGTTATTGTGGTTGTTTTTTTCCTTCAATTAATAGCAATGAGAACTCGTAAATACGGAGTTCCCACTGCTATTAATTGAGAATACTTTACCTGATTGGCTGAGCAGTCACACGTGACATCGGTAGTGGGTAAAATGATGGAATCAATTATTAAGGATTTGGAAAGAGGTGACATGATAGGTCCAAGTCAGCATGGATTTGTGAAAGGGAAATCATGCTTGACAAATCTTCTGGAATTTTTTGAGGATGTTTCCAGTAGAGTGGACAAGGGAGAACCAGTTGATGTGGTGTATTTGGACTTTCAGAAGACTTTCGACAAGGTCCCACACAAGAGATTAATGTGCAAAGTTAAAGCACGTGGGATTGGGGGTAGTGTGCTGACGTGGGTTGAGAACTGGTTGGCAGACAGGAAGCAAAGAGTAGGAGTAAATGGGTACTTTTCAGAATGGCAGGCAGTGACTAGTGGGGTACTGCAAGGTTCTGTGCTGGGGCCCCAGCTGTTTACATTATACATTAATGATTTAGACGAGGGGATTAAGTGCAGTATCTCCAAATTTGCGGATGACACTAAGTTGGGTGGCAGTGTGAGCTGCGAGGGGGATGCTATGAGGCTGCAGAGTGACTTGGATACGTTAGGTGAGTGGGCAAATGCATGGCAGATGAAGTATAATGTGGATAAATGTGAGGTTATCCACTTTGGTGGTAAAAACAGAGAGACAGACTATTATCTGAATGGTGACAGATTTGGAAAAGGGGAGGTGCAACGAGACCTGGGTGTCATGGTACATCAGTCATTGAAGGTTGGCATGCAGGTACAGCAGGCGGTTAAGAAAGCAAATGGCATGTTGGCCTTCATAACGAGGGGATTTGAGTACAGGGGCAGGGAGGTGTTACGACAGTTGTACAGGGCCTTGGTGAGGCCACACCTGGAGTATTGTGTACAGTTTTGGTAACTTGAGGAAGGACGTTCTTGCTATTGAGGGAGTGCAGCAAAGGTTCACCAGAATGATTCCTGGGATGGCGGGTTTGACATATCAAGAAAGACTGGATCAACTGGGCTTGTATTCACTGGAGTTCAGAAGAATGAGAGGGGATCTCATAGAAACTTTTAAAATTCTGATGGGTTTAGACAGGTTGGATGCAGGAAGAATGTTCCCAATGTTGGGGAAGTCCAGAACCAGGGGTCACAGTCTAAGGATAAGGGGTAAGCCATTTAGGACCGAGATGAGGAGAAACTTCTTCACCCAGAGAGTGATGAACCTGTGGAATTCTCTACCGCAGAAAGTAGTTGAGGCCAATTCACTAAATATATTCAAAAAGGAGTTAGATGAAGTCCTTACTACTAGGGGGATCAAGGGGTATGGCGAGAAAGCAGGAATGGGGTACTGAAGTTGCATGTTCAGCCATGAACTCATTGAATGGAGGTGTGGGCTCAACCGTCCGAATGGCCTACTACTCCATCTATTTTCTATGTTTCTATGATTGTACCTTCTGCGTGGGAACCTGGAGGATGGGAGCGTGGTTCACAGCACGGGTAGAGAAGGCCTCCCCACCGGAATCCCACGCTCCTTCTGGACCACCAGGTACTTGCGTAGAAATTTTTCAGGTTGGAGGCATCCGCCCACGGGAAGCCTCCAACCACAATTTCAGCCCCAAACGTTTCAGATTGATGACCTTTCATCAGGACTGGAAAAAGTTAGAGATGTAACAGATTTTAAGCAAGTGTAGGGGCAGGGAAAGGGGGAGGAAAGAACAAAAGGGCAGGTCTGCAGAAGGTAAGAATGATTAAATGACAAAAGGTATGATTGTACAAAGCAAAAGGGGATGGTAATGGGACAAGTAAAGAAACAAAAGATGGGGCTAGAAGAGGTGTAAATGGGATTGGCAGAATCATCAACAGCTGCCATGTGAAAAAATAAGGGCAGAGACTGTGGTATTCAGTTTGCTCTCCTACTTATGGAAGTCCATTAAAAACCTTAACAATTAACAACTCCACATCATGATTGAGTGAAGAAAATAGACTTCTGAATTAAAAAAAACATTTAACTTATACTAAGAAACTTCCGAACAACATCTCACTTAAAAATTAGACATTTGTAACTATAATTTGGCGAGGAGGGGACTAAAAATATAATGGGGCCACTGGTTACTGCCTTGTGGATATTTGGTTAGAAAGTGGTCAAAGACATTCCGTGACTAGACGTGTTACTGGATGGTTGGTCAGCAGACCCTACTTTGTCATCTATTTAGATACAAAATAGCAATTTGGATCCACTGATGGTTTCTACCACCAGGAAACACTAAAAATTCAACTTGCCAGTTATCATTTTCTTCTTTACCACAAGTATTCTTCAACAGTATCTTAGTGACTGTACGTCACCTGGTTTTACCATTTCCTCTTTCTGTTAAAGATTCCTTCAGCAGTGGTGTTCCAGTAACATTTGTAATTGTTTTTAAGATGAATAACTAATTGAGAGCGGCTTGGATGGTGCAGTGGGTTGGTTATCATTGGGATAAGGATTTGATTCTTCAGTGAGGTTAGACATGATCCATTCCATGTTTTGTATTAGAAATATCCATCCCATCTGCTTTGGCATATTCCGTTCCATGTTTTGTATGACACCCAGCTCAGTGCTTGGATTGGGTGTGAGGACTGGGAATGCATTGTGAAGCAAGATGGTGTAATGAATAATATATAACGGATGTTTTTGGAACAGAGGTGTATCTTTTAGTCACTGAAGGTCATCATCATTTATAAAGTTCAAAACTGAGTTGGAGCAGGGATTGAGTTCTTTAGTGAAATGGTAAAAATTCATAAACATTTCTTAATGTGCTCAATTGATAATTAATCCCTAGGAAGAGGAAAAGTGGATTTTTGTTTTGGGTGCTGGATGTTTCTGCGTTAAAAGAGTGCACCGTTTCATCCACAATTGCACAGGTGGCAGAACTACTACAGTCCCTGTATTGTTTGTGTCTCCTCTCTGGAACGTATTAATTCCTTGCTGGGGTTTAGTTCCCACAGGTGCTGCTCACCTTCTGGCAACTCAGCTAGTGCCTGCTGTTTGTAAGAGAGCCTTGCTGGTGAGTGATGGCAGGGAGCATGGGGCAATGCAGACAACCCAATCTTAGCCGTGGCTCAGTGGTAGCACTCTCGCCTTAGTCAGAAGGTTGTGGATTCAAGTCCCACTCCAGTGACTTGAGTGCATAATCAAGGCTGACACATCAATGCAGTACTGAGGGAGTGCTGCACTGTTGGAGAAGACATTAAACTGGGGCCCCGTCTGACTTCTCAGTTGGACGTAAAAGATCTCATGGCACTATTTTGAAGAAGAGCAGGGTAGTTATCCCTGGTGTACTGATCAATATTTATCCCTCAACCAACATCACTAAAACAGATTATCATTATCATATTGCTGATTATGAGACCTTGCTGTGCGTAAATTGGCTGCCGCGTTTCCCACATTACCACAGTAACTACACGTCAAGTAGTACTTAATTGGTTGGAAAGCACTTTGGGGTGCTCTGAGGTCATGAAAGGCACTACATAAATATAAGTTTTTATTTTCTTTCTTTCAATTTGATGTTTACATGTGTGAAGTGTGGATGAGCATATCATAGCAACCTGCATACAGTGTACATTTGGGGAAAACACAGCAAGTGTTTGCAAGGGGAAGTTTCCTGAGCAGTGCTCAGGAATTGAAAACAAATATACAGAGAAATGACAGCAGGTACATTTTTATTTACACAAGGTGGATAGATGGCAAAATGGACTAAAATGATGATGGTGGATCCACAGGTTTGACCGTTTCATTCCAGTCCAGTCCACCGCACAGAATAGCTCACAATTCCTCATGAAGTTGGCACAATGGCGGCTGGTGTGAGAAGTGGCAAAGTTCACCCAGTGAGGATGCTCCAGGTCAAAATCCTGGAACTCCTGACCTCACAGCACTGTGGGAGCACCTTCACCAGCGGTTCAAGAAGACGGCCCACCACCACCTTCTCAAGGGCAACTAGGGATGGGCAATAAATGTCGGCAACTCCCATATCCCGAGAGTGAATAATAAAGAAAGGCTACGAACTTTGGGCAACTCCTAGATTTTAAGTCATGTCTGAGGGGCTGCTTTGCAACAAAAACATAAGCATTGCTTAAGGTGGCACGTGGCCTGCCGGGGAAAGGCTTTGTGCGATCAGTATATTATTCTGAGCCTGTTTATGTTTGAATAGAGGAGATTAAAAGGTGAGTTGAGGGAGGTTTTAAAAAAAAATTATGAAGGGATGTGACATGGTGGATTAAAACAGACTATCTGGTGGTTGAGGGATCTCAGACAAAGGGATCCAGATATACGTATAGGAACAATTTTACACAGAGGGTTGTGATGCTGTGGAACGCACTATCAGAGTTACCAGACCATGTAAACATTTAAGAATAATTTCAATGGGTAATTGAAGTAAAGGTGTATAAAGGGGCAGGACAGGCACATGGGATTAGGACTACTGCTCATGTGGACAATAAACACCAACATAGACTGGTTGGGCCGAACAAACTGTTTCCATTGTAGTTTCTATGTAATTCTTCCTCTTTCCCTTCCCCAACTCATACTCTTTTCCCCATCCTGCTCTTCAATTACATGGAGTTACAGAGCATTTATAGCACAGAAACAGGCCATTCGGCCCAACAGGTCTATGTTGGTGTTTATGTTCCACACAAGCCTACCCTCACTCTATTTACCTCATGTTACCCTAGCAACATATCCTTCTAATCACTTCTCACTCATATACTTATCTAGCTTCCTCTTACATATATCTATACTATTTGTTTCAACTACTTCATGTGGTAGTGAGTTCCACATTCTCACCATGCTCTAAATAAAGAATTTCTCCTGAATTCCTTATTGGATTTATTAGTGACTATCCTACATTCATGGCCCCTAGTTTTGGGCTCCCCACAAGTGGAAACATCTTCTCTCTGTCTAGCCTAGCGAACCCCTTCATAATTTTAAAGACCTCTATCAGATCACCTCTCATTTCTCAACTTTCTAGAAAAAAGAGCCCCAGTCTGTTCAGTCTATCCTGATAGTTGTAGCCTCTCAGTTCTGGTATCATCCTTATAACTTTTTTGCACTTTCTCCAATGCTTCTGTGTAGTTTTTGTAATACGGACTCCAGAACACTGCACAGTACTCTACGTGTGGTCTAACCAAGGTTCAATATAAGTTTAACACAACTTCTTTGCTTTCGTTTTTAGTTTATCTCTCTCTTCACAGCCTACCCATTGTATTTGTAAGCTTATTTTCTTTAGCTAGAGGCTTGGACAAAGCGTGAAAGAGCTGCGGAATTAGTGTAATTCCAGCCTTCATGATAGTAGTGAAAGCTGAAAGTGGAGCTTGTAGATTTAGTCGAGGACTTTCACCGTTGCTATGACTGCTGGGTTAGCGTTACCTCCATTGTGCTCTCTTGCTCTCCAGTTTGAAATCACAAATCGCAGTTCCCCACTAAATATAGCGGTTGGTAGGCCTGGGTTAGACTACATTGTTGGGCAGAGGAAGTTTTATATGGCAATGTACCACTTTATATGAGAAGCGAGAACTCCAATTGCATCCGGGGCTGAAAGTGTTCCATTCCCAGGCACTGACTCCCTAACGTTGATGAGCACAAAAATATACCAAAAACTACAAATTTTAAAAACCAACTTGCTACTTTGTAGAGGAGCCTGTATTTCAACAACCTGTCAGTTCTAATTTTTGTGAGCTTTTGATGCTTTATGTTTCTCCTCCCGCCTATCCTGTCCATCCATTTATCTCACATTTCATGGGAGGGATTGGGTACTTTCTGCCATTTTATGTTGTGTCCATGATAACACGTTTCTCAATCAATGTTTGAGTGCCAGCTGCCCCATTCAGTGCAAATATTCACTCTACTTCTCTAGCTCGAGTTTGAAATGCTGTTACTACAAAGGGATCTTAAAAGCAATATCAGATCATCTGTATTTCCTCTCCCCCTCCTGCTCAACCAGAACAGAATGACAGGTCTGTCTCTCTCTATCGCACATTCTGCAGCTGTTGGGCCTGGAGCGCAACGAACCAATGCATAGTTTATTCATGGCCAAGTAGCAGAATATTTTGTTTCCTGTTTTGGAAGCGAGAGTCGAATTTGGACGAACTGGTTTTGTTTTCCGCAGCTGTGTGAAACTGCCCGTTATGTTTTTACCTGCTTCAGCATGGCAGGAACGCAAAGGGATATTTATATTTGCAATTTGTGCAGCATTGTGACAAATTGACATGTTTATTAACGGGGCCAGATGTTTAATTGCTGCCATTGCCGTTGGATTTGCAAAATTGTGATTCTCTCAGCCAATTAAAAATATATAACTTAAATGGGGATTGAAAAAGTACAAAGTGGTTGAATTTTTTCCGTGAGATGTTAACGTGTTTGCCTTTGTATAGTTTGTGCTTTTTCACATCAACAACATAACTTACATTTATATAGCACCGTTAATGTAATGAAACGTTCCAAGATGCTCCACAGGAGTGCAATCAGACAAAAATTGACACCGAGCCAAAGAAGGTGGCATTAGGATGGGTCACCAAAAACTTGGTTAAAGAGGTAGGTTTTAGAGGGTCTTAGAGGCAGAGAGGTTTAGTGAGGGAATTCCAGAGCTTAGGGCCTAGGCAGCTGAAGACACGGCTGCCAATAGTGGCGTGTAGGAATCTGCGGATGGACAAGAGGCCAGAGTTGGAGGAACAGAGAACATCCCGTGAGCACTTCACGGCCAAAGAATTATTTTTGAAAGGTAGTCGCTGTTGTTTTGTAGGAAAAGGAGGAAACAATGTAGGCATAGAATAGTCCTACCAAGAACAAACCATTCCTGGTCAGTTATAGTAGTTTGAGGCAGGCTAAGGCTGCCATGACAACCACAGCCTCAGAACAGTATGCTGTGGGAATATCAATCCTGTGGTCCATCTGAGCGAGGCTAGCCATGTAATGACCAATTACGTCACAAACCTGTGCCCTGGAAATGGATTGAGACGACTGAGATGATAGAAAGGCAGAGAATTTCATCCCTTTATTTTGAGCCCAAATCTGAGAAACAAAAGGGCAAGAGGGTGAAATTACCCCCCCCCCCCCCCCCCCCCCCGCCGGAAACAAGTCACACCTACTGTTTTTCTTGTGTTTTGGCCGCCGTGGTGGACGTGGCGGCCCATCTTACAAAATTCAGCTCTTCGTCGTTTTCTTTTTCGAGTGGGCCGGAAGTCGATCATAATGGGGGCGGAAGTGGGTGGGGGGGGGGCGGAAGTGGGTGGGGGGGGGCGGAGTGTCTGGCGCTGTCAGTCATCAGCGTAGTGCTGATAACATCGTACCGCTGGCATGTCACCACGTCTCTCCCCTTCACTTAAAGGGGAGGGCCGCTGCGAGCTCTGCAATTCTTTTAGTTAGGTCCACTGGGCCACCAGGGAGGGTTTCAGCCAGGCTAGTGACCTGGCACCCTAGAGCGAGTGCCAGGCTGCCTGTTGGCGGCCCAGCCAAACTCGGGGCAATACAAAAAAAATAAGATGGCAGCCGCGGCAGAGCACCCTCCCCTTTAATTGCGGCCGAACCGCCATTTTACACACACTGCAGACGCAGTGCGCCGACAGAAAAAACCGTCGGAGGCACCAAGCGGCAGCCAGCAGATTTTCGAAAGTGAATTTTGCTTGCGGGGCGGAACATCAGCGGTGCGTGCTTTGATGACACACGAAGGCCTGTTCGGCAGCAGTGGGACAGAACTGGAGACCGCCGGAAAAACCACCGGGGGGAATTTCTCGAGCGGTGGCCGTTCGACACCGCCGTGTGGCTGCTGCTTTCTGTTGGGAACTGGCCTTATCAGGGGTTTGAATTTCAGCCCCCAGGTGTTCAAACCCACTGCAGCAGCTCACTCGCTACAAAATGATATTTCAAAAGTCCGCATGGTTCAACAGCTGACAAGGCAAGCTGGGCCTCCAATGCTGCGGGCTACAGACCCACTAAAGTAAAGCTACAGCAGCCAACAAAAGCACATGTAGCCGTTAGATGGTGGAAGTGCTGCTGCCATCATCCAGAGATGTTTTGGAGTTGCCTTTGGGAGGTGCATGAGTGGTTCAAGCAGATTTGTTCCCCGATTTCCACACCCCCGCCTCCTCATGGGAAAGCAACTGGCCTTACCAAGCACCTCTTGCAGGTGCCTTGACTGGATTCAATTTTGGTGAGCGAGTGTTCAATCTATGGAACAGGCTCCCGAGGGAGACCATGGAAAGAATTAGTATTGACTCCTTCAAATGCAAATCAGATAGATTTCTTTCAGAAACTAATATTTTGGGATACAGTAGATGAGCAATTTGAGAAATGACGTGGTATGTGTAGTGTGCTTGGGAGGAACAGGTGACTTTGGACCTATGGTTCCTGAAGCTCTCCACCACTGGTGACTGGGTCTGTTGTAGACTAATTGATAGAGTTTGATTGCTGTGATTGGTCAACAACTCCATTATAATCTATTATATTGTGCGACTACCGGGATGGTAAAAGGTGAACTAGATGGATCTTGGTACGTGTTCAGCTAGCAATTCCTATAAATTGGGCACTTGCAGTTTGGGAAAAGCACCTGTGCAAACCCTAGTGTGCACATTGTGTGGCACAGGACCATTATAACTGGCACTGTGCAGTAGTACTACCCCATTCTACTTACTTCAAGTAAACTAAGGCAAGAATGTACGTTGGCAGGCAGTGACTAGTGCGGTGCCACAGGGCTCAGTGCTGGGACCCCAGCTATTTACTGTTAAGTCCTGACTCTAATGTCCTGACTTACACGAGACACATGCTGAAGTCAAGGTCACTGAGGACCTGCACCTTTAATTCCAGCTCTCCAGTACTGCACTTGCCTGAGACCTCTCTTTATATACCACAGTGAGACAGGTATGGAGTGTCTCCTGCAAGTGCACCCCTGGTGGTAAGGTATGCTTATTGTTACAGGTTATATCCAGTTACAGTCATGTATAGCAAGGTAAGATAGTTATATACAGTAATGTGAGATACATGACATCACCCTCCCCCAAGGTCTTATTGCCTTTATAGATTCAGTCTCTCAGATGGTCTGCGCTCTCGCGTGGAGCGTCTTAGTTGTGGTTCAGTTGTTGCCTTGGTGCCTGTTTTTCGTTCGGTGTGATTGCTGGTATCTCGCCTGGGCTGTCTGTTTCGTTCGATGTGATTGCTGGTATCTCACCTGGGCTGTCTGTTGAGACTGCCCTTTCCTCAGGTTGTTCCACCTGTCTGTCCACCAGGTGTGGTGTGAGTTCCACATTGTAGTCTGCCTCTGGTTCTTCAGTGTTATCAGTGAATCTACTTTTTACTTGGTCAACATGCCTCTGGCAGGTTTGGCCATTGTCCATTTGTACAACCAGTAGCCTGTTTCCCTCTTTGTCTGTTACTGTCCCTGCAAGCCATTTGGGACCCCGACCATAGTTTAGCACAAACACTTTGTCCCCTATTTCATTCCACCTCCCCCTCGAATTTCAGTCATGGTACTCAGTTAGCTTTTGACGCTTAGCCTCAACAATTTCATGCATGTCTGGGAGGATTAACGAGAGCCTGGTCTTTAAGGTTTGTTTCATCAATACTTGCGCGGGGGGAACCCCAGTCAATGAATGCGGACGAGATCTGTATGCCAGCAGCAGTCGCGACAGGCGGCTCTGCAGCGTGGGACCTTGGATTCTGAGCATGCCTTGTTTAATGATCTGCACTGCTCGCTCCGCCTGGCCATTGGAGGCCGGCTTTAAAGGTGCTGTCTTAACGTGATTTATACCGTGGTCAACTATAAAATTGTGAAATTCTGCACTGGTGAAGCACAGACCATTATCACTGACCAATATGTCAGGAATGCCATGCATTGCAAACATGGTTCTAAGGCTCTCCACAGTGGTGGAGGTGGTGCTCGAGTTTAAAATGGTGCACTCGAACCATTTTGAAAATGCATCAACGACTACGAGGAACATTTTGCCCATGAATGGGCCCGCATAGTCTACATGCACCCGCAACCACGGTTTGGTGGGCTAGGGCCAGGGGCTTAGGGGGGGCCTCCCTGGGGGCATTAGTGAGTTGGCCACAAATGGTGCACCGACGGACGCAGAGCTCCAAGTCTGCATCAATGCCAGGCCACCAGACATGAGATCTGGCTATGGCCTTCATAAGGACGATCCCCGGGTGCTCGCGATGGAGCTCCCGGACAAACACCTCCCTGCCTCGTAAGGGCATAACTACTCGGCTGCCCCACATCAGGCAGTCTGCCTGTAGTGAGAGTTCATGCATGCGCCTATGGAAAGGTTTGACCTCCTCGGGGTAGGCATCGCGAGCCTCTGCCCAGTCACCGGTTAAAATGCATCTTTTAACTAGAGATAACGTGGGGTCGCTGGTCGTCCAGGCTCTGATTTGGCGAGCCGTCATGGGCGAACCTGTGGATTCAAAGGCATTGATTGCCATGACCATCTCACAGTCCTGTTCGTCGGACCCTTCTGTGGTCGCCAGGGGTAGCCTGCTAAGCGCGTCGGCGCAGTTGTCTATGCCTGGTCTGTGCCTTATCGTGTAGTCGTAAGCCGCCAGCCTGAGTGCCCACCGCTGAATGCGCGCCGAGGCGTTGGCGTTTATTGCCTTGCACTCGGATAGCAGGGATGTGAGGGGTTTGTGGTCGGTTTCTAATGCAAACTTCGCCCCGAAAAGATATTGGTGCATCTTTTTGACACCGTACACGCACGCGAGCGCTTCCTTCTCAACCATACCGTACCCGCGCTCCGCTCACGAAAGTGACCTGGAGGCATAAGCAACGGGCTGCAATTTACCCGCATCATTGACGTGCTGTAAAACGCACCCGACCCCGTACGCTGACACATCACATGTAAGGACTAACTTTTTACCTGGGTCAAAAAGGAAGGTTGCGTGCCTTATTGAAGGCGCGTTCTTGGGTGTCCTCTCAAAACCAATCGCACCCCTTTCTGAGTAGCACGTGGAGAGGCTCCAGCAGCGTGCTCAAGTTCTGCATAAAGTTGCCAAAGTAATTGAGTAGCCCGAGAAAGGCGCGCAGTTCTGAGACATTCCGGGGCCTGAGTGCCAGGCGAATCGCTTCGGTTTTGGATTCGGTTGGGCGGATTCCTTCAGCGGCAATCCTTCTGCCCAAAAATTCAACCTCAGGCGCGAGAAACAGACACTTGGATTTCTTAACTCTTAGGTCTACCCGATCCAATCGACTTAGTACTTCCTCAAGATTGCGGAGATGAGAGTTGGTGTCCCTGCCCGCGATGAGTACGTCATCTTGAAACACAACCGTCCTCGGGATTGACTTGAGCAGGCTTTCCATGTTGCGCTGGAATATAGCAGCTGCCGACCTGATGCCGAATGGGCATCGATTGTACCCAAAAAAGCCTCGATGTGTGTTGATGGTGGTGAGTAGCTTAGACTCTTCGGTCAGTTCTTGTGTCATATACGCAGATGTGAGGTCAAGTTCGAGAAAAGTTTTCCTTCAGCCAACGTGGCAAATAGGTCCTCCGCTCTGGGCAGCATGTATTATTCCTGTAGGGAGACTCTGTTTATGGTAGACTTGTAATCCCCACAGATTCGCATGGATCCATCAGGCTTCATGAAGGGGACAATGGGGCTTGCCCAGTCGCTGAATTCCACGGGAGAAATTAAGCATTCCTGCAGAAGCCGGTCCAGTTCGTTTTCAATCTTTTCCCTCATCACATAAGGCACAGCTCTAGCCTTGTGATGGACCGGTCTGGTATTCTGAGAGATGTAGATTCTAACTTTAGCCCCTTTGAAGGTGCCCACACCTGGCTGGAAGAGATGTTCAAAACGGCTTAGAACTGTTGAGCAGGAGGTCCGTTCCTCTGACGACATGGCGTGAACATCATCCCATTTCCAATTAAGTTCTGCTAACCAGCTTCTCCCCAACAGGACTGGGAGATCCCCGGGGACAATCCACAGGGAAAGTCAGTTCACCATCCCTTTGTGTGTGACTGAGAGCATGGCGCTGCCAAGGACTGGGACAATTTCTTTAGTATAGGTCCTTAGTTTGGTGTTGATCTTTGTGAGTTTTGGTCTGTTGCTTTTGTGCGGCCTCAGCTGTTCAAATTGTTGAACGCTCATGAGGGATTGACTGGCCCCCATGTCCAGTTCCATGTTGACGGGTATCCCGTTGAGTAGAACCCTCATCATAATTGGTGTCTTGGTCTTGGTGTAAGAACAGTGGACATTGATCGTGTTAGCCCGCTGTACCTTGGCGTCCTGTACACTGTTCCAACTGTCTTCTGGTCCGCTTTCCGACCCTTCCAATTCGTATACCAGCCGAGCTGCTGTTTTTCTGCACATGCGAGCCAGATGCCCTGTGTAGTTGCAGTTTCTGTAAACGGCATGCTGAAATCGACACACCCTGGTTGAGTGCCTTTCCCCACATCTCCAACACAGACCGTTTCCATTGTTTCCGAAGGATGAGCTGCGTCTGGCTGATCTCCCTTGAGCTTCTCTCAATCTATTGTTGATTGCTCGCATTGTGGGTTGATGAGGTGTGATCGGCCGTTCATGTGGCCCTTGATTTTGATGGCTTCTGCTGTTGAAGGCCTGCTCTCCTGCCTTTGTCTGTGTGTGGGGGTAGCGGTTTGTTTCACAATGTGAACCCCTTGTTCCAATGCCTCATTGGTTGTCGTACCCGAAGTATAGATCAGCCTCGTTTCTTCTTCGCCTGCCAAGAATGTCTGTGCGACCAGTGCTGCTGCCTCTAGAGTCAAGTTCTTAGTCTCTATAAGCTTTCGGAATATGCCTGCATGGCCTATTCCTTCAATGAAAAAGTCTCTCTGTACTTTTCTCCTTAGTTCATCGGGGAACTCACATGAACTAGCCAGCCTCCGAAGTTCCGCCATGAAGTCGGATATGCTTTGGCCCACACAGTGTCTGTAGTTGTAGAACTTGTGTCTGGCCATGTGTAGGCTGCTCGCTGGCTTCAGGTGGTCTCTCACCAGTGTGCTCAACTCCTCAAACGACTTGCTTTCTGGTTTCTCGGGTGCCAGCAGGTCTTTCATTAAAGCGTATGTTTTCGAGCCGCAGCTGGTCAAGAGATGGGCTCTTCTCTTGTCTGCCTTATCGTCGCCCAGCCAGTCTTTGGTCACAAAGCTTTGCTGAAGCCTTTCTATGAAGTCATCCCAATTATTTCCAGCATTGTATTTCTCATCTGAGCTGTTGGTAGCCATTCTGTGGATTCTGTGATCCCGTAACTCGTTGCCACTATTAAGTCCTGACTCTAATGTACTGACTTACACAAGCCACATGCTGAAGTCAAGGTCACTGAGGACCTGCACCTTAATTCCAGCTCTCCAGTGCTGCACTTGCCTGAGACCTCCCTTTATATACCACAGTGGGACAGGTATGGAGTGTCTCCTGCAAGTACACCCCTGGTGGTAAGGTATGCTTATTGTTACAGGTCATATCCAGTTACAGTCATGTATAGTATGGTAAGATACAGTTATATACAGTAATGTGAGATACATGACATTTACAATATACATCAATGATTTAGATGAAGGAATTGAGTTTAATATCTCCAAGTTTGTAGATGACACTAAGCTGGGTGGCAGTGTGAGCTGTGAGGAGGATGCTAAGAGGCTGCAGGGTGACTTGGACAGATTGAGTGAGTGGGCAAATGCATGGCAGATGCAGTATAATGTGGATAAATGTGAGGTTATCCATTGTGGTGGCAAAAACATGAAGGCAGATTATTATCTGAATGGTGGCAGATTAGGAAAAGGGGAGGTGCAACAAGACCTGGATGTCATGGTACATCAGTCATTGAAAGTTGGCATGCAGATGCAGCAGGCAGTGAAGAAGGCAAATGGTATGTTGGCCTTCATAGCTAGGGGATTTGAGTGTAGAAGCAGGGAGGTCTTACTGCAGTTGTACAGGGCCTTGGGAGGCCTCACCTGGAATATTGTGTTCAGTTTTGATCTCCTAATCTGAGGAAGGACGTTCTTGCTATTGAGGGAGTGCAGCGAAGGTTCACCAGAATGATTCCCGAGATGGCAGGACTGACATATGAGGAGAAACTTGATCGACTGGGCCTGTATTCACTGGAGTTTAGAAGAATGAGAGGGAATCTCATAGAAACATATAAAATTCTGAAGGGACTGGACAGGTTAGAATGTTCCCGATGTTGGGGAAGTCCAGAACCAGGGGTCACAGTCTAAGGATAAGGAGTAAGCCATTTAGGACCGAGATGAGGAGAAACTTCTTCGCTCAGAGAGTTATTAACATGTGGAATTCTCTACCACAGAGAGTTATTGATGCCAGTTTGTTAGATATATTCAAAAGGGAGTTAGACATGGCCCTTATGGCTAAAGGGATCAAGGGGCATGGAGACAAAGCAGGAAAGGGGTACTGAGGTGAATGATCAGCCATGATCTTATTCAATGGCGGTGCAGGCTCGAAGGGCTGAATGGCCTACTCCTGCACCTATTTTCTATGTTTCTATGTTGTGAACATCACATTAATAGTGGATTTAAATAAAACAATGCCTAAGAGATTCATCACTCTTAAATTCCTTAGGGAGCCTGTTCCATAGATTGACCACTCGCTCACCGAAATTGATTCCTTGTCAGGTACCGCTACCATACTGACTTCAAAATTCTCTGGACATCGTGGACCTAGAGATCCTCTGGGTAACCATTTCATAGACTGGTAGACTGACCAGACACCCAAAATGAGCCAAATTATACAAGGCAATGTGTAGGGTGTTTGTTTTTGACTCTACTCTGATTCTTAAACCTCGGAACTTATAGTGAGAAGGGACAATACGTGCCACAAATTTAGGCTTAACCCAGTGTCAGTTTTATTACACACAAAAAACGACTAAAACTATAGGACTAGACTTCTGAGAGAAATCGACTGAAAACATACAATCACCCTTCCTGGCTGTAGCTATTGTAGTTTCATGGTCATTGGTTCCATGACCGGTTGGTTCTTCTGACCGTTCTCTGCAGTGCTGTTCCTTTCGTGTACATTCCGTACTACATGTCCTTCCGTCTGTTCGTTCTTTTGACCTGTGTCCATCTGTACACGTGTCCTTCTACTTCTTTTGTGTGCTTCTTCTTCTGTCTGTTTCTGTCCTTCTTCGGTCTTCTGCTGAGCTGCTTCTAGCTCGTATATTTATATCCAGGTTTTGACTGATCTCCTGCCACTGCGGTTTCTGATAAAGTGTTTGCATCGATGCATTGTTTTCTGCACCTGGGCAGGACCGGAACCAATGTCCTAGGGGGAGTGTTTGCTCGTGCTGTTGGGGAGAAGTTAAACTAATATGGCAGGGGGATGGGAACCAATGCAGGGAGACAGAGGGAAACAAAAAGGAGACAAAAGCAAAAGACAGAAAGGAGATGAGTAAAAATGGAGGGCAGAGAAACCCAAGGCAAAAAACAAAAAGGGCCACTGAATATAAAGGGGCTGCAGGAGGGGTCAAAACTAAAAATCATGGTTTAAAAACTGGGATTAAAACACTCTACCTAAATGCACGCAGCATTTGAAATAAAGTAAATGAGTTGACGGCACAAATCATTACAAATGGGTATGATTTGGTGGCCATTACAGAAACATGGTTGCAGGGTGGCCAAGACTGGGAATTAAACATACAGGGGTATCTGACGATTTGGAAAGATAGACAAGAAGGGAAAGGAGGTGGGGTAGCTCTGTTAATAAAGGATGATATCAGGGCAGTTGTGAGAGATGATATTGGCTCGAATGAACAAAATGTTGAATCATTGTGGGTGGAGATTAGAGATAGTAAGGGGAAAAAGTCACTGGTGGGCGTAGTTTATAGGCCCCCAAATAATAACTTCACGGTGGGGCGGGCAATAATCAAGGGAATAATGGAGGCATGTGAAAAAGGAACGGCAGTAGTCATGGGGGATTTTAACCTACATATCGATTGGTCAACTCAAATCGCACGGGGTAGCCTGGAGGAGGAATTCATACAATGCATACAGGATTGTTTCTTAGAACAGTATGTAACAGAACCTACAAGGGAGCAAGCTATCTTAGATCTGGTCCTGTGTAATGAGACAGGAAAAATAAACGATCTCCTAGTAAAAGATCCTCTCGGAATGAGTGATCACAGTATGGTTGAATTTGTAATCCAGATTGAGGGTGAGGAAGTTGTGTCAGAAACGAGCGTACTATGCTTAAACAAAGGGGACTACAGTGGGATGAGGGCAGATGGGGCTAAAGTAGACTGGAAACACAGACTAAACGGTGGCACAATTGAGGAACAGTGAAGGACTTTTAAGGAGCTCTTTCACAGTGCGCAACAAAAATATATTCCAGTGAAAAAGAAGGGCAGTAAGAGAAGGGATAACCAGCCGTGAATAACCAAGGAAATAAAGGAGAGTATCAAATCAAAGACCAATGCGTATAAGGTGGCCAAGGTTAGTGGGAAACTAGAGGATTGGGAAAATTTTAAACAATAGCAAAGAATGATTAAAAAAGCATTAACGAAAGGAAAGATAGATTTCGAAGGTAAACTTGCGCAAAACATAAAAACAGATAGTAAAAGCTTTTACAGATATATAAAACGGAAAAGAGTGACTAAAGTAAATGTTGGTCCCTTAGAAGATGAGAAGGGGGATTTAATAATGGGAAATGTGGAAATGGCTGAGACCTAAACAATTATTTTGCTTCGGTCTTCACAGTGGAAGACACAAAAACCATGCCAAAAATTGCTGGTCATGGGAATGTGGGAAGGGAGGACCTTGAGACAATCACTATCACTAGGGGGGTAGTGCTGGACAGGCTAATGGGACTCAAGGTAGACAAGTCCCCTGGTCCTGATGAAATGCATCCCAGGGTATTAAAAGAGATGGCGGAAGTTATAGCAGATGCATTCGTTCTAATCTACCAAAATTCTCTGGACTCTGGGGAGGTACCAGCGGATTGGAAAGCAGCTAATGTAACGCCTCTGTTTAAAAAAGGGGGCAGACAAAAGGCAGGTAACTAACTATAGGCTGGTTAGTTTAACATCTGTAGTGGGGAAAATGCTTGAAACTATCATGAAGGAAGAAATAGCGGGACATCTAGATAGGAATAGTGCAATCAAGCAGACGCAGCATGGATTCATGAAGGGGAAATCATGTTTAACTAATTTACTAGAATTCTTTGAATATATAACGAGCATGGTGGATAGAGGTGTACCGATGGATGTGGTGTATTTACATTTCCAAAAGGCATTCGATAAGGTGCCACACAAAAGGTTACTGCAGAAGATAGAGGTACGCGGAGTCAGAGGAAATGTATTAGCATGGATAGAGAATTGGCTGGCGAACAGAAAGCAGAGAGTCGGGATAAATGGTCCTTTTTGGGTTGGAAATCGGTGGTTAGTGGTGTGCCACAGGGATCGGTGCTGGGACCACAACTGTTTACAATATACATAGATGACCTGGAAGAGGGGACAGAGTGTAGTGTAACAAAATTTGCAGATGACACTAAGATTAGTGGGAAAGCGGGTTGTGTAGAGGACACAGAGAGGCTGCAAAGAGATTTGGATAGGTTAAGCGAATGGGCGAAGGTTTGGCAGATGGAATACAATGTCGGAAAGTGTGAGGTCATCCACCTTGGGAAAAAAACAGTAAAAGGGAATATTATTTGAATGGGGAGAAATTACAACATGCTGAGATGCAGAGGGACCTGGGGGTCCTTGTGCATGAATCCCAAAAAGTTAGTTTGCAGGTGCAGCAGGTAATCAGGAAGGCGAATCGAATGTTGGCGTTCATTGCGAGGGATGGAGTACAAAAGCAAGGAGGTCCTGCTGCAACTGTATAGGATATTGGTAAGGCCACACCTGGAGTACTGCGTGCAGTTTTGGTCACCTTACTTAAGGAAGAGTATACTGGCTTTGGAGGGGGTACAGAGACGATTCACTAGGCTGATTCCGGAGATGAGGGGGTTACTTTATGATGATAGATTGAATAGACTGGGTCTTTACTCGTTGGAGTTCAGAAGGATGAGGGGTGATCTTATAGAAACATTTAAAATCATGAAAGGGATAGACAAGATAGAGGCAGAGAGGTTGTTTCCAATGGTAAGGGAGGCTAGAACTAGGGGGCACAGCCTCAAAATACGGGGGAGCCAATTTAAAACCGAGTTGAGAAGGAATTTCTTCTCCCAGAGGGTTGTGAATCTGTGGAATTCTCTGCCCAAGGAAACAGTTGAGGCAGCTCATTGAATGTATTCAAGTCACAGATAGATAGATTTTTAACCAATAAGAGAATTAAGGATTACGGGGAGAGGGCGGGTAAGTGGAGCTGAGTCCACGGCCAGATCAGCCATGATCTTATTGAATGGTGGAGCAGGCTTGAGGGGCTAGATGGCCTACTCCTGTTCCTAATTCTTATGTTCTTATGTGGTCCTCTTGGCTGATTGACTGCAATAATGGACTTGTCTGTTTTCCCATTTGCACACTGAGTCTGCAAGACTCAAGTTGATTTCTCATCTTAACACTTCATCCCCCAAAAATGTGCGCCTGGTGTGGTTCCTTTGTTGTCCGGTCTTATTACAGACTTGGTGTCTCCAGTGAGCTTGTTTTCTCCACCCTGGTCAATCAAGTTCAGGGCCTCACGTAACAACTCCATTGTTGTTATGCATGAAGTCAGTTTTGGTTCCTGACCACAGAATGTCCTTAATTGTCCAGCTTAATTCCAAAAGCTTGTGTTAAATTCCAAAAGCTTGGATTAATCAATTTTTAGCTCATGGTCTCCTGTGCTTTTCTGAAGATTAGTAACCTTACAAATGATCAGACTACACTTGGAGTACCTGGCCTTGAGGCAGAGGATGAATGCCAAGTCAGAGCAACCAGGCTATTGCGTTTGTCACGAGGGCATTGGTGCCCACACTGTTTTGGGCACCGCACCTTAGGAACGATTTATTGGTCTTGGAGGAGGTGCAGCACAGATTCATCAGAATTATACCAGGGTTAAAAGGGTTAAATTATGAGGGCAGGGTGCATAGACTCTGCTTCCTTTCCACAGATGCTGCCTGACCTGCTGAGATTTCCAGCATTTTCTGTTTTTATTGTATCCCCTCGAGTATAGAAGATTAAGGGATGATCTAATTAAGGTGTTTAAGGTGATTAAATAATTTGATGGGATAGAGAGAAACTATTTCCTTTGATGGGGGAGTCCAGAACAAGGGGGCGTAACCTTAAAATTAGAGCTAGACCATTCAGGGTGATGTCAGGAAGCACTTCTTCACACAAAGGGTAGTGGAAATCTGGAACTCTCTCCCCCAGAAACCTGTCGAGACTGGGGATCAATTGAACATTTAAAAACTGAATTTGATAGATTTTAGCTAAGAGTATTAAGGGCTATGGAACCAAGGTGGGTAGATGGAGTTAAGATACAGATCAGCCATGATCTAATTGAATAGCGGAACAGGCTTGATGAACTAAGTTCATCGACTAAGCAGGCTTCTGTTAAGGTAACGGCAATGGGAAGTAGCACTGTTAGGTTAAAGCAAAAGGCCTTTAGACAGTTTGTATTAATTTTAAAATGTGCTCTATCTGCTTAATTATTTAATTGCATTATACATTGGTGTCTGTGTTGAATTGATCATTTAATATGTCACAGCATTAGAATTAGTATATAATCAGTTTTCAGAATTATTTACTTCTCTGAACAGCCACATTTTGCTAAGCTGTTTAGGTAAGTGGTGTTCTGCCATTCTTTTTAGGGATTTAATCATACAGAAACTCGGACAAAGAAAATCAATTACAGAAAGATTAAAACATAAGCCTTTAAAGAAACTGTGAAGTGAGGGATATTGATTGTAATAACTGCTCAAGCTCTATTTGAGGGTCTGTGTGTTGTTTCAAAACTGTAGTTGTAGGTGACAGCTGTGTCTCAGTTGGTTGCACTAACATCTCTGTTCTGAGCACCAAATCCAGGCTGACACTCCAGTGCAGTACTGAGGGCGTGCTGCACTGTCGGAGGTGCCGCCTTTCAAATGAGATGTCAAACCAAGGCCTCATTTGCTCTCCAAAGTGGACGTAAATGGCACTATTTCGAAGAAGAGCAGGGGAGTTCTCCTTGGTTTCCTGGCCCAAGGGCTCAAGGGAGTAAAGGATTACGGGGAGCGGGCAGGGAAGTGGAACTGAGTCCATGACCAGATCAGCCATGATCTTATTAAATGGTGGAGCAGGCTCAAGGGGCCAAATGGCCTAGCCCTGCTCCTATTTCTTATGTTCTTATGATTACGTTGCTGTTTGTGGGAGCTTGCTGTGTGAGAATTGTCTGCCTTACAACATTACATTACAACAGTGGCTACAATTGAAAAGAACGTTCTGGGCTGTAAAGTGCTTTGGGATGTTCGGTGGTCGTGAAAGGCAGGTATTTCTTACTATAGTTGATAAATTATGGAAGCTGTTACAAAGAGGTATATAATGAACGGATGATGCGATATCACCCGTTTTATACTATCGACAAAATGTACCCCCCAACACACGTGCAGCAGAGCTGGTCTCCAGTTATCTTGGATAACCCTTGCCACTGGACGAAGATCTAGCTCTGTTGAGCCCGTGTGGTGGCTGGTGTGCAACGGCCACCACATGTTAAAAAAATCTACGCATAGGCATCTTCCACCCTTCAACATTTAGTTCGGGACCTGGAATATTAGATCCTTCATTGAAACACTTGTGAACTCATCCCTTTTTGGCGTGGAAGCAAGTCATCCTCGATACGAGGGCTTGCCTATTATGATGATGATCTCTGCCTTCTACATTTACCAAATACACCGAGCGACACTTTGTGAAACTATTTTTTTTATACTTTAAATCTTTAATTTAAAAAGACTTATAAAATGTTCCAAGTATTGCTTGTTAAACAAGCACAGCCAGTATTTCTTTTAAAATCGATATTCTTCATTGTATGTCATACGCAATAAATTATAGTTAAACTACACTTCATTATAAATATCGGCAGAAAATTCATTTCGAGCCCAACGGGATGCTTCACTCGTTGCTGTCTTCATGGCTGTTGTCCTCAAAACTCACTCCAGTTGGAGCCTTGGTTCTGAATGAAGGAGGAAAGAGACAGTTTGTATCTATGACAGAGGGAATACACCCTTCCATCGGTACAAGGCACCAATGGCGTCACCTACTTGCACAGTGTAAGACTTGGATGGCCAATGCTCAGCGTAATGCTCTGTCTTCACAAAGGAAGACACAAATAACCTTCCCAATGTACTAGGGGTCCGAAGGTCTAGTGAGAAGGAGGAACTGAAAGATATCCTTATTAGGCGGGAAATTGTGTTAGGGAAATTGACGGGATTGAAGGCGGATAAATCCCCAGAGTACTTAAGGAAGTTGCCCTAGAAATAGTGGATGCATTGGTGATAATCTTTCAACAGTCTATCGATTCTGGATCAGTTCCTATGGACTAGAGAGTTGCTAATGTAACACCACTTTTTAAAAAAGAAGGGAGAGAGAAAACGGGTAATTATAGACCGGTTAGCCTGACATCAGTGGTGGGGAAAATGTTGGAATCAATCATTAAGGATGAAATAGCAGCACATTTGGAAAGCAGTGATAGAATTGGTCCAAGTCAGCATGGATTTATGAAGGGGAAATCATGCTTGACAAATCTTCTGGAATTTTTTGAGGATGTAACTAGTAGAGTGGACAGGGGAGAACCAGTGGATGTGGTGTATTTGGACTTTCAAAAGGCGTTTGACAAGGTCTCACACAAAAGATTGTTGTGCAAAATCAAAGCACATGATATTGTACTGACGTGGATAGAGAACTGGTTGGCAGACAAGAAGCAGAGAGTCGGGATTAACGGGTCCTTTTTAGAATGGCAGGCAGTGACTAGTGGAGTGCCGCAGGGCTCAGTGCTGGGACCACAGCTCTTTACAATATATATTAATGATTTGGATGATGGAATTGAGTGTAATATCTCCAAGTTTGCAGATGACACTAAATTGGGTGGCGGTGTGAGCTGTGAGGAGGACGCTAAGAGGCTGCAGGGTGATTTGGACAGGTTAGGCGAGTGGGCAAATACATGGCAGATGCAGTATAATGTGGATAAATGTGAGGTTATCCACTTTGGGGGCAAAAATACGAAGGCAGAATATTATCTGAATGGCGGCAGATTAGGAAAAGGGGAGGTGCAGCGAGACCTGGGTGTCATGATTCATCAGCCATTGAAGGTTGTCATGCAGGTACAGCAGGCGGTGAAGAAGACAAATGGTATGTTGGCCTTCATAGCTAGGGGATTTGAGTGTAGAAGCAGGGAGGTCTTACTGCAGTTGTACAGGGCCTTGGGAGGCCTCACCTGGAATATTGTGTTCAGTTTTGATCTCCTAATCTGAGGAAGGACGTTCTTGCTATTGAGGGAGTGCAGCGAAGGTTCACCAGAATGATTCCCGAGATGGCAGGACTGACATATGAGGAGAGACTGGATCGACTGGGCCTGTATTCACTGGAGTCTAGAAGGATGAGAGGGGATCTCATAGAAACATATAAAATTCTGACAGGACGGGACAGGTTAGATGCAGGAAGAATATTTCAATGTTGGGGAAGTCCAGGACCAGGGGACACAGTCTTTGGATGAGGGGTAAGCCATTTAGGACTGAGATTAGGAGAAACTTCTTCATTCAGAGAGTTGTTAACCTATGGAATTCCCTACCGCAGAGAGTTGTTGATGCCAGTTCATTGGATATATTCATGAGGGAGTTAGATATGGCCCTTGCGGCTAAAGAGATCAAGGGGCATGGAGAGAAAGAACGGGGTACTGAAGGAATGATCAGCCATGATCTTATTGAATGGTGGTGCAGGCTCGAAGGGCCGGATGGTCTACTCCTGCACCTATTTTCTATGTTTCTATGTAGCAGGAGCAGGAAACATCAGGGAGCAGGTTTTATACTGAAAGAGCCAGGGCTATGAAGGCAAAAGGGGAGGAATTCAGGCGCGCTAACTTCTAGAAGTAGAATAAATTAGAGCCAGACGCTAATCTTTTAAAAGGTTCGGGGGCAGCGCTCGAGGAAGTAAGTGGAGCGCTAAATCAGGCGCTCCACTTAGCCTGGAGCACAAGAGGCAGCGGGCGGTGTGGTAAGTGGAGCAACGCTGCACACTGGGCCATGCAGCGGGCTGCGTTGAAAGGCTCCTTCCCTCCCTTAAAGCTCTGCAAAATAAAAATTTACCATCTCCCCGACGGCAGCGGCGATCCGGCCCGATCAGCCCGATGCGCTGCAGCAGAGTGCCGGGGCTGATCGATCGCGGGCAAAGAAGATCGGCAACAAACCTGAAAGAGAGCAGTTAAATTTCTTTTGAACTTACCTTGGCCACCTCGCCTTTAATCATCGCCCCCGAAGCGCCTGGCCTCCCGATGAACGTCTCCTGCAGCTGCTGGTGTTTTCGGCCAGCGATGCTGCAGGGGGTGGAACCCAAGTTTGGGTCCAGGGCGAAGCGCATGGCGATGACAATCTCCGGGCGAAGGAGATCGGGCATAACGCCGTACCACCGTCGCAAACCTCCTGACGAATGTAACTGGAGTTGACGTTATCGCCACGCCCAGTCGGTAAGTAGTTAGCGCCCTGTTATCACCTCCCCCCCACCCCCTGAGCCGATAACTGGAGGCACTAAACAGGCCGATTTCTAGGCCAAAGTGCTTTGTGAGACACATCTCTTTGCACAGCGCGAACGGTAACATCAGTTGCCATCACTAATTGTTCTTAATATATTCTTTCATTCTTCTCTTCACTTGGCACCATGAGCAATGTTCCGGGCCATTCCAGGAACTGGGGGACACATGAACATTTCCCTGAAGCTCTTTTAAGCATCATTTGTGAGCCACACCGCTTTGAAACAAAATTAAAGAGGCAGAGGAACCAGCGGCACAGTGTGTTAGAGGCGGACTTGAGAGTGAACGTCCAGTCCAGAGTAGTGACAGTAAAAGTTCCCTCTGGCTGCAAGGATCCTTTGTGAAATGCCTTTTGTCACTCTATTAATGGGGTTGGGCCTACAGCACAAAATTGGCATTCATCACTCTGGTCAAGGCTGATCAGAGTACGGTAGCCTAGTGGTACTGGACTAGCAACCCAGAGATTGCGAGTTCAAATCCCTACGTAGCAAATTGTGAAATTGAATTCTAAATGACCAAGAAATTGTAATAAAAACCCAACTAACTCAAGAATACCCTACAGGGAGAGTAACCTGCCACCTCTGCCTGATCTGGCCTATATGTAACTTCAGTTCCGCACCGTGTGGTAGACTCTCGATGCCCTCAGGGCCCCGAGAGATAGTGCCATGGGATCTTTGCCAGTGTCATTCACCCATGAACAAATAAATATGAACGAATTGGCAATGTCACTCATACTGGCCCAAAGATGATCGGTGTGGGAAACAATAACAACTTACATTTGTATAGCACCTTTAACATAGTAAAACATCCCAAGGCGCTTCACACAGGAGCGTTATCGGACCAAAAAAAACAGTTGGGCACCCATGGCCTCGCCCCTCCCTATCTCTGTAACCTCCTCCTGCCCTACAACTCTGCGAGATCTCTGCGCTCCTCCAACTCTGGCCTCTTGTGCATCGCCGATTTCCATCACTCGATCATTTATGGCCGTGCCTTCAGCTACCTAGGCCCTAAGCTCTGGAATTCCCTCTTGCACCTCTCTACGGCACCCTCCTCCTGCATCCGTGGAATGAACCTGACAAGTCTAGCATCTCTGTTCCAAATGTTGCTGACCCAGAAGCTTTCCCAGCTCTGGCCTAAATGGATGTCGTCAGTCTGGCCTGAAGTCATCAGGGGGCCCCATCTATGAGGCTTGCATGCTTAAGGAACCCGTCATTACTATATTAACAGATAAAAAAGGAGAAAGATAAAAGACTGTCATCCATGCCATTCACACCTATAAACTGTCCACAGGGAATTGTTGAAATGGACTTCTCTTGCTACACAGAAGCAACAAATATTGGTAGCTGCTTTTATATCCACAAAAAAAATGGTAGTGGAGGAAAAAAGCTGTTTTCATAATAAATTTTCAGAAATTAAAAAAAAACAGATACCTCTTTAACCAAGCTTTTGGTCATCTATCCTAACATCTCTTTATGTGGCTCGATGTCATACTTTGATTGATAACTGTATTTTATAGTCTCTTGAACACTCTTAGTTCAATTTAACTCAATTTATTTTGGGAGAGTTCAATCAGCCACATGCAGAATAAAATGGTGTTCCTCATACAGAAAAGCAGCTTTCTTCACTACAGGAGGCTCTAGACCTCCTAGCTACATACATTATATCATTACAATAACTCTCCTTCTGGCTAAGATCATGCGTAACTGACCTGACAGGGGAGTAACCATGACACCAAAGTGGTTCTCTCTGGATCAGGAAGATGGTTCTCCTATGCTTTTTGGAAATAGGAGGTGGGTGGGTGGTTTGACCCATCCACCTCCACGGAGGTGTGTGGGGGACCTGACCCATCCACCTCCATGGCACGAACCTGGTATTGCAGTACTTCCAGGAACGGTGCAGTGGCTCTAGGCCTTTTGGCTAAGAGCATTGGCGCAGAGTGATCCTTGATGTGTGCAAGGTGACCTCTGGCGTTTGTGATCTGACAAAGAATTGGAAAGATTGGCTACGAAAAATTAAAAAAAAAAAAAAATTACAATAACTCTGCTGTAAAGTGTCTTGGGACACTTTATTATGTTAAAGGTGCCATATGAATGCAAGTTGTTGTTGTAGAGGGTGGTCTTCTAGGGTTGAGGTTTGGACAGAGAAGAAGGAACTTTACTGTGCATCAAACTGTACTCTAGCTTGATGGTGACACTAGGCACTAATATCCCTCACTTCGATGACTGTAAGAAGAAAATAAGAAATGAAGCATGTGTCGCTGGGACCGGACCTCGTACACATCACACTGGTTGGCACAAAGGTAGTGCTGGAAAAGCCGAGGGAGCATAACAAAATAGAGCACGTAGGCTACCTCTTACTGCCAGGATTTATCAGCGACTCTCCTGCAAGTCTCCTCTTGGCCACTGGTGAAGATCCAGGTCCATTCCACCTCTTCTTGGAATCGTAGTCTGCAACAAAAATTGCAACAGAATTCAATCATAGAATCATAGAATGAAATAGCACAGAAGGAGGCCATTTGGCACATCGTGCCTGTGCCAGCTCTTTGAAAGAGCTATCTAATTAGTCTGCTCTATTCCCTTTAGTTCAGCCAAATTTTCCCCTTCAAGTATGTATCCAATTCCGTTTTGAAACCCTTTTCAGGCAGTGCATTCCAGATCATCACAACTCACTGTGTAATACATGCTTTCCTCATGTCAGCTCTAGTTCTTTTACCTTAAATCTGTGTCCTCTGGTTATCGATCCTTCTGCCACTGGAAACAGTATCTCCTTATTTATTCTATCAAAACTCTTGTGATTTTGAACACCTCAATCCAATCTCCACTTAACGTTCTCTGCTCTAAGGAGAACACCCCCAGTTTCTCTGGTCTCTCTACATACCTGAAGTCCTGCATCCTTCATACCATTCTAGTAAATCTCCTCTGCATCCTCTCTAAAGCCTTCACATCCTTCCTAAAGTGTGCTGCCCAGAATTGGCCACAATACTCCAGCTGGGGCCTAACCAGTGTTCAAGGTGGTTTTGAACAGCCTTCTCAACTTGTCCTGACACGTTCAAAGACTTGTGTACGTACACCTGCATCCCTTTTAAAATTGTACCATTTAATTAATGTTGCCTCTCCACATTCTGCCTACCAAAATGAATCACTTTACACTTTTCTGCAAATTTCATCCACCCTAAGTCTGCCCATTTCACCAGTCTATCTGTGTCCCCCTGAAGCCTATTGCTATCCTCTTCGCTGTTGACTACTTTTCTGAGTTTTGTGTCATCTGCAAAATTTGAAATTATGCTCTGTCAAGGTCATTAATATATATCAAAAATGTGCAGTGGTCCTAACACCGACCCGTGGGGAACACGATTGTATGCTACCCTCCAGTCTGAAAAACAACTGTTCACCACTACTCTCTGTCCCTTAGCCAATTTTGTATCCACACTGCCAATGTCACTTTAATCCTATGGGCTTCAATTTTGCTAACTCTAATTAAAACAGTTGAATGAACCTAAAAACTGCCAGAACTTTATAACTAACAGCAAAAATAACCAATAAAATTATCAATATTTCTACCTTTCCAAATTTCCGCAGTATATTTAAACTAACTGTTAGAATGAAAAAAATAATTGGACGTATTCAATATTTCAAACTATCACTCTGAAGGTTTGATAAAGTCAAACTCTTCTCGAAATTAAAATTATTTTCCAGGTTTCCTCAGTGACTTGCGGGGGAGAAGGTAACTGAAGGGGGTAAATTCAAGCCATGGGATTAAAGAGGCAGTGTCTGTGGATAACTACTCACTAGTGACGGGGAACCCTGGCTTCCCATAGCACCCGTGATTTTCTGCAATGTGTTGTCAGCGTACTCGGAGTCTATTAACTAGAGGGATGGCAGGGCAGCTCAGTCCCATGGAGTGCACATCCTGAGCCATGTGCGAAGTCCTGGACGACCGCATGTGCAGGAGGTGTCACCAGCTGTAGCAACTTGAGCTCCGCGTTTCAGAGCTCGAGTGGCGGCTGGAGTCACTGTGGTGCATCCGCGAGACTCAGAATTTCATGGATAGCACGTTTCTAGAGGTGGTCACCCTGCAACTTAAAAGTGTGCAGGCAGACAGGCAATGGGTGACCACCAGACAGAAGAGGAGGACTAGGCAGGTAGTGCAGGAGCCCCCCCCGAGTCCATCTCGTTCTCCAACCAGTATTCTGTTCTGAGTACTGGTGAGGGCAATGGTGCCTCTGAGGAATGCAGCCAGAGCCAAGTCCACAGCACCACGGGTGGCTCAGCTTCACAGGGGGGAGGAAGAAGAATGGAAGAGTAATAGTGGTAGAGGATTCGATAGTGAGGGGAGCAGACAGGCATTTCTGCGGCCGCAGACTTGACCAGGATGGTATGTTGCCTCCCTGGTGCCAGGGTCAAGAATGTCACTGAGCGGCTGCAAGGCATTCGGGGGGGGGGGAGAGAGGGGAGAGAGGGAGAGAGGGGAGAGAGAGGGTGAACAGCCAGAGGTCGTGGTCGATATCGGTACCATTGACATAGGTAGAAAGAGGGATGAGGTCCTGCAGGCAGAGTTAAGGGAGTTAGGAGAGAAATTAAAAAGCAGGACCTCAAAGTAGTAATCTCTGGGTTACTGCTAATGCCATGAGCTAGCGAGTACAGAAATAGAAGGATAGAGAAGATGAAAGCGTGGCTGGTGAGATGGTGCAGGTGGGAGGGCTTTAGATTCCTGAAGCATTGGGACCGTTTCTGGGGGAGATGGGACCTGTACAAGCCGGATGGGTTGCACCTCAACGGAGCCGGGACCAGTATCCTCACGGGAGGGTTTGCTAGTGCTGTTGGAGAGGGTTTAAACTAGCTTGGCAGGGGGATTGGAACCAGTGAATAGATTTAGTGGGGAGAGAAGCAAAGCTGGAATAGGGCAGCAGAAAAGTAGAAAGTGAATTTGGAAGACAGAGGAAACAGGGACAGGAAAATAGACAACAAGGGAGTTTGGCACTACTACATGGCATATACTTCAATGCAACGAGTGTAGGGAATAAGGCAGATGAGCTGAGAGCACAGATAGACATAGAAACATAGAAAATAGGTGCAGGAGCAGGCCATTCAGCCCTTCTAGCCTGCACCGCCATTCAATGAGTTCATGGCTGAACATGAAACTTCAGTACCCCCTTCCTGCTTTCATGCCATACCCCTTGATCCCCCGAGTAGTAAGGACTTCATCTAACTCCCTTTTGAATATATTTAGTGAATTGGCCTCAACTACTTTCTGTGGTAGAGAATTCCACAGGTTCACCACTCTCTGGGTGAAGAAGTTTCTCCTTATCTCGGTCCTAAATGGCTTACCCCTTATCCTTAGACTATGACCCCTGGTTCTGGACTTCCCCAACATTGGGAACATTCTTCCTGCATCCAACCTGTCCAAACCCGTCAGAATTTTAAACGTTTCTATGAGGTCCCCTCTCACTCTTCTGAACTCCAGTGAATACAAGCCCAGTTGATCCAGTCTTTCTTGATAGGTCAGTCCCACCATCCCGGGAATCAGTCTGGTGAATCTTCGCTGCACTCCCTCAATAGCAAGAATGCCCTTCCTCAAGTTAGGAGACCAAAACTGTACACAATACTCCAGGTGTGGCCTCACCAAGGCCCTGTACAACTGTAGCAATACCTCCCTGCCCCTGTACTCAAATCCCCTCGCTATGAAGGCCAACATGCCATTTGCTTTCTTAACCGCCTGCTGTACCTGCATGCCAACCTTCAATGACTGATGTACCATGACACCCAGGTCTCGTTGCACCTTCCCTTTTCCTAATCTGTCACCATTCAGATAATAGTCTTTCTCTCTGTTTTTACCACCAAAGTGGATAACCTCACATTTATCCACATTATACTTCATCTGCCACGCATTTGCCCACTCACCTAACCTATCCAAGTCACTCTGCAGCCTCATAGCATCCTCCTCGCAGCTCACACTGCCACCCAACTTAGTGTCATCCGCAAATTTGGAGATACTACATTTAATCCCCTCGTCTAAATCATTAATGTACAATGTAAACAACTGGGGCCCCAGCACAGAACCCTGCGGTACCCCACTAGTCACTGCCTGCCATTCTGAAAAGTACCCATTTACTCCTACTCTTTGCTTCCTGTCTGACAACCAGTTCTCAATCCACGTCAGCACACTACCCCCAATCCCATGTGCTTTAACTTTGCACATTAATCTCCTGTGTGGGACCTTGTCGAAAGCCTTCTGAAAGTCCAAATATCCCACATCAACTGGTACTCCTTTGTCCACTTTATTGGAAACATCCTCAAAAAATTCCAGAAGATTTGTCAAGCATGATCTCCCTTTCACAAATCCATGCTGACTTGGACCTATCATGTCACCATTTTCCAAATGCGCTACTATGACATCCTTAATAATTGATTCCATCATTTTACCCACTACTGAGGTCAGGCCGACCGGTCTATAATTCCCTGCTTTCTCTCTCCCTCCTTTTTTAAAAAGTGGGGTTACATTGGCTACCCTCCACTCGATAGGAACTGATCCAGAGTCAATGGAATGTTGGAAAATGACTGTCAATGCATCCGCTATTTCCAAGGCCACCTCCTTAAGTACTCTGGGATGCAGTCCATCAGGCCCTGGGGATTTATCGGCCTTCAATCCCATCAATTTCCCCAACACAATTTCCCGACTAATAAAGATTTCCCTCCGTTCCTCCTCCTTACTAGACCCTCTGACCACTTAGGAATATGATATTATAGCTATTACTGAGACATGGCTGAAAGAAGGGCAGGTATGGCAGCTCAACATTCCTGGTTACAGGGTTTTCAGATGGGATGCAGAGGGGGATGAAAAAGGAGGCGGGGGGGTTGCAGTATTAATTAAAGAAACAATTACAGCTGTGAGAAGGGATGATATGTTAGAGGAGTCATTAAATGAGGCCATATGGATTGAATTGAAGAACAAAAAAGGAGCGATCATACTACTGAGAGTGTACTATAGACCCCCAAACAGTCAAAGGGAGATAGAAGAACAAATATATGGGCAAATTGCTGCAAAGTGCAAAAACTATAGAGTTATAATAGTGGGGGATTTCAACTACCCTAATATTAACTGGGAAAAAAGTCATGTGAATGGTACAGAGGGTGAGGAATTCCTAAAATGCTTTCAGGAGAACTTCTTTAGCCAGTATGTAATAAACCCAACAAGGGAGGGGACGGTTCTGGACTTGGTTTTGGGGATTGAAGAAGGGCAGCTGGAAGGGGTTCAGTGGCAGAGCATTTTGGTGCGAGTGATCATAATTCAGTAAGATTTAGGGTAGTTATGGAAAAGGACAAAGGGGGACCAGGAAAAAAAGTTCTCAATTGTGGTAAACCCAATTTTTCTGAACTGAGATGCGATTTGGCCAAAGTGGACTGGAAACGGCTACTCGATGGTAAATCAGTGTAAGAGCAGTGGGAGGCACTCAAGGAGGAGATAGTGAGGGTCCATAGCAAGTATGTTCCTTTAAAGAAAAAAGGTGGGCTAACAAATCTAGAGCCCCCTGGATGTCATACGATAAAGAAAAAAAGGGAAGCTTATGACAGATAGCGAGAACTCAATACTGCAGAAGCTCTAGAGGAGTATAAGAAGTGCAGAGGTGCAATAAAAAAAGATATCAGGAAAGCAAAAAGAGAGCATGAGAGAATGTTGGCAAGTAAAATCAGGGAAAACCCAAAGATGTTTTATAAATACATTAAGAGCAAGAGGATAACTCGAGAAAGAATGGGGCCTATTAGAGACCATAAAGGAAATCTGTGTGTGGAGGCATCTGTTTTCACAAAAGAGAGGGGCAATGTAGACTTTGCAATGAGGGAGGAGGAATGTGAAATATTAGACGAGATAAACATAGTGAGAGAGGAAGTATTAAGGGGCTTAGCAGCTTTGAAAGTGGATAAATCCCCAGGCCCGGATGAAATGTATCCCAGGCTGTTAAGTGAAGCAAAGGAGGAAATAGCAGAGGCTCTGACCATCATTTTCCAGTCTTCTCTGGCTACAGGTGTGGTGTCAGATGACTGGAGGACTGCTAATGTTGTACCTTTGTTTAAAAAGGGAGAAAGGAATAGTCTGAGTAATTATAGGCCAGTCAGCCTAACCCTGTGGTGGGAAAATTATTGGAACAAATCCTGAGGGACAGAATAAATCTTCATTTAGAAAGACATGGATTAATCAGGGACAGTCAGCATGGATTTGTCAAGGGAAGGTCGTGTCTGACTAACTTGATTGAATTTTTTGACGAGGTAACCAGGAGGGTCGATGAGAGTAGTGCGTATGATGTAGTGTATATGGATTTTAGCAAAACTTTTGATAAGGTCCCACATGGCAGACTGGTCACAAAAGTAAAACCCCATGGGATCCAGGGCAAAGTGGCAAGTTGGATCCAAAATTGGCCGAGAGGCAGGAAGCAAAGGGTAATGGTTGATGGGTGTTTTTGTGACTGGAAGGCTGTATCTTGTGGGGTTCCACAGGGCTCAGTGCTGGGTCCCTTGCTTTTTGTGGTATATATCAATGACTTGGACTTGAATGTGTGGGTATGATTAAGAAGTTTGCAGATGACACTAAAATAGGCTGTGTGGTGAATAATGAAGAAAAAAGCTACGGACTGCAGGAAGATATCAATGTACTGGTCAGGTGGGCAGAACAGTGGCAAATGGAATTCAATCGGATAAGTGTGAGGTAATGCATTTGGGGTGATCTAACAAGGCAAGGGGATACACATTAAATTGTATGACACTGAAAACTGTAGAGGAACAAAGGGACCTTGGAATGCAGGTCCACAGATCCCTGAAGGAAGCAGGCCAGGTAGATAAGGTGGTTAAGAAGACATATGGAATACTTGCCTTTATAAGTCGAGGCATGGAATACAAGAGCAAGGACGTTATGCTTGAACTGTATAAAACACTGGTTAGGCCGCAGCTGGAGTACTGTGTCACCACATTACAGGAACGATGTGATTGCACTGGAAAGGGTGCAGAGGAGATTTACAAGAATGTTGCCTGGACTGGAGAATTTTGGCTATAAGGAAAGATTGGAGATGCTGAGTCAGTTTTCTTTGGAACAGAGGAGGTTGAGGGGAGACCTGATTGAGGTGTATAAAATTATGAGGGGCCTGGATAGAGTGGATAGGAAGGAATTGTTTGTTTCCCTTGGCGGAGGGATAAACAACCAGAGGACATAGATTTAAAGTAATGGGGGAAGGTATAGAGGAGATATGAGGGTAAATTTCTTCATCCAGAGGATGGTGGGGGTCTGGAACTCACTGTCTGAAAGGGTGGTAGAGGCAGAAAGCCTAACCACATTTAAAAATACTAGGATGTGCACTTAAAGTGCCGTAACCTACAGGGTTATGAACCAAGAGCTGGAAAGTAGGATTAGACTGGATAGCTTTTGGTAGGCCAGCGTGGACATGATGGGCTGAAATGGCCTCCATCCATGCTGTAAATTTCTATGATTCTATGTTTGCCCAGCCCCCACACCCCACCCCGGCCTGTGAGCAACAGGGTCGAACAGACCTGGAAGAACACACGCTTGATACCCGTTCTGGGCTGTGTTGGCTGATCTCAGCTGGAACAGGGAAAGGCATCCTAACAACGGACCCTGTTAAAGAGGGGAAAATCAGTTAGGGTGCCCATGCCTGATAACTATCCAGTGAATTGTCCTGGACTTGTGAGTTTGTGTGTGTGAATGAACATCAGGCGAGGAAGGGATTAGGTTGTAATTCTCCCCACAGTCAAGAAGGCTGCTGCCATTCACCATCAGGTTAGCCGTGGCTCAGTGGGTAGCACTCTCGCCTCTGAGTCAGATGGTTGTGGGTTCAAGTCTGACTCCAGAGTGTTGGGCGCAGTACCGAAAGAATGCTGCACTGTCAGAGGTGCCATCTTTCGGATGAGACACTAAAACAAAGCTGTCTGATCTCTCAGGTAGATGTAAAAGATCCCATGGCAGTAGTCGAAGAAGAGCAGGGGACTTATCCCCGGCGTCCTGGTCAATATGTATCCCTCAACTAACACCTTTAAACAGATTATCTGGTCATTATCACATTGTTGTTTGTGGGACCTTGCTGTGCGTATATTGGCTGCCGTGTTTCCTACAACAGTGACTACACTTCAAACGTACTTCATTGGCTGTAAAGCGCTTTGTGGTGTCCTGAGGTGTTGTATAAGTGCAAGTCTTTGTTTAATATATAAAGGCACATAATCAACATTGGCCAGGTTACCAGAGGGATCTCCATTGCTTGATCTCAGTGAAGAAGCAACGCTTTCAGGAAAGCAATCGAGAAAATAATTTTACATCAAATCATGACAAATGACACGGTGGTAACTGTAGAGAAAACCATGAGCACTTACCCAATCCTACAATACTGGTCGGGCCCAGATGGACTTCCACCTGCCTATTTCCTTTCAACTCAGGTCAATCACTGAGACAATGTGGATGAAGGAAAATGGCAACCGATAAAGGGAAAAGTATTGACGGGATCTTAGATAAAAACAAAAACTGCTGGAAATACACAGCAGCTTGACCAGCATCTGTAAGGTCCCTGTGTCAGAGCTCTATGACTTGCCTTACCTGTTAGAAACATTTGTTGTGTCTTCTGCATCCTCTTCTCAAGGTTTAAGGCATTGCTTTCTTCAGAAGCTGCAGAGGGAAAATGTAGCACCGAGTATAAGAAGTATTCATCAGGGCACTGCCTCCTCAGTAACAGGGGTAAAGCAGCCAGCTTGTTATGAAGGGAGGTTAACACATAATTCTCTTCTACACCTCTAAGGTGTCAGTTGTGGTGCAGTGGGCAGCACCTTAGCCTCGGAGTCAGAAGGTCGTGGGTTCAAGTCACACTCCAGAGACTCTTGCACAAAATCTAAGCTGACATTCCAGTGCAATACTGAAGGAGTGCTGCATGGTCAGATATGCCATCTTTTGGATGAGACATTAAACTGTATGCCCTCTCAGGATGTAAAAGATCCCATGGCATTATTTTGAAGAAGATCAGGGGAGTTATCCCCAGTATCTTAGCCAATATTTATCCCTCAAACAACATCACTAAGAATCATCATCCTAGGCAGGTCCTTGAAGCGAGGATGACTTGCTTTCATGCTAAAAAGGGATGAGTTCACAGGTGTTTCAATGAAGGACCTAATATTCCAGATCCCGAACTACATCTTGGAGGGTGGAAGATGCCTGTGCTTGTTTTTTTTTAACGTGTGGTGGCCGTTGCACACCAGCCACCACACGGGTTTGACAGAGCTAGGTCTTGGTCCAGTGGCAAGGATTACCCAAGACGACTGGAGACCAGCTCTGCTGCGCAGACCTAGTGCGCACACATATAGTAGTGTGGGCTGGCCCATGCTGCCCCTGGGCCCTCGCCTCTCCTGGGGCCTGGTTACTTCCTTCTACAAACTCTTGCCGCTCCTGCTGTGCCTGCCCGCACTACAATCAACGACCTGACTTCGCAGCCGTCGCCCTCCTGCAGTGGTGTGCTGCCGCACGCTGCTCCCTCTGATGCAGCCTTTCAATCACAGTAAATCCTCTTCAATTCACTAACGTGGCCTTTTGATGGTGGTGCATCAGATTATCTGATTGGTCATTATCTCATTGCTGTTTGTGGGACCTTATAAAAGTGCCCACACTTCAAAAGTAGCGTATTGGCTATAAAGTGCTTTGGGACGTCCTGAGGTAGTGAAAGGCGCTATAGAAATGCAAGTCCTTCCTTCCATCCTGCTCAGCCAGGCTTCCACATGGTGCTGCAGAGTGGAGGCAAGGAGAAATTAGGGATGTACCCCTTCATATTTCCCTCAGGCTGCCAATGGTGACGGAGGCTAGGAACCAGGACACCTGCTTGTTCTCTAGGCCGGTTGGAGTGGAAAGAGACTGGAAGGAGAATAAAAACCTACAACAAAAGCAATTGCAGACAAAATGTGCAATTCAATCTGCAGAAAAGTCAGTCCCTGAGACAATCGATACCAGGCTTGATGGGCAAATCAAGTTTAACATGTAAGCAAGTTTTTTTAAACTGTTCTGAGATATTTTTAAAGGTTGTGAAGAGTTAAAACATCGCTACTGACCAAAAGGACCTTCCCCCATTCTCTACCTCTTCCCTCCAAAAAAAGCACTTGGTAGTTTTCAGATAGTTTTCTGCTTTTTTATCACCCCAGCCCCTCACCACACCCCCCACCCCAACATCCCCGTTACCTTTAAGTTGGTCTTGTAGGTCATATATTTGACCCACCAGCTGAAACATGACTGACTGGATCTCTGCCTTGGCTTCAGTAATGGGCAACTTGTAGAGGTCAAAGGTTAGTCCCAGGTCATCTTGGCTGAGCTTCAGTATTATTGTGTTATCCAGGACAGTGAGGCTGACAGCGGCCTTCTGGAAAGCTTCTCTGTGGGGACAGCAAAAAGTGTCAGTGGTGACGGTGATTTCTTACATGGAGTACTCGTCCTTCCTGATCCGAAGGACAATGTGTTGCGATACTTCACAGCAGTTGACTTCACTTTCTCACTGGCGTGTATGGACCCACTCTTTCATTTCCCCATTGATTTCTCTCCCTTAGTGACAGGAACTTCCGAATAAATAGAACTAAAATAGTAATAAAATAAGATACTTAGTGAGACTGAAATGGCCCAGCTGCCCTGTAGTGAGTTACATTGGAACAGGAATAGGCCATTTAGCCCCTTGAGCTTGATCCGCCATTCAGTTAGATCATGGATGATCTGTATAAGAACATAAGAAATAGGAGCAGGAGTAGGCCATTTGGCCCCTTTAGCCTGCTCTGCCATTCAATAAGATCATGGCTGATCTGATCTTGGCCTCAGCTCCACTTTCTTGCCCGTTCCCCATAACCCTTCATTCCCTTATCGTTCAGAAATCTGTCTATCTCCACCTTAAATATATTCAATGACCCAGCTTCCACTGCTCTCTGGGCTAGAGAATCTCAGCTCCATTTACTCACCTTGGTTCCACACCCGTTAATAATCTCTGAATCATTTAGTCTATTTTAGCTCCCAAGTCGGCTTCGTGAGTAATTGAGTCACACAGCTTTAGAAGGTTCCGGTTAAACGCTGAGACAGCTGATCCCAACCGTGATAGCGATCTGGACCCTACGATCGATTGCCGCTTCCCTCGGTTAGGAAGGGGGAATTCAGCTGGACTTCCCATTCTTGCTCGCTGTCCAGCCACTCCGGCTGGAGGTGTGTGTGCACGGAGGGCAGGTTCGGGCAATGGCTGTGCTGCCTTTCCTGTCAACGAGCCTGCCAACGCTCACTAGGCTGCCACATGGAGAATGGCCGCCTGCGTGAGGCGCTGCATTGTGCCTGGGACCATGGAGCTGTACCCTGACAATGAGACTTTGAGAGGAGGGAAGAAGAAGGAAGAGAGAAAATCCGCCAGACGGAGCAACAAGAAAGGACTATTATAGTTACCCAAAGAGTGGACAGAATGTGGAATATGGAGAGAATTATGAAAGGTTTTGATAAGAGTGGATACAGAGAGAATGTTTCCACTTGTGGGGAAGAGCATAACTAGAGGTCATCAATATAAGATAGTCACAAGAAATCCAATAGGGAATTCAGAAGAAACTTCTTTATGCAAAGAGTATGTGGAACTCGGTTGAAGCAAGCAGTATAGATTCATTTAAGGGGGGCTAGACACACATATGAGGGAGAAGGGAATAGAGGGTTATGCTGATAGATTTAGATGAGGAAAGATTGGAGGAGGCTCAGATGGAGCATTATTGCCAGCATGGACTGGTTGGGCTGAATGGCCTGTTTCTGTGCCGTATATCCGATGTAATGTAGTTAATAAGGTTCAGTGGCTTAACAGGTCATATCACTCACATTTCGCTTCCAAATATCACTCCTTAGGAATCACAATATATTGTAAGAAGTTGTCAAATATATGACTGTGTGTTTAAGTATATATAGTGCAGTCACCATGCTTCATGCCTTCTCCAAGGTGCTACCATGGCAGCAGTCAACAAAACATCTTTCTGTGACAATGTTTCCTTGTGAGGTTTTGCAATGCATTTCTAGCTTTTCTGTTTATCTTTCCTCCTCTTCATTTTTTACTCTCACTGGCCTCTTCTCCTCTGCTTAGACACTTTGTACACCCAGGCACCACCAACGCTGTACTTGGTTTGTGGTTAACCAAGTGACTGAGAGCAGCTGCCATAGATTACCATTTATTTTGGTGTCAGTTGCGGCTCAGTGGATAGCACCGTCGTCGGTTCAAGTCCCACTCCAGAGACTTGAGCACAAAACCCAGGCTGACACTCTGATGCTGCGCTGTCGGAGGTGCCGGCTTTCGGATGAGACGTTAAATGCAGCGAGTGGTTAAGATCTGGAACGCGCGACCTGAAAGGGTGGTGGAGGCAGGCTCAATTTTATCTTTCAAAAGGGAGTTGGATAAGTATGTGAAGGAAAAGATTTTGCAGGACTACGGAGAAAGGGCAGGGGAATGGGACTAGCTGATAGTCGGCACGGGCTCGACGGGCCGAATGGCCGCCTTCCGTGCTGTAACCATTCTATGATTCTATGAAACCGAGGCCCCGTCTGTTCTCAGGTGGATATAAAAGATCCCACGGCACTATTTCGAAGAAGAGCAGGGGAGTTATTTCCGGTGTCCCAGCCAATATTTATCTCTCAACCAACATCGCTAAGACTGATTATCTGGGTCATTATTGCATTGCTGCTCGTGTGAGCTTGCTGTGTGCATATTGGCTGCTGAATTTCCTACATTACAACAGTGACTACACTTCAAAAAGTCATTGCTGTAAAGCGCTCGGAGAGGCCCTGAGGTTGTGAAAGGTGTTGTATAAATGCAAGTCCATCTATTTTTTTTCTCTCCCCCTTGTGACCTTCATCTGACACCTCCCAGGTGTGGTGTGGTTGAGTCGGGGGGGGGGGGGGGGGCACAGTTCATTATATAAGACCGAGCTACGGCCTACTACCCAGGGTGTGCAGGCTGGCATGCCAGAATTTTCTGTACTGGGTTTATAGATAAAAATGCTTTTAGCCACAGGTCTAATTGGTGCCAGTTTTATGGCATCATGCTTCCCTCCAGTTACCCATTGGGTAAAATGTTTACTAGGACATGTTTCCTGCCCAATGAAAGTGAGTAAAAGCCCGTTACATGGCAGATTCATGAGAAGCCATAGTGAATACTGATGATCTGATCGAGGTGTTCAAAATGTTAAAAGGATAGATACAGAGAAACTACTTTCTCTGGTGGGCGTAATCAAGAATGATGGGACATAGGGCCCAAATTTGGCCAGGAGTTGCTCCGTTTTTTTTTGGAACAACTTGATTTTTCTGGAGTATCTTAAAAATCCCCATTCTACACATTTAATTTGCGCCAGTGTAAGTGAGTTAGTTAGGATTTTTTTTAGTTCCGTTTTTTTTTCCAAAAGGGGGCGTTACCAGCCACTTATGCCTGTTTTGGCCATTTAAGCCAGTTTGCACAGCTAATAGTCGCTCCAAACTAACTTAGGCCAGCGTATGTGGCCACTTGTGGCCCGCACTGAAAACCCTTGCGAAGAGTTAAAACTTCAGCGCAGGTAAGTACATTCTAAAGCACCAAGCACTAAACAAAGCACAAAAAAAAACATTCAATAACAAATAAAAAGTACAAGAAAGCTGAGAGGACCTGTACCTAGCACCAAGACTTACAAAGCACTAAACAAAGCACAAAAGAAAAATAAGCAATTAATTAACAAATAAAAAATAGAAGGAACCCTGCACCTAAAGCACCAAGACCAAAGTAATAAGCTATCAATCAATTAATAACAAATAAAAAATAGATCAAAACATGGCCCGGGAAAGCAATGGGTCGCCGATGAGGGAGACCATTCGGCCAGGGATAGGGACGGCTCGCTTTGGCCACTCCCACACAGCCTGCAGCACACTCTCACAGATTCTGGAGGCGAGGAGCTACTGCGCATGCGCGCACACTCTAGCACACATGTGCGGAGGTCCCGGCACTGTTTTCAGTGCTGGGGCCTGGCTCCGCCCCCGAATCCAGTGGCCACACTATGCTACCATCGAGGGGAGGTGGGGGAGCGGCCAAACTCGGCCCAAAGATTTTTGGAGCACTTCAAGGTGGACAAAAGCAGCGCATCTCTGGTGAGTGTGCCAGAAATCTGTACTGGCCAAATTCTAGCCCATAATCTTTAAATTAGAGCTAGACCATTTAGGAGGGAAATCACAACGCATTTTTTTCTCACAAAGGATAGTGGAAATCTGGAACCCTCTCCCGCAAAAGTCTGAGGTCCCCGAGACAATTGGAGCTTCCAAGATTGAGATTGATAGATTTTTGTTGGGTAAGGGTATCAAGGGATATGGAGCAAAGGCGGGTAAATGGAGTTTACCAGACTGATTCCTGGGATGGGGGGATTGTCCTATGAGGAGAGATTGAGTAGACGAGGCCTATATTCTCTAAAGTTTAGAAGAATGAGAGGTGATCTCATTGAAACACACAAAATTCTTCCAGGGCTTGTCAGGGGTAGATGCAGGGAGGATGTTTCCCCTGCTGGAGAGTCTAGAACCAGGGGTCACAGTCTCAGAATAAGGGGTTGGCCAGTTAGGACTGAGATGAGGAGAAAGTTCTTTACTCAGATGGTGGTGAATCTTTGGAATTCTCTACCCCAGAGGGCTGTGGAGACTCTGTCTTTGAGTATATTCGAGACAGAGATTGATAGATATTTGGATATTAAGGGAATCAAGGGATATGGGGAAAGTGCAGGAAAGTGGAGTTGAGGTAAAAGATCAGCCATGATCTTATTGAATGGCGGAGCAGACTCGAGGGGCCGAATGGCCTACTCCTGCTCCTAATTCTTATTTTGTTATGTTCTTATGTACAGATCAAGCATAATATTGAATGGCAGAGCCGGCTCGAGTGGCTGAATGGCCTCCTCCTGTCCCTATGCTGCTAGATAATCATCAGCTCTCCTTTCCCCCCCGAGGAGTGACAGTTACGCACCTGGTTCTAGTGTGGTATTCTTCTGAGGTTTGTACCCCATGTGCAGATTTCTGTAAAAAAAAAAGAAATAAAAGTAAATGGCCCTGAAATCCCGAGAAAACTACATTGTGATTGGTGGTCCAGACCCACCTGATCCCAGGATACACATATGAACCTGGAAGACATGATGGGATTGAAAGCCAATAAATCCCCAGGGCCTGATAGTCTGCATCCCAGAGTACTTAAGGAAGTCGTCCTAGAAATAGTAGATGCATTGGTGGTCATTTTCCAACATTCCATGGACTCTGGATCAGTTCCTATGGATTGGAGGGTGGCTAATGTAACCCCACTTTTTTTTTAAAAAGGAGGGAGAGAGAAAACAGGGAAATATAGACCGGATAGTCTGACATTGGTGGTGGGGAAAATGCTGGAATCAATTATTAAAGACGTAATAGCAGCGCATTTGGAAAGCAGTGACAGGATCGGTCCAAGTCAGCATGGATTTATGAAAGGGAAATCATGTTTGACAAATCTTCTAGAATTTTTGAGGATGTAACTAGTAGAGTGGATAAGGGAGAACCAGTGGATGTGGTGTATTTGAACTTTCAAAAGGCTTTTGACAAGGTCCCACCCAAGAGATTAGTGTGTAAAATTGAGGCACATGCGATTGGGGTAATGTATTAATGTGGATAGAGAACTGATTGGCAGACAGGAAGCAAAGAGTGGGAATAAACGGGTCCTTTTCAGAATGGCAGGCGGTGGTTAGTGGGGTACCGCAAGGTTCAGGGCTGGGACTCCAGCTATTTACAATATATATTCATGATTTAGACAAAGGAATTGAATATAATATCTCCAAGTTTGCAGATGACACTAAGCTGGGTGGCAGTGTGAGCTGTGAGGAGGATGCTAAGAGGCTGCAGGGTGACTTGGGCAGGTTCGGTGAGTGGGCAAATGCATAGCAGATGCAGTATAATGTGGATAAGTGTGAGGTTATCCACTTTGGTGGCAAAAACAGGAAGGCAGATTATTATCTGAATGATGACAGATTAGTAAAAGGGGAGGTACAACGAGACCTGGATGTCATGGTACATCAGTCATTGAAGGTAGGCATGCAGGTACAGCAGGCAGTAAAGAAAGCAAATGGTATGTTGGCCTTCATAGCAAGAGGATTTGAGTATAGGAACAGGGCGGTCTTGCTACAGTTGTACAGGGCCTTGGTGAGACCACACCTTGAGTATTGTGTGCAGTTTTGGTCCCCTAATCTGAGGAAGGACATTCTTGATATTGAGGGAGTGCAGCGAAGGTTCACCAGACTGATTCCCGGAATGGCAGGACTGACATATGAAGAAAGACTGGATTGACTAGGCTTATATTCACTGGAATTTAGAAGAATGAGATGGGATCTCATAGAAGCATTTAAAATTCTGACGGGATTGGACAGGTTAGATGCAGGAAGAATGCTCCCGATGTTGGGAAAGTCCAGAACCAAGGGTCACAGTCTAAGGATAAGAGGTAAGCCATATAGGACCGAGATGAGGAGAAACTTTTTCACCCAGAGAATTTTGAACCTATGGAATTCTCTACCAGAGAAAGTTGTAGAGGCCAGTTCGTTGGATATATTCAAAAGGGAGTTAGATGTGGCCCTTACGGCTAAAGGGATCAAGGGGTATGGAGAGAAGGGAGGAGTGGGGTGCTGAAGTTGCATGATCAGCCACGATCATATTGAATGGTGGTGCAGGCTCGAAGGGTCGCATGGTCTGCTCCTGCACCTATTTTCTATATTTCTATGTTTCTATGTTCCTGTACTCTGGCCTCGGAATGCAATCCTATGTTCCTCCGGAACCAACAGATATTTTTGTAAAATGTTTTTGGTTGGAGGCGTTCGCCCGCAGGAAGCCTCCGACTGCAATTTTCTCCCCAATATATTCTTAGGCAAAAGCAAGTGCATCAATATTCCTCTTTATTACCTCGACAACTGAATTTTCACACCCATGACCACCCCCCCCTAACCACCACCACCCCTCCTCCCCCCCCACCCACACACACGTTACCACAGGGAGACAATGAGCAGAGATCAGGCTCTGAAGGAAGAATCGTATATCTCGGCCACACTCGTGCACCGATTGACACACCGAAAATCCACTCCGGCACTCCGGACTCTGCTCTGTCTTGGGGCCATATGCTGCGACCCAATCAATAATTAAATAAATCTGGAATGAAAAAGCTCATATCAATAATGGTGACCGTGAAACTACTGGATTGTTGGGAAAACCTGTCTAGTTCACTAATGCCCTTTAGGGTAGGAAATCTGTCATCCTTACCCATCCTGGCCGATATGTGACTTCAAACCCACAGCAATCTGATTGGCTCTGAAATGGCCTAGCAAGCCACTCAGTTGTACCAAACCGCTACGACAAAGTCAGCACTGTGGGGGTACCTTCACCACATGGACTGCAGCGGTTCAAGAAGGCGGCTCACCACCACCTTCTCAAGGGCAATTAAGAATGGGCAATAATAGCTGGCCTTGCCAGCGACGCCCACATCATGTGACTGAACAATAAAATTATTGAGCTAATAGAATCTGTCCCTGTGTGATGGCTGCCTTGGTAATGGCTTCAGACAGCAACTGGGCTGGAGCAAGTCACTCAAACACTGGCGTTCTATTGTTCGTGCACTTAATGTCCCTTGGCATTGATCTTGGCGAATAGTTGTTTTATGGCAATAGGGATGTTATCAGGAAAGCGTGATGAGCAAAGTCTGTCAAGGAAAGTATTATAGGAAGTAATTTTGCTAATTGTAAATGTGCACTCTGTACACAAGTTTGCCCTTTGCCCCGATTGGGGGCGGTAACCTTCCGGGGCTGGGACTTCCTGTGTCTGGCCTGGAAGTCCCACCCGGATGCAGAATTGGGCTGTACGCACCTCAAAAGAAGTGAGTACTGTCTCTGGCGCTCTGCTTCCTTTGAGGGGTGCTCACGGGCGGTAGAGCAGGCCAGCGCTATAATGCCCCACCCCTCTCATTAAAGAAGAGGACCACTGCGCACTCCGCAGGCCCTTTGGTGGCCGCCACTGGGCCTCCAAGGACGTGAACGACTGGGCCAGTAGCCCAGCACCCAAAGCAGAGTGCCTGGCAGCACAGTGGCGGTCCGGTCATCGCGAAGGCCGCCATTGTCGGGCCGAGCCAAGAGTTGGCCGACAAATAAAGATAGCGGCCCGGGACGCTAAAGACCTCCCCTTTCAGGGGCGCCTTGGCGATGGATGTCCACCAGCTTCACGACCCGCAAAGCTGGCGTTGACAACCACCCGCGTCAGCCTCGCGGCCCACGGGGCAATTTCCCCCATCGGGCGTTAAGAGGTCGGCGCGGGGCTGGCGCGTATGTCGATGTCATCATTGCCAGCTGCGCGTTGGCCTGGGGTGCTAATCGCGGGATGCCTCCCCTTACTTCCGGGACAATTTCACAGGAGGGGGTAGAGCCCCCTCCCCAGGTGAAAATGCCATTGCGCCCCGTTCGTGCCCTCGGCGACGCTAATGGGGCTATAAAAAGAGCCAATTTTGCTCCCTTAATATATCTAATATTCTAGTAAATATTGCCCACAGTCATCTTGATAAAGATGTGTATTTTTATATAGAAGATGTTGATGGAGTTGGTGGAGAGACTCCAGAAACTTGCTCCATGGGGCCATCTAATGGACATGGCCTGCAGCTACACCATGACAAGTCACATAGCACAATTCAATGGAAAATGTTGACACAAAATCATGATCAAAAATCTAGACAACAGGGACCAAGGTTTGCAGGCAGGAACTGTGGACCTTATGCAAGATTTTTAACAGTATACATTTATAAAAAACATAGGACCATTTGTCAGCAGCAGGATCGCACACATATGCAATGATTCTATATCAGCCCTCCAATATTAGGAAAATTAGCAGCCCTGCTACTTACATGTTCCTCCAGCTTTTGTGGATTGAAACCTGTACTCCAAACATCCACAACATTTGTAACACTGCGAAGGAAAGGTGGACAGTTGTTGTCAGTACTTTATCTTTGAGTCTTAAAAGCAAGAGTGAAATGAGGCCATAGACTTGGAGGCACAATGGAGTCCTTTCAACTCAGGGACTCCATTTAGGATCTAGCTCAGAGTAATGGGTCAATAGTCTCCTCTGACAGCTATAAAGGTTTGAAGTGAAAAGGAGTGAACCAGTCTGAGCCCAATGGCAGCTTGTCTCAGTTGGTAGCAATCTTGGTTCTGGGACAGAATCCTGACCTGAGGCGTGAATACATAATCCAGGTTGACACTCCACTGCAGTCCTGAGGGAGTGCTGTATTGATGGAGGTGCCGACCTTTTCTTGTTCAGGTGGACATTAAGGATTCCGTGACACCATTTCAAGAAGAGCATGGAGTTTCTCTGCTAATCTGACTTGTTGCTGTTTGTGGACACAGGAGGCAGAGAGTAACTACTGGTTTACATAACAACGGTCACTGCAAGCTGAATCATAGTTAACGGGGCTGGAAATTGCTGGAGAAGGGCACCTCGTGGCATGCCTGGTTAATTAGAATTTATTTTGTGGCGTTCAGCTCAAAAATTCTTTGCACCGTAACTTGCTGGAAGTGCAAGCTGATAATAGCGTGGCAAGAGGAACGGGGCATCAGGGACCTCAGTGAACAGCGGGTCCAACAGTGCCTTTCAACATAGATAAATGGGAGGTGTTACATTTTGGTAAGAAAAATAAGGAGGTCACATAGTACTTGGAAAATAAGAATCCATATGGGGGAGAGGAGCAAAGTGATCTGGGAGTACAAATCACTAAAGTTGCGACGCAGGTCAATAAGGCCATAACAAAAGCAAATCAAGCACAAGGGTTTATTTCGTGAAGGATAGAATTGATATGTAGAGAAATTATGCTAAACTTGTGTAAACCTTGGATAGATCACACTTGGGGTACTGCATACACTTCTAGTCACCATATTATACAGGGTGGAGAGGGTGGGAAAAAGATTTACAAGGAAAATACCAGAAAAAGATTTATCAGGAAGATACCTATCAAAGGATGAACAGTCTGGGCCTCCAGGGGTGACATAATAGATGTCTGTAAAATTATGAAAGGTTTTGATAGAGTAGATAGAGAGAGAGATTTTCCACTGGTGGGGAAGAGCAAAACTAAAGGCTATAAGATAGTCACCAAGAAATCAAATAGGGAATTCTGAAGAAACGTCTTTACCCAGAAAGTGCTGAGAATGTGGAACTCGCTAACACAGGGAGTGGTTGAAGCGAATAGTATAGATGCATTTAAGAAGAAGCTAGATAAGTACATGAAGGAGATGGGAATAGAGGGTTATACTGACAGAGTTAGATGAGGAAGGATGGGAGGAGATGTGAACGGAGCATAAATGTCGACACGAACAGGTTGGACCGAATGGACTGTTTCTGTGCTGTATATTCTATGTAATCCTATGTATCTCCTTAACCAATGAGATTTAAGGATTGAGAAATAAACAGAAGAATATCTGAGAAGGAGGATGAATTAGAGTCAAATCAGGTACAGAAAAAGAAATAAAGAGAGGGAAAGAAAGATTGGATTACGGGGAAGAGAAAAAAGGAAAGGTAAGAAAAAAATGTAAAATTAAACATTTGACATTTTTAAAATCATCAACAACGATTCACTATTTGAAGGAATGAGGCTCCTCACTTTATAGTTCCTTTCACAGCCTCAGAACATTCATAGAATCATAGAAAAACTATGACACAGAAGGAGGCCATTTAGCCCATCGTCTCCGTGCCGGTTGAAAAAGAGCTATCCAGCCTAATCCCATCTTCCAGCACATTCCAAAGTGCTCAACAGCCAATGAAATACTTTTGCCATGTAGTCATTGTTGTAATGTAGGGAAACACAGCAACTAAGCAAGGTGCCAAAACAGCAATGAGTTAAATGACCAGATAGTCTGTATTGGTGATGTTGGTTGAGGGATAAATATTGGCCAGGCCATCAGGAGAACTCCCTGGTCTTCTTTGAAGAGTGCCATGAGGTCTTTTACATCCACCTGCGATGGTAGATGGGGCGTCAGGTCAATGTCTCACTGAAGTGTCAGCCTAGACTTTGTGCTCAAGTCTCTGGAGTGGCTTTTGTACCCACGGCCTTCTGAATCAGAGGCCCAAGTGCTGCTAGTGAGCCAGGGCTGGTACGCAAGTGCTTTGAGATGTTTAAAAAACATAACAAGGTGTGAAATAATTAGAAGGGTTATTTTTCTTAATTCAGTACATTCCTCAAATAATTACCTCTAAATCTACACTGGTGACTGCTTGTGCACTGTCTGCCTTTTGGGTCAATAATTCTGCTGTTTCTGTGAAATTATTTTCAGCATTTCCTCAAAATGCCTTCCATTTGATATCCAGACACAGCCTCTATATTATTGGAGCTCCTCGTATATTAACCACAGCCTCTCGTTGCTCATTTCCTTGAGGGCTCCAAGGCCTGGCCCACTTATTCAGGTGCCTTGTACACCTTTCAGCCCTTGAATTTCTTTATTACACTTGCTTTTCTGATCTCAATGGACAATGGCATCCTCAGACAGACTAAGTCTTCAGTTGTGAGGAATCTATTTCAAATACCTGTCTTTCCCCACAATAGTGTAAATTTACACTGGCGATTAAATTTCTCCGCAGTCTGAAGTACAGGATTGGAGTTAGGGAGGAGACACGGAGATTATAACAGATAGGGTGGCCATTCAGCCCAATGCGCCTATGCTAGCTCTTCATCTCGAGCTTCCTAACCCCAATCTCCCTGCACATACCCTGGTCGTAAAGGAGGTGGATGAAGAGAGATTGCGGATAGGAAAAGATGAGAAGCAACTCAGAGCTCAGCAAGGAGGCCTGGAAACTGATCCTTGGGGTTACCTGTGGACCTGCCCCCCCTGACACACGAGTAGCTGACATCAGCAGAGCAATTGGTGTACTAAGAGGCCAATGGTGGCTTACAATGATTCTGGGCTCAGCGGGCCAATAAAGAGGAGCTGTGTGGAACCAATTATTCTGATGAGCTCTGGTGCGCCTCCTTGTGGCCAACATGTGGACAGGCGGGACAAAGACCTGGGAGTGGTACATCCGCCTGCCTTTTCCGTCAAATATATAATGCAGGGAAGAGGAGAACCGAGGGAGCAGGGGAGGGGGACAATGCAATGGAAGATGCTGTTCTTGGAATCGATCTCGATTGTAAGCTTGTGATATTTTACATTTTGGTAGGCCTGACAGCATAAAAATTACAATGAACGGCAGAGCTGCAAGGGGACAATTGTCCTATGTGAAATTTCACAATAGCGTGCGCACACTTGTGTGATTTGCAAACTATGGTCTGGTAGGTGCTGGTGTGAATTCTGGAACTCTGTCAGTGTACCTATAGGTCTGACATTGGTGTGGTGTTCGTGCAGTCAGGAAAGCTGTTTTCTGCAATGATAACAGTGCCTACTTTTGGGTTACCATAGAAGTTTTAGTGTAAGGGAGCGCTCGAAGTGAGCCAGTACTTGCAGGGGTCTCCGAGGGTGGGTCAGTCTTTGCAGGGAGCCCTGAAAATGTGCCAACATTTGCGGGGCGGGGGGCAATAGGGGTCATTGAAAGTGCATCAACCTTTACAGGGGGTTCTGAAAGTGTGCCAATATTTACAGGTTACCCCGGAGGATGCATCAATCTTCATAGATAGTCCCTGAGAATGTGCCAATGTTTGTACTGCTCTCTGAAACTATGCCAATCTTTGCAGGTGGCCCATGTGTAAATAGTTACAGGGCCTCCTCCCACAGAGAACACGTTGAAAAGCACTGGTATTCTCTCTTGGCTTACCTCCAGCAAGAAGTTATAAAACAAAATGCTCAATTATCTAAGCACAGAAAATATCCCAAATCTGTGTTTTTTTTTTAACATCTGGGAATATTACACGAATGCTATTGTGAAAACCTTGGATATAGCAATATCATTTTTAAAGGATGTGAAATTTAACTATTTGCCAAACAAGATTTCTCCTGGAAATCGTTCTGAGGGCAGCTGCTATATAATTCATAGTAGTTAATAATCTCAAAACTAACCACATTCCCACCTGTCCAGTTTTAGACACAGCAACCTGATTTTTATGTGCCGTGTTCTGAAATTTCTAAAATGAAAACTGGATACCAAAGAGACTAATTCTTACAATAATCCATTTTCCCAGTTAATTCTGCATCTTATACTGTTTCATACATCAATTATGAGTGAGTTGCTGAGGTTGCTGGTTATTATCATAGAATCATAGACTGATACAACACAGAAGGAGGCCATTCGGCCCATCGTGCTTGTGCTGGCTATTTGAAAGAGCTGTCCAATTAGTTCCACTCCCCTGCTCTTTCCCCAAAGCCCTGCAAATTTTTCCTTTTCAAGTATTTATCCAATTCCCTTTTGAAAGTTATTATTGAATCAGCTTCCACCGCCCTTTCAGGCAGTGCATTCCAGATCATAACCACTCGCTGCGTAAAAAAAGGTTTCCTCATGTCACTCTGGTTCTTTTGCCAATCACCTTAAATCTGTGTCCTTTGGTTACCAACCCTTCTGCCACTGGAAACCGTTTCTCCCTGTCTACTCTATCAAAAACCTTCATAATTTTGAACACCTCTATTAAATCTCCCCTTAACCTTCTTTGCTCTAAGAAGAACAACGACAGTTTCTCTAGTTGTTCCACATAACTGAAGTCCTTCATCCTGGTTCCATTCTAGTAAATCTCCTCTGCACCCTTGCTAAGGCCTTGACATCCTCCCAAACATATTGGGCCCAAGTTTCCACATGATTTGCGCCTGATTTTTAGGAGCAACTGGTGGAGAACGGACTATCTTAGAAATCGCAATTCTCCACATTTTTTTTCTGCAGTTCTAGTCAGTTAGAACAGTTTCACTTTGGAACAGAATTTTTTCTTCAAAAAGGGGGCGCGTCCGGCCACTGACGCCTGATTTCAAAGTTTCCACAGTGAAAACGTACTCCAAACTAACTTAGAATGGAGCAAGTGAAGATTTTTGTAGAACTGAAAAAACCTTGTTTACACATTAAAAAATCAGGCGCAGGTTACAAATTAGGCGTCCAGAACGAGGTGGAGGGGGGGAAGGGAAGTCATTAAATTCTATAATAAATCCTTATTTATACTTATACAAATATTATACAAATAAATCCAACCTGAATAAAAATTTATAAGCAAAGAAAAGAGTAAATAAACCATCTTCCTAGCTGTGTGAAAGTGCTTCAGCCAGGGAGAATGCTGCAGGAAGCCTCACAAGTTGAGGCAGCCGTTTGTTCCCGCGGGGGGGGGTGGAGGAAGCCGTTCCCGACAGCGGGCGGGGGGGTGGGGGAGGGAGGGAGTGCGGGCCCGACCGACCGAACGCAGCGGGGGGGGAGGAAGCCGTTCCAGATGGCGGGCGGAGGGGGAAGGAGACAGTGAGAAGGCTGCAGGAAGCCTCACAAGTTCAGCAGCCATTTCCCGACGGCAGGAGGGGGAGGCCGTCAGGAAACGACTGCCTCAACTTTCTGAGGCTTCCTGCAGCCTTCTCACTGCTGCAAGAAGCCTCAGTGCTGATGTGCTGATGGCAATGTGCTTTTATTAAAAAATGTTCAAAAATTAAACAGCGACAAAGAACTACAAAAATGGCCGAGTGCCAATGTTTCCTTCACACTGCGCGTGCGCGAACGCTCCAACGCGGACGCGCAGGGTTTCCAGCAGGAAAAAACCTAATTTAAATGGTACCCGCCCCCTCCCACTTACAAAATCGGCGCGAGTGTAGGCTCCGCCCCCCTGGGCGCCGCGCCAAGCAGACATGGAGCTGCAGGGCGCTCCAGAATCGCGCGTTTTTTTTCCGGCGCCGTTTTCAGCGTGAAAAACGGGCGCCCAGCTCGGAGGGGCATCCGTTTTTTATCGTGTGGAAACTTGGGGCCATAGTGCCCAGAATTAAACATAATACTCCAGCTGGGGCCCAATCAGTGTTTTATAAAGGTTTAGCATAACTTCCTTGCTTTTGCAGTCTATTCCTTTAGTAATAAAGCGATGGATTCAGTATGCCTTTTTAACAGTGTTTACTTGTCCTGCTACTTTCAAAGGTTTGTGTACATATACCCGCAGGTCTCTGTTCCTGCACTCTTTAAAATTGTTCCATTTTGGTTATATTGCCTCTCCTCATTCTTCCTACCAAATTGAATCACTTCACACTTCTTTGTGTTAAATGTCATCTGCCATGTGTCTGCCCATATCACAAGTCTGTTTATGGTTCCCTGAAGTCTGTTATTATCCTCTTCAGTTTACTACATTTCATGTCATCTGCAAATTCTGAAATATGCCCAAGTCCAGATCATTTATATATGTCAAAAGAGCAGTAGTCCCAACACCGACCTCTGGGGTACACCACTGCACATTTCCCTCCAGTCTGTATACAACCATTCAACACTACTCTCTGCTTTCTGTCCCTTGGAGTTACTGAGGTTACAAGTTATTAGAGTTACTGAGGTTCATAGTTGCTGATGTTTCGAGTTAATTAAGAGTTAGTGAAGATTTTTTATTATTAAAAACATTTTTTTTTAATTAATTAAGTTTTGGGTTATTGAGGAAATTTTTAAACCACAATCTGGTGTGCCTGTTTTCTTAAATCACAAAAAAATCCCCCACTCCTGTAAAGTTTATAAAATGACAGAAAAGCAGTGGGCAATCTGAGCACTTTTAAACTCTGGCTTGACGTTATACCAGAGTTGTACTATGCATGGTGTCAAACTCAAGTGGTGTGTGGAGGTCTCAGCATTGAGGCCCACATTGCTGTACTTGTGAGTCAGACCTGACTCCAGAGTTGTATAGTAACTTCCCATCGATATGCAGCAGAATGGGACATGCAAATGGAAAGGTAACTAGGCCCGAGAATCCCCAGCCCAGCTCGCAGTGGCAACGAAGATCTGTTACTAGAATTATTTTCTCGCCTCTCATGGACTTACCACAGATTGAAGTTGTGAGGACCGGGGCGGGTGTAGCAAAGGTACCTCTGGTGACTCTGAGGGAGGGAATGGATGTGCAGCGACCCGATGGAGGGCAGTCGCTGCTTAGCCTCCATCTTCCAGCAGCTGAGTGGTCAGTTTCTTGAAAAATTTGCAAATATGATAAAGCACAGTTAGTGCTGTCACATAAAACACCAACACACAGTACATGTTGCAATGTACAGTAAATACTAACACAATGTATACTGTAACAATACTGCAACAAATAGACCCAAGTTACAAAATGCACCTTACAAAACCCGTTAGCGAGTCTGCATCTAAGTTATGGGAAAAATAGTCTAGTCAATTCACATTCAGGAGAAAATTACTTTTTACATTAAAATGTTAAAGAATATTGGGATTATACACTAATTACTAAGATGTAATATACACTAATTATGAAGACAGAACATGCTATAACATACAGTAAATACTAACATATATAATGTATACATTAAATAATGTATACATTAAATACTAAAATAGCATATAGTGTAATGTACATTAAATACTAACATAGTATATAATGATATAATGTAGTGTACATTAAATGCTAACATGCAGTACATACTGTAATTACATTAATACTAAAAGGACAGACAATATTGTCAAGGACAAAATTATTTCTCACTTGGAGAGCATGTGTCATTAAGGAATAGCCGGCACGGGTTTGTTGAAGGCAAATCATGTCTGACTAACCTGATTGAGTTCTTTGATGAGGTAACAGAGAAAGTGGATGAAGGTAGTGTAATAGATGTTATATATATGGATTTTCAAAAGGCAGTTGATAAAGTACCGCATAACAGACTTATTCGTAAAATAGAAGTACATGGTATAAAATGCATGGTGGTAACTTGGTTATGTAAGGATGGGAGGCAGAGAGCAGCGGTGAATGGATGTTTTTCTGATATGGAGTGGGGTCCCCCAGGGGTCGGTAGTAGGACCATTGCTTTTCTTGTAATATATAAATGACCTGGACATTGGTATAAAGAGTACAATTTTGAAGTTTACGAATGATACAAAACTTGACAACAGACTTCATAGGACATGGACAGATAGGCGAAATGGGCAGACACATGGCAAATGCAATTTAATGTGGCTAAGAATGAAGTGATGCACTTTGGGAGAAACAACATGGGGAGGCAGTATAAGCTAAATGGTACTATTTTGAGCAGAGGGACCTGGGGGTACAAGAGCAGAGGAACCTAGGGGTGCATATTCACAAATCCTTGAAGGTGGCAGGCTATGTTGATGAGGCAGTTAAGAAAGTGGATAGGATACTTGGCTTTGTAAATAGAGGCATTGAACACAAAAACAAGGAAGTCATGTTTTACAACCTTTACAACCTTTACAAATCCTGGTTAGGCCTCAGCTGGAGTACTGTGTTCAGTTCTGTGCACCACACTTTAGAAGAAGAGCAGGGGAGTTAGCCCCACTGTCCTGGCCAATATTTATGTGGCTGATTAGCTCAGTTGGTTAGAGAGTGATGCTAATAACGCCAAGGTTCTGGGTTCGATCCATGTAAGGGCTATTCAAATGTTAAACCCCTTTAATAAGGGGGCACTTGATTTAACGTTTTTTTTTGTTTCCAACAAAAGAGTTGTGCACCACACTTTAGGAAGGATGTGAAAGCCATGGGGAGGGTACAGAGGAGATTTATCAGGATGATGCAAGAGATGAGGGAGTTCAGTTATGTGGAGAGATTGGAGAAGCTGGGATTGTTCTCCTTAGAGCAGAAGTTAAGGGGAGATTTAATAGAGGTATTCAAAATTATGAGGGATTTTGATTGAGCAATTAGGGAGAAACTATTTCCTCTTGGTAACCAGAGGTGATAGATTTAAAATAATTGGCAAAAGAACTAGAGGGGAAATGATGAGGAATTTCTTCACACAGAGGGTTGTTAATATCTGGAGCGCACTATCAGAAAGTGTGGTGGAATCAGAGTCCATAGTAACTTTCAAAGGGCAAATGGACATGTATTTGAAGAGGACTAATTTGAAGGGTTATGGGGGAAAAGGCTGGGGAATGGGACTAATTGGACAGATCTCTCAAAGAGCCAGTAAAGGCATGATGGGCCGAATGGCCTCCTTCTGTGCAGTGGGGTTTTATAATTCTATGATAAATATGCACTGTAATGTACTGGACATACAGTATAAACTGTAATATAAATACATACTATAATAAATAAATCACATAGCATACATAGTGTAGTGCACAGTAAATACTGCAATATAAATACTGGCAGTAAATACTGTAACATAAATATTGACAATACTGTAACAGAACAACAATAAATATATAACAAACAATGACAGGACATTAGCATACATACACATAGTGAATACTATAACTAAATACTACAGCATATATACAGTAAATACTGCAACACTAACTAAATGCTATACAATAGAAACTAAGGACTAGAATTTCCCCAAAGCCCACCAGCACCCGATCGTTTCCCAAAAAAAAGCTAAGGCTAGGAAGATTATCGCCAGCAAAAACATCCTGAAAAAAATGTTTAAAATCCGCCCAGCGAAAAACATGTGCCTTGCACCCCCAATCTGGGCGAAAAAATACAATTTAGGGTAGATTGGGCGGTACCTAAAGAAAATGGGTGAAAAATAAAAACATCTATAAAAATTTATCCCGAGGCTGTGGGTTGGGCCGAACACCAGAAAAAGAATTAAAATAATTTTTCAAAAAACCTAACTTAAAAAATCCAAAAAACATTTCCAAGACATTTTAAAATTAAATCACCCCAACAGATTTTGAAAATAAATAGTAAAATCCAATCACTTACCTTTTTCTTGAAGAGCTACTCACCTACCGCCCAGCTCCATTGATCCTCGTGGGCGTTTTAAAAAATATTTACCTACGGGTCACGGCTCAGCCTAAAATCGCGCCAGGATGATCTGTGGACGGCACTTGCCGGCGGTCCGCTCCCCAGCGGGACTTCGAAACTGCTGGCGTAACTCGGGTAAGGAATTTTCCGTTCACCTGATTACCACCCACAATGGCCAATACCGCCCAGAAACCGGGTGGCAAGCCATAGGAAATTCTAGCCCTATGTACTGTAATAAAGACTTTTATACAAATACTATATAACATATACACAGTTAATTCCGTAATCATCACCATCATCATAGGCAGTCCCTCGGGTCGAGGATGACTTGCTTCCACACTAAAAATGAGTTCTCAGGTGACTGATGAACTTATTTTAAATGGTGGAAGATGCTTGTGTGTGAATTCTTTTATTGTGGGGTGGCCATTGCTCACCAGCCACCACACGAAGTGACGGAGCAAGGCCTTGGTCCAGTGGCAAGGGGATCCAAGACGACTGGAGACCAGGCTCCACCGGATGTGCCAACATACACACAAACTCAAACATACTCCTACTGTCCTCCTTCCTTCCTCCTTCCCACAGGACCTCTCTCGACGTGGAATTCATAGTAGGCACTGTGAGCCTCATGACCTCACAGCCTCGCTATTGGCCTGTGCTGCGCCTTCCCTTGGTCTTGTCCACGCTGCTCCACCTCTGGGCTCCAATCTCTCCACTCCTCCCTGCCTCGTCCATCCTCTCCTCGCCGCTTCCGATCTCAAGACCTCGCCGGTCCCAACCTCTGCTCCTCGTCGGTCCCTTCCGACCTCCGCTCCTCGTCGGTCCCTTCCGACCTCCGCTCCTCACCTATTCCGACCTCCGCTCCTCGTCCCTTCCGACCTCCGTTCCTCGCCGCTTCCGACCTCCGCTCCTCGCCGATTCCGACCTCCGCTCCTCGCCGATTCCGACCTCCGCTCCTCGCCGATTCCGACCTCCGCTCCTCGCCTATTCCGACCTCCGCTCCTCGCCGATTCCGACCTCCGCTCCTCGCCGCTTCCGACCTCCGTTCCTCGCCGATTCCGACCTCCGCTCCTCGCCACTCCCGACCTCCGCTCCTCGTCGGTCGCTTCCGACCTCCGCTCCTCGCCGATTCAGGAGAACATAAGAACATAAGAATTAGGAACAGGAGTAGGCCATCTAGCCCCTCGATCCTGCTCCGCCATTCAACAAGAACATGGCTGATCTGGCCGTGGACTCAGCTCCACTTACCCGCCCACTCCCCATAACCCTTAATTCCCTTATTGGTTAAAAATCTATCTATCTGTGACTTGAATACATTCAATGAGCTAGCCTCAACTGCTTCCTTGGGCAGAGAATTCCACAGATTCACAACCCTCTGGGAGAAGAAATTCCTTCTCAACTCGGTTTTAAATTGGCTCTCCCGTATTTTGAGGCTGTGCCCCCTAGTTCTAGTCTCCCCGACCAGTGGAAACAACCTCTCTACCTCTATCTTGTCTATCCCTTTCATTATTTTAAATGTTTCTATAAGATCACCCCTCATCCTTCTGAACTCCAACGAGTAAAGACCCAGTCTACTCAATCTATCATCATAAGGTCATCTCCGGAATCAGCCTAGTGAATCGTCTCCGTACCCACTCCAAAGCTAGTATATCCTTCCTTAAGTAAGGTGACCAAAACTGCACGCAGTACTCCAGGTGCGGCCTTACCAATACCCTATACAGTTGCAGCAGGACATCCCTGCTTTAGTACTCCATCCCTCTCGCAATGAAGGCCAACATTCCATTCGCCTTCCTGATTACCTGCTGCACCTGTAAACTAACTTTTTGGGATTCATGCACAAGGACCCCCAGGTCCCTCTGCACCGCAGCATGTTGCAATTTCTCCCCATTCAAATAATATTCCCTTTTACTGTTTTTTTTTTTCCCCAAGGTGGATGACCTCACATTTTCCTACATTGTATTCCATCTGCCAAACCTTAGCCCATTCGCTTAACCTATCTAAATCACTTTGCAGCCTCTCTGTATCCTCTACACAACCCGCTTTCCCACTAATCTTTGTGTCATCTGCAAATTTTGTTACACTACACTCTGTCCCCTCTTCCAGGTCATCTATGTATATTGTAAACAGTTGTAGTCCCAGCACCGATCCCTTTGGCACACCACTAACCACCGATTTCCAACCCTAAAAGGACCCATTTATCCCGACTCTCTGTTTTCTGTTAGCCAGCTAATTCTCTATCCATGCTAATACATTTCCTCTGACTCCGCGTACCTTTATCTTCTGCAGTAATCTTTTGTGTGGCACCTTATCGAATGCCTTTTGGAAATGTAAATACACCACATCCATCGGTACACCTCTATCACCATGCTCGTTATATCCTCAAAGAATTCCAGTAAATTCGTTAAACATGATTTCCCCTTCATGAATCCATGTTGCGTCTGCTTGATTGCACTATTCCTATCTAGATGTCCCACTATTTCTTCCTTAATGATAGCTTCAAGCATTTTCCCCACTACAGATGTTAAACTAACTGGCCTATAGTTACCTGCCTTTTGTCTGCCCCCTTTTTTAAACAGAGGCGTTACATTAGCTGCTTTCCAATCCGCTGGTACCTCCCCAGAGTCCAGAGAATTTTGGTAGATTATATAACGAATGCATCTGCTATAACTTCTGCCATCTCTTTTAATACCCTGGGATGCATTTCATCAGGACCAGGGGACTTGTCTACCTTGAGTCCCATTAGCCTGTCCAGCAGTAACCCCCTAGTGATAGTGATTGTCTCGAGGTCCTCTCTTCCCACATTCCTGTGACCAGCAATTTTTGGCATGGTTTTTGTGTCTTCCACTGTGAAGACCGAAGCAAAATAATTGTTTAAGGTTAAGGTCTCAGCCATTTCCACATTTCCCATTATTAAATCCCCCTTCTCATCTTCTAAGGGACCAACATTTACTTTAGTACTTTAGATTCCGGATTCCGTTCTCTGTTTCTCCCGCTCCTGCTCCAGGGTTCCACCACACTCCAAGAGTTGACACCAATCATCTACCTGTATTCTGATGACGTCTAATTTTGTCGCCCTCTCGAGACTGCTGTTGATTCTGCTGCTGATTTGTCCACAGCTCCAGCCTCGCGCTCCAAACTGCTCCTCTGACTGTGCTTAATACCATAATACTAAATACCATAACATAGAGTAAATATTGTAAAACTAAATACTACTACAACATCAACTTGCATTTATGTAGCTCCCATTGTAAAATGTCCCAAGGTGCTTCACAGGAGCGTAAAGAAAATTTGACACCAAGCCTTATAAGGAGATATTAGGACAGGTGACCAAAAGCTTGATCAAAGAGGTAGGTTTGTAGCAGCATCTTAAAAGAGGAGAAAGAGGTAGAAAGGTGGAGAGGTTTAGGGAGGGAATTCCAAAGCTTAGGGCGTAGGCAGCTGAAGGCACGGCCACCAATGGTGAGACGATGGAAATCGGGGATATGCAAGTGGCCAGACTTGGAGGAGAGCAGAGATCTCAGAAGATTGTAGGGCTAGATAGGGAGCGGTGTGGTCACAGAGGGATTAGAAAACACGGATGAGAATTTTAAAATCGAGGCATTGCTTAACCGGGAGCCAATGTAGGTCAGTGAGCACAGGGGTGATGGGTGAATGGGACTTGGTGCCAGTTAGGTCACAAGCAGCAGCAATTTGCATGAGCTGAAGTTTTTGGAGGGTGGAAGGCTGGCCATTAGAGCATTGGACTTGAGGTAACAAAGGCAAGGATGAGGGTTTCAGCAACAGATGGGTTGAGGCAAAGCAGAGACGGGTGATATTAGAGAGGTGATGGAGAGGATATAGGGCCAGAAGCACAGCTCAGGGTCAAATTGGACACCAGGTTTACAAACTGTCTGGTTCAGCCTCATACAGCGGTCAGGGTGTGGGGATGGAGTCAGTGGCTAGGGAACGGAGTTTGTGGCGGGGACTGAAGACAATGGCTTCAGTCTTCCCAATATTTAGTTGGAGGATATTTCAGCTTATCCAGTATTGGAGGTCGGCGAATCAGCATGAAAAATCAGAGGCAATGCAGGGGTCGAGAGAAGTGGTGGTGAGGCAGAGCTGGGTGTCAGCAGCGTACATGTGAAAACGGATGCTGCATTTTTGGATGATGTAGAATGTAGATGAGAAATAAGAGGGGGCCAAGGATAGATCCTTGGGGGACACCAATGCAGGTGTGGGAAGAGAAGCTATTGAAATACTATAATGTATATACAGTTAATACTGTAATAAAAACTTTAAATACTACAACAAATACAGTAAACATTGTAATAAATACTGTCAATATCATGTAACTAAATACTATAATATATGGTTAGTATTGTAACACTAACGAAAAACTATAATATAATTACAGTAAACACTGTAGTAAGTACTGTCAGTATTGTATAACTAAATACTATAATATTGTAATACTAACTGAAAACTATAAGTACAGTAAACACTAATTAATACAGTAATTATTGTACAACTAAATACTATAGCATAAATACAGTTAATAAAAAAAATAAAGACTTGCATTTATATAGTGCCTTTCACGACCACCAGACATCTCAAAGCTCTTTACAACCAATGAAATATGTTTGAAGTGTAGTCACTGTTGTAATGTGGGAAATGCAGTAGCCAAAAAACAGATAATCTGTTTTTGTTATGTTGATTGAGGGATAAATATTGGCCAGGGCACCTGGAATAACTTCGAAATAGTGCTAGAGGATCTTTTAGGTGCATCTGAGAGAGCAGACGGAGCCTCGGTTTAATGTCTCATCAAAAAAATGACATCTTCGACAGGGCAGTGCTCCCTCAACACTGCACTGGAGTGTCAGCCTAGCTCTATGTGCTCAAGACCCACTTCAGGGACAGGAACCCTCAACCTTCTGACTCTGGAGGTGAGAGTGCTGAGCCACAGCTGACACACAGAAACTGTAACACAGTAAATATTATAACACAAAAGCTCACACACTGAAAACCAGAGCTCTTTCCATCTACAATTATAAAACTGTCTGATGATGTTCAGATATTTGGGTTTAACAATGATCAATTAGAGGAAGTTACATTTTAAAATGAATGGATGTTGTTTTTTCTCCCCTCTGCCAGCAGCCTGTTTCCGCCTCGAGATGAATGTTACTTCTGGTGCAGGCCAATGGGAACACTGCGCTCCCTGTAGCCGCACTCACCCCGTCCTCTGGCCCCGGTGCAAGCGCTCAGCATCGACCTGTCAAGCCGGCTCCTCACACAAGGGCATAAAAACTGGGGGAGAAAACTTTCCGAGGAAAGTCCGAGCAGTTTTTTTTACAGCACCATCTAGTGTTGCGGGAGTACTAGGGACCGACTGATTTTTCTATTTCCTGTTCTTTAATATAATCAGAGGATCGCATTATGTTGGAGCACAGAAACAGACCATTCGCTCCCTCAGCGCTGTGTGGTGCTTTAGTCCAGCTCGTCTAATTCCTCTCTCCCGCTTGCTCCATACACCCTTTCAGCCTTGAGACGTTTTCCGAAGTTAAATGCAAGTTGCCATTTACTATTCGAGCAACCAATTCCCTTTAAAAATCATTCTTGCCATGTTTAAGTTTAAGAAGTACATTCAATGCCTTATAATAAACAATGATGTTTGCATTTATACAGGGCTTTATCTTCGGTCTCGAATTTTGCTCTCAAATCACTTCAGACAAGGAATTACTCAACAACAACAACTTGCATTTATATAGTGCCTTTAATGTAGTAAAATTTCCCAGGGTATTTCACAGGAATGTTAGAAAACAAAATTTGACAGCGAGCCCCAGAAATCACGGCCTCCCCGGGTCCGAACGATGTGTGTACGGAACCGGGAAGGCATCACATAAGCCGTTTTTCAGCGCACAATGCGCATGCACTGAAAACTGGCTTTTCCGATTTGTCAAGCTCCAGCATTTTGGGAGCGAGAACATTTGAAAGGGCAAGATTGTGGTATTTACCCATATCTTGCCCAGCAAATGTCCTGAATACTCTTGTGCCTGATAAAAGCGGGCACATAGCCTACTTTTACAGGTATAAGAGTTTTAAAACACACAAAAACATAATAAAATAAAATTTAAAAAACACATTTTATTGTTAAAAACCCTCCCTACTACAGTAAATTTATTTTAAACCATAATTTGAAAAACTTTAACAAAAATTGGAAAAATATATATTTTTTATGCGACATAAATAACTGTAATTTAAATTAAGTTAAATATGTGGTGTATTTTTTCTATTTTTTTATTAGTGTTTTGGGTGTTTGGGAGGGCTTCTCGATCATAATAATGGGAACTCCAACTTACGGAGTTTCCATTATTATGAATGAGAAAATACTTTACCTTGATTGGCTGCCCAGAGCCATGTGACTGCAGCCCCCGCTTATGGATGTCCCAATGTGCACGTGCTCTGATACGCAGTGAGTGGAGGCCTCAGGACTGGGATCTCTCGTGGGCGCAGCAGATTCAGGTAAGTGTGCATCTTTTTTCCCTTTTTCAGTCAATCCCCCGCGGGAAGCAGCCGACCGGGACTTCTAGGCCATCAGGCCGGAATTTGCGGTCAGAGGCATACCTTCGGAGTAAGCCTCCAACCCGATAAAAAAATCCGCACCTACCGTCAGGCTCCTGGGATTCGGGGACTTTGGGTCCTGGGCCTGCAGGCGTACGCCTGCGTAAAGGCCCACGGATCCCAAGGACACAGGTGGTTCGGAAGCGACCCTGGGATCACGTGGGCCAGGTTCTCCAATCAGAAAGGAGGATTCCTAATATGCTTATGGGGATTCCAATTACGAACGGAATCCCCACAAGCATATGCGGAATCTCCAAATAATTAAATAATTTATAGAACTGGAATAAAAATAAATGTTCCCATTTTCCAATTTAAATAAAAGCATTTACAATAAAAACATTTTTTTAAAACTATTTTAAACATTTTAATCTGGGCCAAAATTTACATAAACTAATTTTAAATGTTTGTGCATGATTTTTAATTTCTAATTTAAGATTTATATTATCCCTTACGCTGGTGAAAGCAGGCCCTATGACTGCTTCTACCAGGTGTAAGGATTTTGTGGGCATTTGCTGGGCAGTAGTTAGACAGATCCTCACCTCTGCACCAGCGAAAGTGATTTCTGGGGCAAATCTTAACAACACCATGCAGTAGCCCGGAACTTGCAGGAGCTTTTACAAGGCTTACTTGGTACTGCAAAATCTGTGCCAAAAGGACAAACAACCAAAAGCTTGTACAAAGATGTAGATTTTAAGGAGCATTATAAAGGAGGAGAGAGAGGTAGAGAGGCGAAGAGGATCAGGGAGGGTATACCTGACCTGAGGGCCTTGGCAGCTGAATGCATTACAATAGGAGATGCACAAGAGGTCGTAATTGGAGGAGCGCAGAGCTCTCAGAAGGAGATCGGGCTGGAGGAGTTACCGAGACAAGGAGGGACGAGGCCATGAACAAGGTTGAGAATTTTAAAATTTAGGTAATGCCGAACCATTGTAGATCAGTGAGCACAGGGATTGTAGGACAGCAAGCACAACACCTTGTTCTGCCAGAGGGACAAACACAAGGCATCGTGGCAACACCCTCGCTCCAAACACTGGCACCTGCTCGACTATGTCATCGCCCGAGCCAGGGATCGCAAGGATGTGCGCATCACCCGCGCCATGACAGGAGCTGACGACTGCTGGATGGACCACTGCCTAATCCGATCCATCATTGACATCAACATAGCCCCAAAGCGGAGGGGGCAGCAGAAGCAGTGCCGCAAAAGAGTCAATGCCGGGGCAATTAAAGACCCACTTTAAAGACTTAAAGAGAGCCCTATACAGTCAGCGCCTCACTGCTAACCTTGATGACTCTGAGATGCAGAATGCCCACAGTGCTTGGTCCGCCCTCCAGGCCTCCATAACGAGTGCCTGCAAAGAGACGCTCGGTCACTCAACCAGGAAACACCAGCAGTGGTTTGATGAGAATGATCAGAACTAATAGATCGCAAGCGCAGGGCATTCCTGAGCCTTAAGCAACAACCCAATGCGGGAGCAGCAAAGCATCATTACAGACGGCTCAAGGCTGAGGTCCAACAAAAAACCCTGGACCTAAAGAACACGTGGTGGATGGAGAAAGCACAGGAGATACAGCAGTTGGCCGACAGCCATGATGTGCGAGGATTCTTCATCGCAGTCAAGGCCACCTACGGTCCAAACTCCCAAGGCTCCACCCCACTGCTGGCCAAGAACGGAGAAACGCTCATCAAGGACACCGAAGCTGTCAGGGTCCGCTGGAAGGAGCACTTAGACGATCTCCTCAATCGAGACTCTGCCTTTGACTCGAGTGTTCTCAACTCCATCCCGCAGCATGCTACCCGCTACCACCTCAGTGAGACCCCAACACTGCATGAGGTAGAAAAAGCCATGACAGCTTAAGAACAACAAGGCTACGGGAGCGGATGGAATCCCTGCTAAGGCACTGAAGTATGGCGGAGAGACACTGTTGACACGAATACATGGCCTCATCTCGCTCATCTGGAGGGAGGAGAGCATGCCGGGAGATCGCAGAGATGCAGTGATCGTGACCATCTTTAAAAAAGGGGACAAGTCCGACTGCGGCAACTACAGAGGAATCTCCCTGCTATCAGCCACTGGGAAAGTTATCACGAGAGTCCTCCTCAACTGTCTTCTCCCCGTGGCCGAGGAGGTCCTCCCGGAGTTACAGTGCGGATTTCGTCCTCTACGGGGCACAACGGACATGATTGTTATAGCGTGGCAGCTGCAGGAAAAATGCAGGGAACAGCTTCTGCCATTATACATGGCCGCCTTCGACCTGACAAAGGCCTTTGACACTGTCAACCACGAGGGTCTATGGAGCGTCCTCCTCTGTTTCGGATGGCCCCAAAAGTTCGTCAACATCCTCTGCCTGCTCCACGATGACATGCAGACCGTGATCCTTACCAACGGATCCATTACAGACCCAATCCACATCCGGACTGGGGTCAAACAGGGCTGCATCACCTATCCAACCCTCTTCTCAATCTTCCTCGCTGCCATGCTCCACCTCACAGTCAACAAGCTCCCTGCTGAAGTGGAACTAAACTACAGAACCAGTGGGAACCTGTTCAACCTTCACCGTCTCCAGGCCAGGTCCAAGACCACTCCAACCTCTGTCGTCGAGCTACAGTACGCGGACAACGTCTCTGTCTGCGCACATGCAGAGGCTGAACTCAAGGACATAGTCGACGTATTTACTGAGGCGTATGAAAGCATGGGCCTTACGCTAAACATCCGTAAGACAAAGGTCCTCCAGCAGCCTGTCCTCGTCGCACAGCACTGCCACCCAGCCATCAAGATCCACGGCGCGGCCCTGGACAAAACCTATGATCCCAATAAGACTTTGGGGGGGGGAGGGAGGTGATGTCATGTATGTAACCATAATGTAACACCACTGTATTACTGTATACACTCAATCTAGATGCACACCTTGACCACAAGGGGTGAACTTGTGGGAGACACTCCATACCTGATCACACAGGTATAAAAAGGGAGGTCCCATGCAGGGTCATCATCTTTGGAGTCCTGTGAATAAAAAGTTAAGGTCACAGAGTGACCTTGTCCCCAGAATATGCCTCGTGTGGTTTCATACTGTAGAGTAAGGACTTTACATTGGCGACGAGAAACGGGAATTCACGATCCACGAGAATGGCTACCAGTAGCACAGAGGAACGGTACTGTGTTGGGGAAGACTGGGATGATTTTGTCGAGAGGCTTCAGCAAAGCTTTGTTACAAAAAATGGCTGGGGGATGCAGCGGCCGACAAGCGAAGGGCTCATCTCTTGACCAGCTGTGGGCCAAAGACTTACACGCTCATGAAGGACTTACTAGCACCCGAAAAGCCGCCGGACGAAACCTTTGAAGAACTTAGCAAATTGATCGGGGAGCACCTCAAATCAGCGAGTAGCATACATATGGCCCAACACAGATTCTACACCCACCGACGTCATGAAGGACAGAGCATACCGGACTTCGTAGCGGACCTCCAGCATTTGGCCAGCCTTTAAGTTCACAGACGCCTGCAGGGGGGAGATGCTAAGGGATTTCTTTATCGAGGGCATCGGTCATGCGGGAATTTTCCGCAAATTAATCGAGACCAAGGATTTGACCTTGGCAGCGGCGGCATTGATAGCTCAAACTTTCATGGCGGGGGAGGAAGAGGCGAAAATAATATACACGCGCAATTCTGCCTCTAACGTGGCGATGAATCAGGGAGTCAACATCATCAATGCGACTCAGAGCCTGCAGGCAGGCAGGGGCAGTCCGACACTCCCCAGGCAGCAATAGACCCCAGAGTAGAACGTCAACAGAGACAATGGCAAGCTGAACGGACATTCACGCCATCACAGTGGACAATGCGGCCCGGGATGGGGCCATTGACACCCATTAATAGGGTACTTAAGAGCAGTCAAAGGGACAGTCAGCGCAGAATGCCTGGCCATAGTCCCTTTGTTCCCAATAATGGAAACTTTAACTCATGCTGGAGGTGTGGGGGAAAACACTCAGCCAGATCTTGAAGATTTCAACAGCTTGTCTGCAGGAACTGTAATCTCAGTGGCCACTTAGCTCGAATGTGCAGGAAACCTGCAACCAGACTAATATATGAGGCGGATGGACCAGAAGAGGGTTCTTTGAGGCAGGATGACTTTTGGGGCAAATCGATGGACGCCGAGGTGCAGCAGGTCTATGTGGCGAATATTCACAGCTCATACACCAAAATGCCACCAATGATGATGAGGGTTTTATTAAATGGTATCCCAGTACGCATGGAGCTGGACACTGGGGCCAGTCAGTCACTCATGGGCGTTCAGCAATTTGAGAAGCTATGACCATTTAAAGCCAGTAGACCCAAATTAGCACGTATTGAGACACAATTACGGAAATACACTAAAGAAATCATTCTGGTGCTAGGCAGTGCAATGTTGGCTGTTACACACAATGGGGTAGTGAATCGGCTGCTGCTCTGGGTTGTCCCAGGCAATGGTCCTGCACTGTTGGGGAGGAGCTGGTGAGCTGAGATGAACTGGAAATGGGGAGATGTTCAAGCAATGTCATCTGTGGAGCGAAGTTCATGCTCACAAGTCCTACAACAATTCGATTCACTATTCCAACCTGGCGTTGGGACTTTCAAAGGCACCAAAGTAGTGATACACATCACCCCGGACGCCAGGCCAGTGCACCACAAAGCCAGAGCGGTGCCGTATGTGATGCGGGAAAAGATCGAGAGCAAATTGGATCGGCTGTTGAGAGAGGGCATCATCTCGCCTGTTGAATTCAGCGACTGGGCGAGCCCCATCGTTCCCGTCCTAAAAGTGGATGGCTCTGTCAGGATCTGTGGCGACTACAAGGCCACCATCAATCGGGTGTCCCTACAAGATCAATACCCGCTCCCGAGAGCGAAGGACCTTTTCACCACGCTGGCAGGCGGCAAGCTGTTCACCAAGTTGGACCTCGCTTCAGCCTATATGACCCAGGAACTGGCCGACGAAGCTAAACTACTGACCACCATCACCACGCACAAAGGACTGTTCATTTATAACAGGTGCCCATTTGGCATTTGATCAGTGGCCGCGATTTTTCAAAGAAACATGGGAAGCCTGCTTAAATCCATTCCTAGACCAATCGTATTCCAGGACGGCATGCTCATCACGGGTCGAGACACGAAGGAACACCTCCACAACCTGGAGGAGGTGCTACGCCGACTGGACCGGGTAGGTCTGTGACTCAAGAAGTCTAAATGTGTGTTTTTAGCTCCTGAGGTTGAGTTTCTGGGCAGGAGGATTGCTGCAGATGAGATTCGGCCCACCGAATCCAAAACAGAGGCGATTCGACGAGCACCCAGGCCCTGCAACACATCGGAGTTGCGTTAATTCCTGGGACTGTTGAACTATTTCGGGAACTTTCTGCTGAACTCGAGCACGTTGTTGTAGCCGCTACACGTGTTCCTGCGTAAGGGTTGTGATTGGTTTTGGGGGGACTGTCAGGAACAGGCTTTTGATCGGGCGCGAAACCTACTTTGTTCAAACAAGTTGTTGACCCTGTACGACCACTGTAAAAACATTGGTTCTGACATGTGATGCATCGTCCTATGGGGTTGGGTGCGTGTTGCAGCGAGGCAATGCTGAGGGTCAACTATAACCTGTGGCTTATGCCTCCAGGTCACACTCTCAAGCAGAACGGGAACATGGGATTGTCGAGAAGGAAGCACTTGCATGTGTCTATGGTGTAAAAAAAATGCATCAGTACCTCTTTGGTAGGAAGTTTGAATTAGAGACGGACCACAAGCCATTAACATCCCTGTTGTCAGACAGCAAGGCTATCAATGCAAACGCATCTGCTCGCATACAGCGATGGGCTCTCACACTGGCTGCTTATGACTACTCCATCTGGCACCGGCCCGGTACTGAAAATTGCACTGACGCGCTCAGCAGGCTTCCACTGGCCACCACTGAGGGGGCAGCGGAGCAAAGCGCCGAGATGGTCATGGCTGTCGATGCCTTTGACGGCGCAGGCTCCCCCATCACAGCCCGCCAGATCAAAATCTGGACAGAGATCCCCTCCTATCCCTGATTAAGAAATGTGTCCTGACTGGGGATTGGGCGCCCGCACACGGAGCATTCCCTGAGGAGGTCAGATCGTTCCACTGACGGATGGATGAGCTCTCCATCCAAGCCGACTGCCTATATGGGTGAGCCAGGTAGTTATGCCCCAGAAAGGCAGGGAGGCATTCATCAGGGAACTCCACAGCGAGCACCCAGGCATTGTGCTGATGAAGGCCATTGCCCGGTCACACGTTTGGTGGCTGGAATTGATTCAGACCTGGAACACTGTTTTCGCAGGTGCACGACGTGTGCCCAGCTGGGTAATGCCCCAGGGAGGCCCCACTCAGCCTGTGGCCCTGGCCCACCAGGCCATGGTCATGCATTCATGTTGACTTCGCAGGCCCGTTCATGGGGAAAGATGTTCCTTCTTGTGGTAGATGCGTACTCGAAATGGATCGAGTGCATCATTCTGAATTCATGTACATCATCCACCACCGTGGAAAGCCTACTTGCAATCTTTGCAACCCACGACTTGCCAGACATCCTGGTTAGTGACAATGGCCCATGTTTCACAAGCTACGAATTCTGAGAGTTTATGTCAGGCAATGGCATCAACCACGTCAGGACTGCGCCATTCAAGCCGGCCTCCAATGGCCAGGCGGAACGTGCGGTCCAAATCATTAAGCAAGGTATGCTCAGGATTCCATGTCCCTCCCTACAATGCCGCCTATTGCGTTTCCTGCTGGCCTATAGATCCTGACCGCACTCGCTCACGGGGGTCCCGCCCGCAGAGCTACTAATGAAACGGACACTCAAAACTCGGTTGTCCCTCATTCACCCAGTCCTGACTGACATAGTTGAGGGCAAGCGCAAGTCACAAAACGAGTACAATGACCGTAATTCGAGGGGGAGATGTATAGAAATAAATGATCCTATATTCGTCCTCAATCACGCCATGGGACCCAAATGGCTTGAGGGCATTGTAATTGACAAAGAGGAGAATAGAGTCATCAAGTAAAACTCAACAATGGTCAGATATGCCGTAAGCATCTGAACCAAGTAAAAAAAAAGGTTCAGCATCGACATGGAGGAATCTGAAGAAGACCATGAGATGGAGCTCACAACTGCGCCAGTGAATGAGCAACAAGAGCAATCAGAAGAATGCACAGTCCCTGCGGTCAGCCCGGACAGGCCGGAATCACCACAGGTGACAGACACTCACGTCAGTGTCCAACAATCAGAGCCCCAACTGCGGCGCTCCACGAGGAGCGTAGACCACCTGAAAGACTAAACCTATGATCCCAATAAGACTTTGGGGAAGGAGGTGATGTCATGTATGTAACCACAATGTAACACCACTGTATTACTGTATACACTCAAGCTAGATGCACACCTTGACCACAAGGGGTGAACTTGTGGGAGACACTCCTTACCTGATCACACAAGTATAAAAAGGGAGGTCCCACGCAGGGTCATTGTCTTTGGAGTCCTGTAAATAAAGAGTTAAGGCCACAGAGTGATCTTGTTCCCAGAATGTGCCTCGTGTGGTTTCATACTGTAGAGTAAGGACTTTACACATCCAAGCCTGGATGCCACATAAGCAAGGTGACAACACAGCGGAGGGGTACGGACAGGTGTTAGAGTTGTCAGCATATACCTGACCCCATGTCTGTAGGCCATGATACCAAGGAGCAGCAGGTAGATGAGGAAATGGTGGGTGCCAAGGATCGATCCATGGGGATTTCAGAGGTAATGCTATAGGGGTATGAAGAAAAGCCAATGTTGGAGATGTTCTGGCTACGATTGGATCGGTAGGAGTGGGACCAAGTAAGGGCAGTCCCATTGAGCTGGATAACAAAGGTTAGGCGTTGGAGGAGGGTGGTACGGCCAACTGTATGAAAGGCTGCAGAGAGATCGAAGAAAACGAGGAAGTTCATGATCACAGAGGATGTATTTTATGACTTTGGCTCAAGCTGTTTGGGTGTTGTTGCAGGTGGACAGAAGCAGTTGGGACTTACCCGCCATGAACTGCAGAATGTATCCAGAATATTATAAAACTTTACAAATGCGTGTACATCCCCCCCGTCACACTTCAGATGTCACACAATATGTGCATGGCACTATTTCAAAGAAGAGCAGGGGAGTTTTCCACAGTGTCCGGGACAATATTTACCCCTCAACCAACATCACTAAAACAGTTTATTTGATCATTGTCACAGTTCTGTTTGTGGGAGCTTGCTGTGCACAAATTGACTACCGTGTTTTCCTACATTAGAATGGTAACTACCCTCCAAAAGTACTTCATTGGCTGTAAAGCGCTTTGGGACATCCTGAGGTGTGATATCGGCGCAAGTTAATTAATTAATTTTTTCTTGATGAATTAAAGTACTGAACCCTTATAAGTATTAGTCTAGAATAAATGGGGAATAGCAATTCTTAAGGTTAAAAAAGAAGAGATGTAACAGTAATTTGTATCACTTTCTGGTTAAAACTGTGCAGGGCTGATGAGTTTTTAAAGTCCAGGATGTGAGACAGCCCTGAAGAAATGTACACCTTGTTTAAGGCGGGAGGGGTGGGCATAACTATACAACATACAACAGTAACCATGGCCCTTCTCATGGTCATTTCTACCAACCGTGCCTGTGAAGGGCTGGGCGGCTCCCTGAGCCTGATTGGAGACTGGGGGGGAACATTGTTCATTCTGGAACTAGAAGGGGTGGACCCTCGCCGACCTGTGAAATATGTGCAATTGCTCAAGAAAGTCTCGGTAGCGCGGAAAAAGCGGCACAAGTTAGAGAGGGAGCGGAGTGCTGCACTCCGCCCAAATGTGATTGTTGCCCTGTGTAACGCCAGTGCGCCACATTTGCGACTTGAACTGCACCGAGCGTAACACCGGCGCACTCGGGTCTGTGACACTGTGCCCACAGTCTGAGCCCCCGGGAGGTGTGATTTCCGTCATCGAAAGGCAGGTGAAGTCCCCCTGGTGCCCCCCCCCCCCCCCAGGATGTTGCAGTGCGGCGGGATTGAAGGTGGGGACCGGCACAGTTACTTCTCGCAGCTGCTGTCTGCGGACCAGACAAGGCTCCGGCAAACGGTGGACAGCCTGGTGCTGGCACTGCACCAAGGCAAGGAGAAGCTGGTCCGCTCGTTCCTGGAGGATCCCAGCAGCCCACAACTGCTCACGGCTCTCTGCAGGTCCCTGGCTGCGGGGGAGACGCGGTGAGTAGGTCAGAAAGTTATTTCCATCCGTGAGAGCGGGGCTCCGACAGGTTTCCTGGCGATGGGCACTGATCCGGGTTTATTTGCACCACTTCGATTCTTCAGATTGGGCACAGGACAGGCTCAGCTTCTGTGATATCTATCTATGTAATCACACCCTGCCTCCCGATAGTATGTTGTGAGGTAATATAGAGAGAGCAGACTGAAAATGTGAGAGTGGCAAGCAGACATGTGTGTGTTTGTGTATGTGTGTGTTTGTGTATCTGCTTGTGTTTTTGTGTGTGTATGTGTTTTTGTGTGTGTGTGTATATGTTTGTGTGTGTGTGGCTGTGTTTGATGTGTATGTGTGTGTGTATGTGCTTGTTTTTTTCTGTGTATGTGTGTGTGTATGTGTTTGTGTGTGTGTGTATGTTTGTGTGTGTGTGCAGGTGTTTGTTTATGAGCATACTTGTTTGTATGTGTGTCTGCTTTTGTGCGTGTGTGTTTGTATGTATGTGTTTGTGTGTATATGTTTTTGTGTGTATGTGTGTGTTTTTGTGTATCCGTATGTGTTTGTGTGCCTGTGCGTTTGTGTATATGTTTGTTTATGTGTGTGTATATATGTAGAGGAGAGAGAAAAGAAAGACTTGCATTTATATAGCAACTTTCATGACCCCTGGATGTCACAAAGCACTTCACAGCCAACAAAGTTATTTTTGAAGTGTAGTCACTGTTGTAAAGTAGGAAATTAAGTGTGTGTAAGAGAGAAACAAGAGGATATGTTCGGTAGAATTATATTACATTACATTACATAGAAATGATAATACGGAAGGACACTCCGTGTGACCTATCCCTGTTGCTGTCTATCCTCCACGAGCAGTGATCCTAATCCCATGTGCCCCCACCTGCTCCCACGTCCTTTTCATTATAGGCAGTCCCTCGGAGTTGAGGAAAACTTGCTTCCACTCTAAATGTGAGTTCTCAGGTAACTGAGGAATCCAATGTGGGACCTACAGTCTCTGTCACAGGTGGGGCAGACAGTGGTTGAAGGAAAGGGTGGATGGGGAGTCTGGTTTGCAGCTCGCTCCTTCCACTGTCTGAGCTTGGTTTCTGCTTGTTCTTGACGATGGGACTCGAGGTGCTCAGCGTCCTCCCGGATGCTCTTCCTCCACTTTGGGTGGTCATGGGCCTGGATTTCCCAGGTGTCGATGGGGATGTTGCACTTTATCAAGGAGACTTTGACGGTGTCCTTGATGTGTTTCCTCTGCCCACCTGGGGCTCGCTTGCCGTGTCAAAGCTCTGCATAGAGCACTTGCTTTGGGAGTCTCGTGTCGGGCATGCAGACGATGTGGCCTGCCCAATGTGGTCAGTGCTCGATGCTGGGGATGTTGGCCTGAGCGAGAACATTGTCGTTGGTGCGTCTATCCTTCCAGTCGATTTGCAGGATCTTGCGGAGGCAGCGCTGGTGGTACCTCTCCAGCGTTTTGAGGTATCTGCTGTATATAGTCTACATCTCTGAGCCATACAGGAGGCAGGTATCACTACTGCCCTGTAGACCATAAGCTTGGTGCTGGATTTGAGGCTCTGGTCTTCAAACACTCTCTTCCTCAGGTGACAGAAGGCTGCGCTGGCACACTGAAGGCTGTGTTGGACCTCGTCGTCAATGTCTGCTCTTGCTGACGTAGGCTCCCGAGATATGGAAAATGGCCTACATTATCCAAGGTATTGTCGTGGATTTTGATAATCGGGTCAATGCTGTGTGGCGGGGTCAGGTTGGTAGAGGAGGATTTTACGGATGTTTAGTGTAAGGCCCATACTCTCGTACGCCTCAGTGAAGTGTCAACGATGGCTTGGAGTTCGGCCTCCGAGTGTGCGCAGATGCAAGTGCCATCTGCGTACTGCAGTTGAATGGCAGAGGATGGGACAACCTTGGATTTGGCCTGGAAACACCGGAGGTTGAACAGATTCCATCTCATAATTTAGTTCCACTCTAGCAGGAGCTTGCTAAGGGTGAGATGTAGCATTGCAGCAAGGAAGATTGAAAAGAACGTTGGTGCGATGATGCAGCCTTGGTTGCCCCCGTTTCGGACGTGGATTGGGTCCGTGGTGGATCCATTGGTCAGGTTCATGGCCTACATTCATTGTGGAGCAGATGGAGAATGGTGACAAACTTTTGAGGGCAGCCGAAACGGAGGAGGACGCTCCATAATCTCTCACGGGTGACTGTGTCAAAGACCTTCGTGAGGTCAAAGAAGGCCATGTACAAGGGTTGGTGCTGTTCCCTGCATTTCTCTTGTAGTTGTCCTCTCAACCACCTGGTTAACCGATGGTGACCCACTCCTGGACCCAGTCTGTTCCTGGCCCTTCCTGCCTGCCATGCTCCCAGCCATCAGCCCCGTGACCAACTCCTGGCCTGTCTCTAGCCATCCAGTGGTCAGCCTGTGACCTCCCCCCATCGCCCGCCCCCACAAGGTCCCAGACCATTGGTCCGAGGTTTTGGACTGAAGCTAGTTTTAAGCACGATGAGCATTTAAAATATTGCAGTTGACAACTATTTGCCGGCAAGCAATCCTAGGGACGGGTGGAGCTATTTTGTACTGGGCTTGCCCATCTCTGGGCTACCTTAATACTACCATACCCTTGTGTCTATTTTGCTGCTCCCAGGCCCAGGGACCCCTCCTTCTCCAGTTTCTCTGTTTCCATCTGTTGCCAATACTTCCAGACCCTGGGATCCCACGCCCAGTGCTGTTACACACTGTACCTTCTGTCACTTGTACAGTACAGGACATCCACCCCATCCATAACTCTTAGACATTGATGCATTAGCCCAGTGCTCCCAAGCCGTGGGATTTAGCTATAGCTTGCAGTGCAGGCGTTATATTTTAAGTCCCAGTGCCAGCAAACCCTGAGACCTCGCCCTAATGCTGCCGGTTCCCCATACCCTCCCCAATGATGCCACATTCTGGCATCCTCTGGCTCAATGCTGACAGATCCTGGTTGTTATGGCTACGGTGTGCTTATGAATGACTCAACAAGGCATTGTGTTGTACTTGAACTGTATTGACCTTGGTCCTTTATTCAAAACTCCAGAATGCTGTGCAAGCATGGTTTGCAGCCTTTTATACAGGGCCCTGCCACCAGGGCAGGAAACCTCCGGTCTCCACCAGTTGCACCCTCAAGTGGTGCCAGCATGTATGTACACGGTGTGAACCTTATTGATAGTACGTCAGGTAAACATGTCTCCATCTTATATAATCTCACAGTGACTATGCATTGAGTACATCCATAGTCAGCATATACAACACTGGTGTTACATATTTAGAGCTCCCCCCCTCCCCCTGATACGTGTCTTGTGCTCGGAGTGAGGGATTACTGCTATAAGCGCGCTTCTGCTCTCCACCAACGGGAATGTGTCTTTATTCGCTTAATATCGAATAATGCAGCATTGCAATGATGGCAAAAAGAAATTATTGTTACTGTAATTAGCTCAATAAATTGACACAAGTCCTTGCATGTTCTCCTAATCATCAGATAGGCAAAGAATAAATACTATTAACTCTGTGACTAAGGCTTTAAACTACTAAGTTGTCTTATTATCAGCAAAAAGTAGACAAGAGCATAAAATCAACACAGCAGATCTCACTTGATTGGACGTTTTGACATCCATCTCTAGGGGTACAAACCATTTTGAAACTTCTCAAATTTTGTGTCAGTAACACTAAACATGCACTAACATGAGGTTTCATTTATCAATAGGTGCCGTGTAACTGTGAGGCAAAGTTGTGTATAGAATAACGAAAGAGGACCAGTTGCTAAGATTTTAAATATGAAACTTGCTTAAATTAAAGCTTTGGGAATTCAATTTCAAGAGGGGCCACAGATGGGGTAGGGAAAGAGTTTGACAGGTTGGCGGGGGGAGGGGGTACGCATGATTGTCTGAAAGAGCTCCTGTCTGAAAAAGGTCCACCACAGTTTGTGTCCTATTTTCCTGGCCTCAAGTCTGCTGGATATAGGACGTAGGGAGAGTGGCATCACTGAGGAGCCTGGCCACATCACCTTCAGTGCAGGGGAATTCTGACAATGGGTTCAGGGTGAATGTCAGCAGATTATAGGATTATTACTAGTTGCAGGTAGGATGTTGGGGCATTACACTTATTACAACAGTTACATATAGTCTATCAGTGAGTTAGCACATTACTGTTGGTTATGAGGGGAGTTACCAATATTACTATTAATTATCTGTGCGATTTAATGAGTTACCATTAGTTACTGGTGGAATCAAAGTTCTGGATTCCCCTCTGCAAATTGCTCCCCACCCTCGGTCCCCCTTTCCCCCACCCTGCATTCCCCCTCTCCTCCACCCTGCGTTCCCCCTCTACCCCATCCTCCCTCTCCCACACCCTGGGTCCCCCTCTCCCCCACCCTGCGTTCCCCCTCTACCCCATCCTCGGTTCTCCCTCTCCCACACCCTGGGTCCCCCTCTCCCTCATACTTGGTCCCCCACTCCCCCACCCTGGGTCCCCCTCTCCCCCACCCTCGGTCCCTCTCTCCCCCACCCTGGGTCCTCCTTTCCCCCATCCTGGGTTCTCCCTCTTCCCCCACCCTGGGTTCTCCCTCTCTCCCATCCTGGGTTCTCCCTCTCCCCCACCCTCGGCCCCCCTCTCCCCCGCCCTGCGTTCTCCCTCTCTCCCATCCTGGGTTCCCCCTCTCCCCCACCCTCGGTCCTCCTCTCTCCTGGGTTCCCCTCTCCCCCACCCAGGGTTTCCCCTCTCCCCCACCCTCGGTCTCCCTCTCCCCCACCCTCGGCCCCCCTCTCCCCCACCCTGGGTTCCCCTCTCCCCCACCTTGGGTTTCCCCTCTCCCCCACCCTGGATTTCCACTCGTTCCTGCCTCGCTTTTCCCTCTTCCCCACTCACCATTTCCTCTTTTCCCCGCTTTCGGTTTTCCCTCTGAGAGGGTGCTTACTTCTTGAGCTACAATTAATTCACGGCTTCATTAGCTTCCTTCATTCCACATAAATAACTTCTCTGCATCCACTTCACTATTTCCCTTTGTGATTTACAAACAAATCATGTTGGCCCCTCCGTTTCCTTTTTCAGTCTCTTTCCATGTTGCATTCTTTTAAGAGTTACTACTTTCTTTGCTGCTTTTTTGTAACGCTTTTCAATGCTCTTTTCTCCTCCTGTAAAGTGTAGGAGGTTAAACTGGAGTTGTTTGACATAGTTTAGGGACATGAGGAGTGATATGTCCTGACTATACAGTACAAATGCACATGAGGCCCATGCTTGAGAGAAGGTCACTCTGTGACCAGCAACTTTTATTCCAGCACTGAAGTGATGAAGGAGGTTGGAGCTTCCCCTTTTATATCTGAAAGACCAGGTTAGGAGTGTCTCTCACAAGTTTACCACCGAGTGGTCAATGTTCTCACAGTGTACAACTAGTCAGTTTATACATGGGTTACAATGACAGTTAAATACATGACATCACCATCCCCCCCCCCCCCCAAAAGTCTTATTGGGATCACAGGTTGAGTCTCTCTGGTGGTTTATGCTCCCTTGTAGAGCGCCTGAGTTGGGGCTCCGGTTGTTGGGCGCTGGCCTGAGTGTCTGCTGTTTGCAGTGCCTCAGACCTGTCCGGACTGCCCACAGTGACTGGGCTCTCCTCCACTTGGTTCCGGTGCCCTGCTTCTTTGATACAATAAAGTTCTGCTCTAATTACACCGTAAATGCGTGTTCTTCCTCTGCTTCTTCTATGTGGTTGCTGAACCTCCTTTTTGTTTGATCCACGTGTTTGCGGCAGATTTGTCCACTGGTAAGTTTAACTACCAGAATCCTATTCCCCTCTTTGGCAATCACAGTGCCTGTGAACCATTTAGGCCCTGCAGCGTAGTTGAGAACAAAGACAGGGTCATTGACATCAATACATCGCGCCCTCGCATTCCCGTCGTGGTAGTCACACTGTGACTGGCGTCTGCTCTCAACAATTTCTTTCATGGTGGGGTGTATAAGGGATAACCTGGTTTTGAGCGTCCTTTTCATTAGCAGCTCTGCGGATGGGACCCCTGTGAGCGAGTGTGGTCGGGATCTATTGGCCAACAGGAGGCGTGGTAAGCAGCTTTGTAGGGAACCCCCTTGGATTCTGAGCATCCCCTGTTTGATTATCTGCACTGCTCATTCCGCCTGGCCGTTTGAGGCCGGCTTGAACGGTGCCGTTCTGACTTGGTTGATACCGTTTCCTGCCATGAAGTCCTGGAATTCAATGCTTGTGAAGCACGGGCCATTGTCGCTGACCAAGACATCCGGTAGACCATGGGCAGCGAAAATTGACCGTAGACATTCTACCGTGGCCGAGGATGTGCTTGAATTGAGAATGTCACACTCGATCCATTTGGAGTAGGCGTCAACTACAACCAAAAACATTTTTCCCATGAAAGGACCTGCGTAGTCCACAAGGATGCGTGACCATGGTTTGGCGGGCCAGGACCAGGTGCTAAGGGGGGCTTCCCTGGGCGCATTGCCCAGCTGGGCGCACATGTTGCACCTGCGAACACAAAGTTCCAGGTCTGCATCTATCCCTGGCCACCAAACGTGTGACCTGGCAATTGCCTTCATCATGACAATGCTCAGGTGCTCATTGTGGAGTTCTCTGATGAACATCTCTCTGCCCATCTGGGGCATGATTACTTGGTTTCCCCATAATAGGCAATCGGCCTGAATCGAAAGTTCATCCTTGCGCCTGTGAAATGGTTTGAATTCCTCAGGGCATGCCCCGTATGTGGCTGCCCAGTCCCCATTAAGGACACATTTCTTGACTAAAGACAGTAGCGGGTCTCTATTTGTCCAGACTTTGACCTGACGGGCTGTCACGGGTGAGCCTTCGCTTTCGAAAGCTTCCACAGCCATGACCATCTCAGCTCGGTTTCCCCATCGGTGTGGCTAGTGGGAGCCTGCTGAGTGCATCGGTGCAGTTTTCAGTGCCCGGTCTGTGCCGAATTGTATAGTCATAGGCGGCTAACGTGAGTGCCCACCTCTGTATGCGGGCCGATGCATTTGCATTTATGGCCTTGTTGTCGGCCAAGAGGGACGTTAGGGGTTTGTGATCTGTCTCCAGCTCAAATTTCCTGCCGAACAGGTACTGGTGCATTTTTTTTTACAGCATATACATACGCAAGCGCTTCCTTTTCTACCATCCTGTAGCCCCGTTCTGCCTGGGACAGACTTCTGGAGGCATAAGCTACCGGCTGTAACTGACCCTTGGCATTAACATGCTGCAACACACACCCGACACCATAGGATGACGCGTCGCACGTTAACACAAGTTTCTTACATGGGTCATATAGCGTTAACAGATTGTTGGAGAATAACAAATTTCGTGCTTTATCAAAAGCTCTTTCCTGGCTGCCCCCCAGACCCATTCACGACCTTTGCATAGGCGCACATGTAGCGGCTCTAACAGCGTGCTCAATTTGGGAAGAAAGTTACCAAAATAGTTCAGAAGCCCGAGGAACGAATGAAGCTCCATCATGTTACGGGGTCTGGATCACTTCTGTTTTGAACGCAGTAGGTCTGAAATCGTCTGCTGCTACCCTCATCCCCAGGAATTCTACCTCTGGAGCTAGGAAGATGCACTTCGCCTTTTTCAGTCGCAGACCTACCCGGTCCAGTCTGCGTAGCACCTCCTCCAGGTTGTGGAGGTGTGCTTCAGTATCACAACCCGTGATAAGGATGTCGTCTTGAAAAACCACTGTCCTTGGAATCAACTTGAGGAGGCTTTCCATATTGCGTTGAAAGATTGCGGCGGCCGAGCGAATCCCAAACGGGCATCTGTTGTACTCAAACAACCCCTTGTGTGTTGTGATGATGGTCAGCTTCTTCAACTCACTCGCCAGCTCCTGGGTCATGTAAGCTAAGGTTAGGTTCAATTTTGAAAAAAGTTTGCCACTGGATAGCGTCTCAAAGAGGTCCTCCGCTTTCGGTAGCGGGCACTGGTCTTGGAGTGACAGCCGATTGATGGTGGCCTTGTAATCACCACATATCCTGACCGACCCATCCGCCTTGAGCACCGGCACAATCGGGCTCGCCCAGTCACTGAATTCGACTGGCGAGATGATGCCTTCCCTCAGCAGGCAGTCCAATTCGCCTTGTATCTTTTCTGCATCACATAAAGCACCGCTCTGGCCTTGTGGTGTACTGGCCTGGCATCCGGGTTTATGTGAATCACTACCTTGGCCCCCATGAAAGTGCCAATGCCGGGTTGAAATAATGAGTCAAATTTGTCCAGGATCTGTGAGCATGATATTCGCTCCACAGAAGAAATTGCATTGACATCGCCCCATTTCCAGTTCATGACAGCCAGCCAATTCCTCTCCAGTAGTGCGGGACCATCCCCCTGAACAATCCAGAATGGCAACCTGTTCTCCGAATCCTTGTGGGTCACGACTACCGTGGCGCTACCTAGCACCGGAATGAGCTTCTTTTATATGTCCGTAGCTGTGCGTCAATCGGCAATAATTTTGGCCTCCTGGCCTTGGACGCCCACAACTTGTTGAACTGTTTGATACTCATCAGGGACTGGCTGGCCGCTGTGTCTAGCTCCATTGATACTGGGATGCCATTGAGGAGCACTTTCATCATTATCGGTGGCGTCCTGGTGTATGAACTGTATATGTGCTCCACATGAACTCGCTGAACTTCAGCTTCCAGCGATTTCCCCCAGTGTCCATTTGGCCCTGTAGGGCTTACATCGCCCCGTCCTCCTCGTACATCAACCTGGCTGCAGGCTTCCTGCACATATGCGCTAAGTAACCGCTGACATTGCAATTTCTGCATGTGTATTGCTGATACCTGCAAGCTCTGGCTGTGTGTTTGCCTCCACACCTCCAACATGAGCCGTTGTTGGAAACAAAAGGCCCATTACCAGTCGATCATCTCTGACTGTCTGTGTAACTGTTTTTAAGCACACCATTAACAGGTGTTGATCGCCCCATTACTGGCCGCATTGTCCCTTGCGATGGCGTGAATCGCCGTTCAGCTAGCCATTGTCTCTGTTGAATTCCCCCTTTGGGTTCGACTACATGCTTGGACATGTCCGATTGCTCCTGTCTGCCTGGGGAACTGTGTGCCGCATTAACAATGTTGACTCCCTGTCCATTTGCTGCATTTAAACCAAGATTTTTGTCAAACATCATTCTGGTCTCTTCCTCCCCTGAGATAAATGTCTGGGCCATCAAAGCCGCTGTTTCCAGGGTCAAGTCTTTGTTCTCAATCAGTTTCCTGAAAACCCCAGCGTGCCCGATGCCCTCAAAAAAAAAAGTCTTGCAGCATCTCCGCTCTGCATGCATCTGGGAACTTGCATAGGCTCGCCAGTCGCCATACGTCTGCCACGAAGTCTGGAACGCTTTGCCCTTCTCGCCGCAAGTGCGTATAAAACCGGTGCCTCGCCATGTGCGTGCTGCTCGCCGGTTTAAAGTGTTACCCGATCAACTTACTGACCTCTTCAAAAGTCCGCCAGCTTCTCTGGCGCTAGAAGATCCTTCATCAGGGAGTATGAACTGGACCCACAAAGCGTCAGGAGATGAGCCCTGCATTTGTCGGCCGAATCCTGTCCCAGCCATTCCTTAGTGACGAAGCTTTGCTGTAGTCTCTCAATAAAGTCGACCCAATCATCACCAACACAGTACCTCTCGTCTATGCTGCTCGTGGCCATGCTCGCGTGGTTTAAATCCCAGTTTCTCGTCGCCAATGATATGTCCTTACTTTACAGTACAAATGCACATGAGGCCCATGCTTGAGAGAAGGTCACTCTGTGACCAGCAACTTTTATTCCAGCACTGAAGTGATGAAGGTGGGTGGAGTTTCCCCTTTTTATACCTGAAAGACCAGGTTAGGAGTGTCTCTCACAAGTTCACCACCTAATGGTCAATGTTCTCACAGTGTACAACTAGTCAGTTTATACATGGGTTACAATGACAGTTAAATACATGACAAGGAGTTTCAGGTACTTGTCTGTGCTGTAATGAATTGTTTCGTCACCAGACAATCCTTACTGAAGTAACTTTTAATGCTTTTGCAAATTGTGCTGACCTTGGGAATTGCACCCCTACACCCCTTAAGTAGTAGTATAGAAAACTAGGGGGCAAAATTGCCCCGCGCCCCATTTGGGTCACATCCGGGAGGCGGGACATTCTGTGGCAGGCGCGGAGGTCCCGCCCCGCTTGAAAAATTCGTGTTACTGCCTCCGAAAGGAAGTGGAACACAAAATAACATGCTGCACTTCCTTTCTGGGGTGTTAGTGTGGCAGATGGGTCAGGAGCAGGGCGCAGTGCTACGCACTGGGCCGTGTCGCGCTGCTGCGTAGGAGGAGCTCTCCCCTTCATTAAAGAGGAGGTGTCAAGCTGCAAACTCTGCAGCTAAGAACCGGGCCTCCCTGGACTACCGGGGAGCAGGGCTGCCATACCAACAGCCCGGCACTCAAGCAGAATGCCGGGCTGAATGATCGCGGCACGGACCCCGTGATCGCGGCACCAACAGAGCGCTGAAGAAAATTTTTTAACATGGCCGCCACCTCCCCTTTAACTAGCGAGTGACCTGCAGCCCACTTCACGTCCCCAGAAGCTGCCAGTGGCATTGCCTGGCACAGGTTCAGGGGGCGTTCCCCAATGTTTGTTCCGGGGTGAAAACGGGGCTCTGCGCACAGCGATGATGTGGTTATCACCGGTGCAGCGGAGCAAGGTGCTACGGGTTACCGCCGCCGCTAACCTCCCGCGGAATTTGTTAGTTGCGCCACGCCCGGGTGAAAAGTCATTTCCCCGGGGCGCTAATGACCTGAATTTCTAGGCCCATGACTTTTATCATTTATAAACCAAGGCACTTGATTAACATCATGTCCTGTCTCTCAAAAATATATCTAAGCATTTCATATACAATGAATTACTTTTATGTGAGGTCAAATGCAGCAACCATTTTGTCCATTGCTATATCATCATCATCATAGTCGGTCCCTCGAACGAGGATGCCTTGCTTCCATACCAAAAGGAAATCGTTTGCAGATGTTTCAATGGAGGACCAGATATTCCAGTTCTGAACTCCAGGAGTGGAAGATGCCTGTGCGTGGATTTTTTTAACGTGTGGTGACCGTTGCACATCAGCCACCACACGGACTTGACAGAGCTCGGCCTTTATCCAGTGGCAAGGGTTAACCAGGGCGACTGGAGACCTGCTCTGCTGCACGGACCTAGTGCGCGCACATATCGCAATGTGGGCTGGCCTCTGCTGCCCCTGGTCCCCTGGCCCCGAACTCACTCCTCTCCTGGGCCCCATCACATCCCTCCACAGTCTCTAATGCACCAATGCATCATTGACCAATCCTCGGTAGAAAAAAAATGCACATTGCTCATGGGATTCAGGGCTTTTGGCTGCAGTGGAAGCGGAATCTGACTGAGAGTTCCTCAAAACCTAACTTAACATTTATTATATTTTTGTACATTGAGTTCACCTGGTTAGCGTGACTGACACTTTGAACAGATCCTTGTGATTGCTTAATGAAGAAAAAAATAACATGGCAGACCATTGGAATACATTGAGTTTTTTATTTTGCTGATTGATTCTCTTTACTAGATTTCATTGTAAGAGTATATTTTATTGCGCTCTGCACCTTTGTTAGAAACCAGCCATTGGCAAAACTTTAATCAAGTTTGACTGAAAGGATTTTGCTAACAGTCGATTGAGGAGCAGTGCCAGCACATTTTTGTGGTCTCTGTGCTTTCCCACTTGATTGCACATGGCTGTTTATTTGGTGTATAAATCAGTTGCTGGGTGTCTTCCATTTAGGACGCTTTCGAAGGGAGATCCTTTCAAAAAATGTTACAATCACCTGCCTCATGCAACTCTTTTGGTCAAAGTCTATTCCCAAGCCATTCCTAACATAATAGAAGAGCTTCTCACATTGCTACCTGCTGCTGCTTACATGTTCTTGTCTGTTTAGTGTTCTTTAGCTGCAGGCCCCTGTGCACTTGATTTTATTAACTCCTTTTATTTTGGTGAAATTTTAAAACAAATTCCATGTTAAAATTTGGTAGAAAAGTTGGATTAAAACATGATAAAATTACAGGTGCGTAAAACATATCTGTTTTATTTTATGAACTCATTCTGTTCGGTGGTAATGAAACACGATTGGCACTGACGATTAAAGCAATGCACTTCAACATACAGATCGGACACATCCCCACCCATTCACCTACCTGTGTAGTACGCTGTACATTTGAATGAAAATGAATGAAATAAACGAGCCTACAGCTAGTTAATACCCTGGTCTGTATTCCCTACAGATTGTCCACAAATTGTGTTTCATTACCACCGAGCAGAATGAGTTCGTGAAATAAAACAGACATGTTTTACCCACCTGTAGTTTTATCATGTTTTAGTCCAACTAGAATCCGCCCGTCCATTTCTCTCTCTTTCTCACTTTCTTTTTTTATGTGTGAATCATACATGGTCGATTATTCTTTTTATTTGTTTAAAAACTGATTTTGACGATTAGGCATGTTTTGTAGTTGAGAGAATAAAGTCGTCTGAAGTATTGCAGGCTCTCTGAACTAATGCTTAAAACAATGACGATCGTTCATCTAAAACAAACTCTCAAGATCAGACATTGGTCTTTACATCAGTTGGAAGGATTTATACTGCGCTGTAAACACTGCCAATCATTCTCGGCTGACCTGCAGTCCACGCGACACTTCACTGATGTTCCCCACAGGTACACATTGACCCCGCTACGCCGAGAGTTGGTGTCTGCACCTGAAATGGACCATTACATTAAAAACTTACCGGGTACTGCTAACAATGCACCGATCCAACCGAGAAGGGAACACCGGAGGCAGCGGGGAGAAAAGGAGCAGCCAGCCCCAGGACACAGCGTGGGTCGTGACCCCCCGCTGGGAATTATGCCGGACCAGGGAGGTGGCCGGACCAAAGAGTCCCAGACTAGAGAGGTTCAACCTGTATTCATATATTGCATCCCTTATGATTCTATCAAGAATCTTCCCTATTACTGATGTTAAACTGAGCCTTTAGTTACCCGGGCCTGCCTTGTCACCTTTTTTAAAAATGCGGACTACATTAGCCTCCTTCCAATGTGTAGGAACCATTCCAGAGCGTGGTGAGCTATTAAAAATACAGGTCAGGGGCTCACACAGCACATGTCCCATCTCTCGCAGAACACTCGGATGGATATCATCCGGCCCTGTTGCTCTATCTCTTTTTAAGTTCTTAATTCTTTCTAAAACAATATGCTTATCTATGTTAATGTTACAGATAAAACTAGTATTATTAAATTCTAATATTCGAGCATCTTCAAGGGTAACTACTGATGCAAAGTGCTCATTTAATATTTCCGCCATACTCAGTGAGTCATTTGTAACCTGTCCTTGAACACCCTTCAGTGGCCCAATACAATCTTTGATAGTTCTCTGACTCTTCATATTAGGGTTGTATTCCTAGAATTTAGAAGGTTAAGGATGATCTGCTGAAGTTTTCAGGATTATTAAGGGGAACAGATAGGATAAGTAGAGAGAAACTATTTCCATTCGTTGGGAATTCTAGGACTAGGGGGCACAGTCTGAAAATTAGAGCCAGACCATCTAAGATTGATAGCTTTTTGTTAACCAAAGTTGTTCAAAGATATGGGCCAAAGGCGGGTATATGGAGTTAGATCGCAGATCAGCCATGATTTCATTGAATGGCAGAACAGGCTCATGGGGCTGAAATGCCTCCTTATGTTCCTGTGTTCCTTTGTGATTGTCAAGGTGTAGAATGTTGGTGCTGGGGAAGGATTGTTTCACTTTTCAGGCATCCTGTCAGTGCTAAGCACTCCAAGGTCAGATCTCTCATGTAGCATGCAGAACAAAGCTCTGTCCCAACAATACGCCTTGGCGCAGTGGTAGCACTCTTTCCTCTGAGTCAGAAGTTCATGGTTTCAAGTCCCACTCCAGAGACTTGAACATTTAATCCAGGCTGACTCTTCAGTGCAGTACTGTGGGAGTGCTGCACTGTCGGAGATGTCTGCCCTCTCAGGTGGACGTAAATTATCCCATGGTACTATTTTGAAAAGAGCAGGGGAGTTCTCCCAGGAGTCTTGGCCAATATTTATCCCTCAAGCAATATCACTAAAAGAGATTATCTGGTCATTATCTAATTGCTGTTTGTGGAACTTTGCTGTGCAGATTGGTTGTTGCATTTCCTACATTACAACAGTGACTGCATTTAAAAAAAAGTACTTAATTGGCTGTAAAGCACTTTGGGACATACTGAGGTTGTGAAAAGTGTTGTATAATTCGTTCCTTCCTTCCTTCCTTCCTTCCTCCCTCCCTCCCTCATTCCTTCCTTCCTTCCTTCCTTCCTTCTTTCCTTCCTTCCTTTCTCATCCCCTATTTCTACTTTGACACTTAGCTGCAACCCAAGTGTCCCATCACAAATCAGAAACATTGCAAATGATTCTTTGAACATCTCTTCGAGTCCTTGTTCATTCTGCTGGGGCCAGTCTATTTTGCAAATTAACAACTTTATTTAGAGTACATGGATGTGGGAATTAATAATGATCCCAGTTGCTACTTGATTAAGTTTAGCCTCATGCTAAACTCCAGCAGTCAATTTGGACAGATGAAAAATAGTAGAGATCAGAGATTCAACAAGTTAAAATAACTAATAAAATATATTCACAAAATCAGATGGAAATTATAAAATACAGTAATCCAATCTAATACTACAGTATAATACCACTATGATTTAGAATGTCAGTATCTTAGTGCTCTTACTAGTCATTCTCCCACAGTAAGAGTAAGCTCATGGAATGAAAAGACAAAGCCCTTCATACAGTGAATGTTAACAGTTCAATCTTCTTGAGGTGTATGACCCAACTGGAGAGCTTCTGGTGGATTATGTAAGCCACATGCCCATGGAGCTCTTTAGATTCATAGAATCATAGAATGATACAGCACAGAAGGAGGCCATTTGGCCCATTGTGCCTATGCCAGCTCTTTGAAAGAGCTATCTAATTAGTCCCACTCCCCGGCTCTTTCCCCATAGCCCTGCACATTTTCCCTTCAAGTATGTATCCAATTCCCTTTTTGAAAGTTATTACTGAATCTGCTTTCACCACTCTTTCAGGCAGAGCATTCCAGATCACAACAACTCGCTGCGGAAAAAATCCTTCTCTCCATCTCGCCAATTACCATAAATCTATCTCCCCTGGTTACCAACCCTTCTGCTAGTGGAAGCATCCTTTAAAAACGCTTAGCGTCGCCTTTCTACTCAATCAGGGAGTCAAGGGTTATGGGGAGCGGGCAGGGAAGTGGAGGTGACGCTAAGATCAGATCAGCCATGATCTTATTGAATGGCGGAGCAGGCTCGAGGGGCCAACTGGCCTACTCCTGCTCCTATTTCTTATGTTCTGATGTTCTTATTTGTGGTTTCTTTTCCAATCCTCACGGTGGACTACATGATGGGACTTGGCCCTTCATACGGTTTTCTCAATTGAAATCGAGTTCCAATAAGCAAACAACGCTCAAACAGTGCATTGCCACTCCTCTATGATACGATAAACAGTTAGACAACTGCACTGTGCTACCCAATTGCTGCATGTGCTGAGCATGGTTTCTCCTGGTTCTTTAACTTGAACATGACTCAGAATCGAGCAGGAACTGAGGGACTTGTAGACAGGCCTCGCTTGTATTCAAGACGGATGCTGATGATTCTTTAAAATCTGAGCAAACAGAACTACTTTGTAACTTTTGGGTAGGCCTCAGCCACTTTCACATTTGCCAGTTGGCCAGCTTTGACACACAATACCACTAAGTCGTGTTTCAGGCTGACGTGCACCATTGTGCAGTGACAGCCACAAACACGGTGATGTGAATGTCAGCATTGTGTAATGACACGTACCCATGCTTGTGTCTGTCGTTGCACAATGGCGAACTTCACATAAACAATTCTTTGAATTGAATGGCTGGAACCAATTTCAGAGCCTGCATGACTTGGCAATTACACTTAGCATTTAGACGAGCTAATTATGTTTGTTCACAAAAACAAAGGCAGCCAAAACCCTTTGATTGTAAAAGAAAGCAAGTCATCTTCATAATCCTTCTTTGGCAAAAATACTGTTGCTCCTTCAAATATTCACCGCACATTTCATCATTTGTGATGGTTGCCTTTTGCTCCCGGTTTCTTTAATATAACACCCGGTTTTTAGTTCTGTATAGAAAGGAAGATACTGTTGTCTCCCCCCTTGCTAGGACTTGAGCTGCTGTGGTGGCACAGCCACACTCCCCTTGGTAGATTCATGCTTTATGTACTCCTCTCTCGCTGACCTTCTTCCCTGGCAGGTTATGTTGGCATCATTGAAGGAGTAAGGTTTTGGAAGGTGGAAGACGCTGTTCAGCATTGATGAACTGTGTGAGCTCCGGCCTTCATAACAACAACAAAAAAATGTGCTTGTCTGAACTCGGGTCTCTTTAGCTTTGGCTTGTTAAGATTGAAGGCGTTGCGTTTGCTTTGTTTAGAAACAGGGGGAATTCCAATTAACGTAATTAAAGTTTTCCCGATGGAGAAAGGATCTGACCAGCCTGATCCAAGCAAATGACGAACTCAGTTGAAAAGTTGAATACGTAGGACTGGAGTTACAGATTTACGGGAAGCAAGAAATGAGAACAAAAGTTGGGTGGAACTTTTCACCCAAAGGGTGATGGAGTAATATTCTAAGTTACCAGGGAAGGCCTTTGAAACTATAGGGAACATCAGTGAAAAGCTCCAAACAAAAAGAACATATTCTAAAGTCACAGTCCTTGTACATAATCCATATTAGTTGAAGGGCATCCGATGAATCTTCTGTCCTCAAAATTTGTTTTGGAGAAGTGGATTGGGGATTGACCACTTGCATTCACTTTCACAAATAGAATCATAAGGCTAGAAATTCCATCTTTTGGTCATAGTCAAAAATACCGCTATGACTCCGCTATGATTCCTAGGCATAACATTCGGGATAAAATGCGCCCAGCGGTAAAAATCAGCATTGCACGAGGATTTGTGGCGCAAACCACGATCCTTGCAAACTTTACTCCGAGGCTGATACCGCTGCCAGTTGGGTCTAGCGGTATCAGCCTCGGAGTAAAGTTCGCAAGGATCGTGGGGCGGAGGGCAGGGGAAGGGGTGAAGGGAAGTAATTAAATTCTACAAGCATTCAACAGTCTTACTTATACAAATAAAGAGCCATCCTGAATAAAAAATTATAAACAAAGCAAATACAAAATATTGAATATTCCTACCTGTGTTAAGCAGCAGCAGCCTTCGAGCTGCGGTGCTTCAGGCAGGCCTTCCTTCCATGTAGGAGACAGGGGCGGTATCATTGGCTCGACGGCAGCCGAAGACACAGCAAGCAGCCTTCGAGCTACGAGGGAAGCTGAGGCCATTCAGCCATTGGATAGGATCGGTGTCAGTGGCTGACGGCGGCCGAAGACACAGCAAGCAGCCTTCGAGCTACGAGGCAAGCTGAGGCCATTCGGCCACGGGATAGGGGTGGCGGCAGTGGCTGACGGCGGCTGAAGACACAGCAAGCAGCCTTCGAGCTGTGAGGGAGGCTGAGGCCATTTGGCCAGGGACAGGGAGAGGTAGCCAGATAGCCAGTTTGAAACTTAAATTTGTAATTGCAGAATGGGTGCTGCATTGTCAACACTACGGATTATGCAATGGTTCGCCAGCAATTCACTGCATAGGAGAGAATTGATTAGAGCTCACCGAACCAGGAACGTCGTAGCCCGTAGGCTGATGGGCAGGAGACCTTAACCACGTCGGCAATATTGAGCCAGGCGCTCGTACCTGGACACGAGTGAGGCTGATTGTGTCAAAAGGCTGCGTTTCCGCAGAGAAGTTGTTGTTGAGATCAGTGATATGCTGAGAGCAGATTTGCAGCCAAGAAGCAGAACGCCAACTGTCTTGTCTGTTGATGTGAAGGTAACAGCTGCACTTGCCTTCTATGCCTCAGGATCGTTTCAGTCTACAACTGGAGATGTGTGCGCCTTCTCTCAACGTGCAATACATGCCAGCGTTTACCAGGTCATGGCTGCGCTGTATGCGCGAAGGAATGACTTCATCAATTTCCCAATGACCGCACAAGCGATCCATGAGAGGGCTGTGGGTGCCCACATAGCCTTGCGAGCATCTGTGGAGGATTCCGAGCAGTACAGGAATAGAAAAGGTTTCCACTTCATCAATGTGCAGCTCGTGTGTGACGACAAGCAGCGCATCATGTCAGTCGATGCGAGATACCCTGGCAGCACCCATGATGCGTTCATCCTATGCGACAGCATTATATCTGACATGTTTGAGCAGCAGCCGGAAGGGCAGAGCTGGAGACAAAGGGTACGGCCTGACCACCTGGCTCATGACGCCCCTACGCGTGACACGGACAGAAGCTGACCGTCAATACAACATGGCGCACATTGCGACACGCAGCATCATAGAGAGGACCATTGGCATATTGAAACAGTGATTCCGATGCCTGGACCATTCCGGAGGCCACTTGCAATACTCTCCTCAGATTGTCGGTCACTTCACTGTTGTGTGCTGCATGCTCCATAACGTAGCCATCATGAGGCAGCAGGAGCTGGTAGTGGAACCAGAAGACACACGTGAGGGTCCAGTGCCTGATGATAGTATTTTGGAAGAGCAGGATGAGGATGATGACGACGACGATCAGGAAAGCATGCAAGTGTCTGATGCCGGAGCACGAGGTCGGAGGAGGGCCGTCCATTGTGCACCTTTAACGATTGCTCGAGCCCTGCGCCAGCAGCTCATCCGTGAACGCTTCAATTATTGATGCCTGAGGGCTCTGCGACCACTGTTGCGCATGGACATGTTTATTCTTTGCAGTTGTTCCTACGTTGTGTAATGGAAGATGATTCAGTTTTAATGAAAAAATATTTTATTGAAAAGTTAACGTCACTGTAATAAAATATTTGTTGTATCAAACTTTACTTTGTAATATGACTCTTGAAGATCACTTAAAAACTTTAAGATCTCTTATAAACTTGTAAAGTTACAAAACAATTTCAATGTGAAAAATCTTACACTCTTAAGATCACTTAAATTTCAAGATCACTTTTTAGGTGCAAAATTAAATAAGTTACAAAAAGTGAGAGCATTTACATGATAAGATCACTTAAAAACCCTAAGATCACTTATAAGTTGTAAAGTTACAAAACAATTTCAATTTGAAAAACGCTACTACAGCTACATCAAGAACAAGAACAAAAGCAGCAAAGAAAGGCTGCAACCATCTCTCATCCACATCTCAGTGAAGGTTCACTTCTTCATGGGGGTGTCATTTGATTGGTGGGGCTGTGTGCCCTTATTGCAGCAGCTATCTCCATGAGGGCCTGTGCCGTCACTTGCATGCCCTCCCTGACGGCCTGTGCCGTCGATTGCACTCCCTCGGACATTCCCTCCCTAAGTTTCCGTGTCATTACTGCTATTTCTCCCGTCAGGACCATCACCTCTTCACCCACTGCACTGACACTACCGATGAGTGATCGGGTAAGCTCATTGGTCTCCATCCCCAATGCCACAACCTGAGCCGGATCTGTTGCACACTGCATCTCAGGAGAGTGTGTCTCCAATCTCCTTCTCCTCTGCCTGGGTCTGCCTCGCGGCACCACTGCACTGGGAGACGTGGGCAGGGACGGTGGGACGCTCGGTGTTCCAAACGGAAGCACTACACAGGGAGGTGCGGGCTGGGACGGTGGGACGCTCGGTGTTCCAGACGGCAGTACTAGAGAGAGAGGCCCGGGCTGGGATGGTGGGTGAATGGGTGTAAACTGCTCCATGATATCATCAGCACCACTGGGACCCGCAACGTCGGAATCAAAAGCATGGAAGGTGGAACCAGAACCTATGCGAGTGGGAAGCGCAGGCTCGGACGGTGGTGCTGTCATGTATCTTACATTATTACTTATTACAGTCATGTATCCCAACATGCTATACATGACTGTAATAAGATATGACCTGTAACCACCAGCATACCTTACCACCGGGGGTGCACTTGCAAGAGACAGGTATATAAGCACAGGTCTCAGGCAAGTGCAATAAAAGGTGCAGGTCCAGAGTGACCTTGACTTCACGACATGCCTCGTGTGAATCTGCACTGAGGGGACAGGACTTTACAGTGGCAACGGGTTACGGGATTACAGAATCCACAGAATGGCGAACAACAGATCAGACGAAAAGGACAATGCGGGAGACAATTGGGAGGACTTTATAGAAAGGCTCCAGCAAAGCTTTGTAACCAAAGACTGGTTAGGCGACGATACGGCAGACAAGAGAAGAGCCCATCTCTTGACCAGCTGTGGCTCTAAAACATACGCTTTAATGAAGGATCTGTTGGCACCTGAGAAACCAGCAAGCAAGTCGTTTGAAGAATTGAGCACACTGGTAAGAGACCACCTGAAGCCAGCGAGCAGCCTACACATGGCCAGACACAGGTTTTACAACTACAGACGTTGTGTGGGCCAGAGCATACCCGACTTCGTGGCGGAACTTCGGAGATTGGCTAGTTGTTGTGAGTTCTCCGATGAACTGAGGAGAGAAATGCTGAGATACTTTTTCATTGAAGGAATAGGCCATGCAGGCATATTCCGAAAGCTCATAGAGACCAAGAACCTGACCTTAGAGGCAGCAGCACTGGTTGCACAGACATTCTTGGTAGGGGAAGAAGAAACGAGGTTGATTTACAATGCAGGTACGACAATTAACAAAATAATGGAACAAGGAGTTCACAGCATTAGAAAAGCTGCTACCCCCACACACAGACAAAACCGGCAGAACAGGCTTTCGACAGCTAGCAGTGGCAGCAGAAGCCATCAAGGGCCACAGGAACGGCCGTTCACACCTCATCAACCCACAATGCGAGCATTCAACTACAAACTGAGAGAAGCTCAAGAGAGATCAGCCAGACGCAACTCATTCTTTGCAGGCAGTCTGTGCTGGAGGTGTGGGGGTGGGCACTCATCAAGGGAACGTCGATTTCAGCAGGCTGTTTGCAGGAACTGTGAATATACAGAGCATTTGGCCCGCATGTGCAAAAAAACGGCAGCTCGGCTGGTATACGAATCGGATGGGTCGGAAAGCGGACCAGAAGACGGTGGGGACAGTACCCGGGACACCGATGTACAGCGGGTCAACACGATCAATGGCCGCTGCTCCTACGACAGGACGCCTCCTATAATGATGAGGGTCCTACTCAACGGGATATCTGTCAACATGGAGCTGGATAACGGAGCGAGTCAATCTCTCATGGGCGCTCAACAATTTGAACAACTGTGGCCGCATAAAAGAGATAGACCAAAACTCACAAGGGTCGACACCAAACTAAGGACCTATACCAAAGAAATCGTACCAGTCCTCGGTAGCGCCATGCTCTCTGTCACACACAAAGGGACAGTGAACCGACTTCCCCTGTGGATTGTCCCCGGAGACCCGCCAGCACTGCTGGGGAGAAGCTGGCTGGCAAAACTAAACTGGAAATGGGATGATGTCCATGCCATGTCATGAGGGGAACGGACCTCCTGCTCAACAGTTATAAAGTGATTTGAACATCTCTTTCAGCCAGGTGTGGGCACTTTCAAAGGGGCCAAAGTCAAAATCTACATCACACAGGATGCTAGACCGGTCCATCACAAGGCCAGAGCTGTACCTTATGTGATGAGGGAAAAGATTGAACACAAACTAGACAGGCTTCTGCAGGAAGGCATTATATCACCTGTGGAATTTAGCAACTGGGCAAGTCCCATCGTCCCAGTCATGAAGCCTGATGGATCCGTACGAATCTGTGGGGACTACAAATCTACCATAAACAGAGATTCCCTACAGGACCAGTACCCGCTGCCCAGAGCGGAGGACTTATTTGCCACATTGGCTGGAGGTAAACTTTTCTCAAAATTAGACCTCACATCTGCGTATATGACGCAAGAATTGACCGAGGAATCCAAGCTACTCACCACCATCAACACACATCGAGGCCTTTTCATGTACAATCGATGCCCATTCGGCATCAGGTCGGCAGCTGCCATATTCCAGCGCAACATGGAGAATCTGCTCAAGTCCATCCCGGGGACGGTTGTATTTCAAGACGACATACTTATCACGGGCAGGGACACCGACTCCCATCTCCGTAATTTGGAGGAAGTACTAAAGCGGTTGGATCGGGTAGGCCTACGAGTCAAGAAATCCAAGTGCCTGTTTCTCGCACCCGAGGTTGAATTTTTGGGCAGAAGGATCGCCGCTGATGGAATCCGCCCAACAGAGTCCAAAACAGAAGCAATTCGCCTGGCACCCAGGCCCCGGAATGTCTCAGAACTGCGCGCCTTTCTCGGGCTACTCAATTACTTTGGGAACTTTATGCAGAACTTAAGCACGCTGCTGGAGCCTCTCCACGTGCTACTCAGGAAGGGGTATGATTGGTTTTGGGGGAATGCCCAGGAACGCGCCTTCAATAAGGCACGCAACCTTCTGTGTTCCAACAGTGTTTTGACTTTCTTTGATCCAGGTAAAAAGCTAGTTCTCACATGCGATGCGTCAGCGTATGGGATCAGGTACGTTTTGCAACATGTCAATAGTGTGGGCAAATTACAACCCATAGCTTATGCCTCCAGGTCACTTTCATGGGCGGAGCGCGGGTATGGAATGGTAGAGAAGGAGGCGCTCGCGTGCGTGTACGGTGTCAAAAAGATGCACCAATACCTTTTCGGGGCCAAGTTCGCGTTAGAAACCGACCACAAGCCCCTCACCTCCCTCCTATCTGAGAGCAAGGCAATAAACGCCAACGCCTCGGCGCGAATTCAACGGTGGGCACTCATGCTGGCGTCCTACGACTATACCATAAGGCACAGACCAAGCACAGACAACTGTGCCGACGCGCTCAGCAGGCTACCCCTGGTGACCACGGAAGGGTCCGACAAACAGGACTGTGAGATAGTTATGGCAATCAATTCCTTTGAGTCCACAGGTTCGCCCATGACGGCTCGCCAAATCAGAGCCTGGACGGCCAGCAACCCCACATTATCCTTAGTAAAAAGATGTGTCCTAACCGGTGACTGGGCAGAGGCTCGCGATGCCTGCCCCGAGGAATTAAAACCCTTTCACAGGCGCATGCATGAGCTATCACTACAAGCAGACTGCCTGATGTGGGGCTGCCGAGTAGTCATGCCTCTGCGAGGCAGAGAGGCATTTGTCCGGGAGCTCCACCGCGAGCACCCGGGGATTGTTCTCATGAAGGCTATAGCCAAATCCCACGTCTGGTGGCCTGGTATTGACGCGGACTTGGAGCTCTGCGTCCGAAGATGCACCATTTGTGCCCAACTCAGCAATGCCCCCAGGGAGGCTCCACTGAGCCCCTGGCCCTGGCCTACCAAACCGTGGTCGCGGGTGCACATATAGTATGCGGGCCCATTCATGGGCAAAATGTTCCTCGTAATTGTAGATGCATTTTCAAAGTGGATCGAGTGCACCAATTTAAACTTGAGCACAACCTCCACCACTGTGGAGAGCCTCGCAACCATGTTTGCAACGCACGGAATCCCTGACATATTGATCAGTGACAATGGTCCGTGCTTCACCAGCGCAGAATTCCAAGACTTTATAATTGACCACGGCATAAATCACGTTAAGACGGCACCGTTCAAGCCGGCCTCCAATGGCCAGGTGGAGAGATCAGTGCAAATCATTAAACAAAGCATGCTTAAAATCCAAGGTCCCACGCTGCAGGGTCGCCTGTCGCGACTGCTGCTGGCATACAGATCTCGTCCGCACTCACTGACTGGGATCCCCCCCCCGCGCAACTGTTGATGAAAAGGACTTTAAAAACAAGGCTCTCATTAATCCTCCCAGACATGCACAAAATCTTTGAGGCAAAGCGCCGTAAGCTGACTGAGTACCATGACAGAAATTCGAGGGGGAGATGGAATGAGATAGGGGACAAAGTGTTTGTACTAAACTATGGCAGGGGTCCCAAATGGCTTGCAGGGACAGTAACGGGCAAGGAAGGAAACAGGCTACTGGTAGTACAAATGGACAATGGCAAAACCTGCCGGTGGCATGTAGACCAAGTCAAAAGCAGATTTACCAACAGCACTGCGGAACCAGAGGCAGACTACAATGTGGAACTCGCACCACACCTGGTGGACAGACAGAGGGAACAACCTGAGGAAAGGGCAATCCCAACAGACAGCCCAGGCGAGTCAACAACAATCACACCAATCGAAACAGACCACCTGAGAGACTGAACTTATAAATACAATAAGGCCTTGGGGGAGGATGATGTCATGTATCTTACATTATTATATATAACTGTATCCCAACATGCTATACATGACTGTAATAAAATATGACCTGTAACCACCAGCATACCTTACCACCAGGGGTGCACTTGCAAGAGACAGGTATATAAGCACAGGTCTCAGGCAAGTGCAGCATTCGAGAGCTGTGAAATAAAAGGTGCAGGTCCAGAGTGACCTTGACTTCACTACATGCCTCGTGTGAATCTGTACTGAGGGGACAGGACTTTACAGGTGCACTGGCTGTAAACTGCTGCATTACACCAGCAGCACCACTGGGACCCGCAACATCGGAATCAAAACCATGGAAGGTGGAACCAGAACCTATGCAAGGGATTGAAACTCTGATGCCCCTTAATGGCGGCTCATAAACATTAATTTGGAAGCTCTCCCCTGTAGACATTTCAGTCATCGCCGCCATCATCCAGTCTGGATCGTCCGCATTTGGTTGTACTGGTTCTTATTCTGTATCTTCAGGATCCTCAGGGTTGGCAGCATCATCATCATCATCATCATTATGTTCTGCAAAATATATCAGAACAGTCAAATGTTTAACAGTAAGGGAGGGGGCAGGATGGGTGGCATGAGTACTCTCACACATAGCAGGCCAGGCAGCAGGTTGATTTGAAGGGCCACGATGCATTTTCAAGGACTTCGCGTGTGGGCCCAGCTTGTGCTGTACTGATTGCTTTTCTCCATGTACGACTCATCATAGCAGCTACCCTCTGTTCCAAGGGTGTCAGTGGATGCAGATTGGGCGTGCCTCCTCCTGTTTGAGTTGCTTCCCTTTTGTTGTGGGCCAATTTCTTCTGCAAAGAGTAAAATATAACTTTTTACAGAGTGCGTCTTTCTGCAGGGTGGGACATACAGATAGTCACATTACAATTACGATTACATTAAAAAATGAAAATATTACTTACACTAACTACTTGACCAAGGTCGTGCCATTTCTTTTTACACTGGCTTCCAGATCTCATGGTATGCACCACTGCGCAGTAATCTTCTGCAACTTGGTTCCAGCGTTTCTTTATTTCTTTAAGTGACACTTTTATGTGACCTCTGTTGCCGGTATCCAGCTCCTGCCATCTCTACTCAATGACGTTGACTAATATCTCCACTTCCTCATGCAAGAAATTCTTTGTTCTTCGTGGGCGTTGTTCCATTGCTGTATTGAATTGACAATCTTATTTTTCAAAACACACAATCCTTATTTTGAATGCACCTATGTAGCACCTGTTCTGGAAGTTTAGCAGCAAAAAGCAGCACTCCCTGATTTCAGCAGGTGATTTCTTCAACAGTGCTGTTAAAAGCACTCCTTTGGACACCAAAACATCACCAAAATTCAATCCCAAGCCTTTCCAGAGGTACACGAGACAAATCAGCACTTTTCTTTAAGTTCCTTTAAAAATGGCCGAGTGCCAATGTTTATGGGCTACTGCGCGTGCGCGCGCACTCCAACGAGCACGCGCAGGGCTGCCGGCATGACGTTCTCTCATTTGACTTAGCCCCGCCCCCCTGGACTTGCAGAATCGGCGCGACTCTGTGGCTCCGCGCCCCACTGCTGTCTGCGCACCACGCCGAGCTCCGAGGGACCTGCAGGGAGCCCAAGAATTCCGAGGTACATTTTTGTTGCGCTTTTAGGCGTGAAAAATGGGCGTCCATGTCGGGGCTGCGCAGTTCTAAGCGCGGCCCGAAACTATACCCTATTATCTCCCTACTTGCTCTGTCAAAACCCCTCATAATTTTGAACACCTCAAATAAATCACCCCTTAACCTTCTCTCTCTAAGGAGAACAATCCCAGCTTCTCCAAACTCTCCACATAACTGAACTCCCTCATCCCTGGTATTATCCTGGTAAACCTCCTCTGTACCTTCTCCAGGGCCTTGACATCTTTCCTAAAATGTGGTGCCCAGAATTGAGGACAATACTCCAGCTGAGGCCTAACAAGAATGTTGTAAAGGTTTAGCATGACTTCCTTGTTTTTGTATTCAATGACTCTATTTGCAAATCTAAGTGTCCCATATGGTTAATTAACTGCCTTATCAACCTGCCCTGCCACCTTCAAAGACTTATGACTATGCACCCCAAATCCCTCTCTTCTTGCACCCTCTTCAAAATAGTACCATTTAGATTATATTCATATTGTTTCTCCCATGTTGTTTCTTCCAAAGTGCATCACTTCACACTTATCTGCATTAAATTGCATTGCCATGTGTCTGCCCATTTCTTCAGTCTGTCCTGCCCTCCTGAAGTCTGCTCCTATCCTGCTCATTATTTACTATGTTGCCGAATTTTGTGTCATCCGCAAACTTTGAAATTGTACTGCCTATATCCAAGTCCAGGTCATTTGTATATACATATATATATATATATAAGCAATGGTCCTAATACTGACCCCTGGGGTACCCCCACTGCATACTTCCCTTGTCAGAAAAACACTTGTTCACCACTACTCTTTGCCTTCTAATGAACGCCAAAGTTAACGTGCTTTGAACTATGTTAAATAAAACAGTCGAATAGGTATTGAATATGAACTAAGCTAGATCTGTCAACAGCAAGACCACTGTTTCATGGTTACATGTAAAGTTCTTAGTGTGTTGGTCCAGCTAAAAAATATATAATAAGATATAACACAACAAGCAGGACAGAGCCCACATCTGTCACAGTCACTATAGGGCTAGAAATTCCATTTTTGGTCAGAGCGGTATTTTTCTGCCAAAAATACCGCTATGACTCCGCTATGATTTCAAGGCCTAACATTCGGTAAAAAATGCGGCCAGCGATAAAAATTGGCATTGCACGAGGATTCGTGGCGCAAACCGCAACTTTTCTGCAACTTTTCTCCGAGGTCGATACCACTGCGAGTTGGGCCTAGGGAGAGGGTAAAACACCCCCCAAAAATTCTAAAAAACAAAAATAAAAAATCACCAAACATTCACAAGACCCTTTTCTATTGAATCGCTGTAAAAGAATTTAAAAATAAAACTTTAACTTACCTTTTTTGCAGGTCTTCATACCTACCACCGTTCCACGGGCTGCAACGCAGGTTTTTCCCGGGCGGTTTTTTTGGTGCGCTGCGAGCCAAATATCGGGCCAAAGCGCTTTTTCCAGTCTTGCACGCTGGCGGTCTGCTCCCCAGCGGTATTTCAAAACCACCAGCTCAAGACTTCAGTGAATTTCCCGCTGCACCGTTTACCGGCAAAAACAGCGAAATATCGCCGAAAAACCCAGCGCAAGGTTGGGGAACTACCAACCCATTATGTTTTGTAAGTTATGTCAGCCCGAAGTTTGGCATCACATGAGAAATAGTTGAGTTGAAAAAGAAAGATAGAGCTGGAGATGGCCAGTACCAATGTTCGAACACCATTCAGAATCGTAAGGGTGAATGTGGAAACCTGCAAGTGAATGGATGATCCAGGTGTGTTGCTGGGTCTGTGAAAATACAGGGGCATGTGTTTTCTTCAGCAAGAGGTTTTCAAAAATGCTACCTTAGGTTTGTTCTTTTTCGTTGAGATTTTGTTGATGGTTTATGTTTACGAGCTACAGAGCTAGAAGAGTGGAGGGGATGAGAGGGAATGGGAATCGCAGACTTATGAGTGTACAAAAGTAATGGCCCTGGGCTTGCAGAGTACAGAGGCTGCTCCATAACTCTATAGATGGAGCCATTGCCTTGCACTGTAGCTTGCAGTGTCTTGCGGAATGAGGGATTTTCATTTCCTTTTGTAGGCTCTGTAATCAGAAGAGACACACAGGGTGGACTCAGATATTTGTCTTTGATGTTCCCCTTTTCCTTGCCTTGATTTGTCACTTCCCCTCGATTGCCTGATAGTGAACCAATATGTCGGTACAGGTATTACTCCTCGTCACTCACCTCTAATCTTGCAGACATCAAATATCAACACACTGTTATTTGAAATATCAAAATATTAAACTTCGGCCTAGTTGAAGGATTATTAACATCAACAGAAACAAACGCCAACTAACAGAATGAACACGATTCAGTAGGGATGTGAATAACAGCAGCAATAACAGCAGAATCCAACCCCTGCAAGATAAGAGGAGACTAATTGATGTCCTATTACTGATTGCTCCATTCTTGATCGGGGCAGAGGAGCGGTGAGAGATCGGGACGCAGGAGCGTTGTGATCGGGGCCCAGGAGAGGCGAGGGCCCAGGTGCAGCACGGGCCAGCCCACACGGCGATCTATGGATTGTAGGAGCATGTGTGCGCACTAGGTCCGTGCAGCAGAGCTTGGTCTCCTGTCGTCTTGGTTAACCCTTGCCACTGGATCAAAACCTAGCTCTGTCAAGCCCGTGTGGTGGCTGGTGTGCAACGGCCACCCCATGTTAAAAGAATCCACGCACAGGCATCTTCCACCCTTCAGTATGTAGAATGTCAGGTCCCTCATTGAAACACCTGGGAACTCATCCCTTTTGGTGTGGAAGCGGGTCATCCTCGATAGGAGGGACTGCCTAATACTACTCCTCGTCAGTGTTAGAAACACACAGTGGTGCACTGCAGCCAATTTCATGTTACCTTTGGAAATCTGTGAGGTGAATAGCTCAAGTAACAGAACTGTCTTCAACCATAAACAGCTATAAATTGCAATGCTTAAAAAGAGAGAACTTGCTTTTATATCGCTCCTTTCACAGCCTCGGAGCGTCCCAAAGCGCTTTGCAGCCAATTAAGAACTTTTCAAGTGTAGGAAACGTGGCAGTAATGTAATAATGGTCCCACAAACAACAATGTAATAATGGGTCAAATCTTGCTGGAATGGTGCATCTTGTGGTGTGTGACGTTAGTCTTTTTCCTGCACAATTTCAACTTGAATATAATTTGCGCCGTAACTCGCTGGAAGTGCGAGCTGATCATGGCGTAGCAAGGGCAACGGGGCATCTGGGATTTTCGTGAATGATGGAACCAACAGTTTTATCACCTTAACCAAGGAGATTTAAGAATTGAGAAGGAAACTGAGGAACGACGGAGAAGGAGGGTGAATTAGAGTCAAATCAGGTATAGAAAAATAAATAAAGAGAGGGAAGGAAAGATTGGATTAAGAGGAAGAGAAAACAGAGACAGTAAGGAAAAGTAAGAAAGAAATTAAAAATTAAAAATTTGACATTTTTTAAATCATCAACAACGGTTCACTACCTGAAGGAATGAGACTTGTCAGTTTATAACGCCTTTCACAACGTCAGGACATTCCAAAGTGCTGAATAGCCAATGAAATACTTTTGCCGTGTAGTCACTGTTGTAATATAGGGAAACAAAGTAACTAATTTGTGCAAGATTGGATTAAGAGAGAGAGAAAAAAAGAGACAGAAAGGAAAATAAAGAAAAAATTAAAAAATGGAAATTTTGCAAATCTCTAACCACATTTTAGTACATACAGGAATAAGACTCAACAGCTTAAATTGTTCCCTTTCTGACTCAGAGAGATTGATTGGCATTACATTAACAATTCTCACACTGTTAAAAGAGTACTTACGCTGTTAATTATGAGCCCTAACTTTCTGCGGCGCGTTTAATGTGCAAATTTAGCAAGATCTTTAAAATAACAGGGAGGCTAAGGGCGTGATGCTGTTTGTGTGAAGGAAACGGCGGAGCGGTGAAAATCGATCAGCAACTTTTGGAGATTCACAACTCACGGCGTAATTCTTAGACACCTGAACTTGCTGGCTGATTTGCACATTAATAATGGCACGTGCACTGTTAACACACCATTAATTATCCAGGTCAGTGTTTCGATGCTGGGGATGTTGGCCTGAACGAGAACACTGACGTTGGTGCATCTATCCTCCCAGTGGATTTGCAGGATCTTGCAGGAGGCAGCGTTGGTGGTACTTCTCCAGCATTTTGCGATGTGTGCTGTATATGAGCCATATATGAGGGCGGGTATCACTACTGCCCTGTAGACCATAAGCTTGGTGTCAGATTTGAGGTCCTGGTCTTCAAACACTCTCTTCCTCAGGTGACCGAAGGCTGTGCTGGCACACTGGAGGCAGTATTGGACCTCGTCATCGATGTTTGCCCTTGCTGATAGTAGGCGCCTGAGTATGGAAAATGGTCCACGTTGTCCAAGGCCGCACCATGAATTTTGATGACTGGGGGCGAGCGCTGCTTGGCAGGGTCAGGTTGGTGTAGGACTTTTGTTTTACAGATGCTTAGTGTGAGGCCCATGCCTTCGTACACTTCGGTGACGATGTTGACGATGGCTTGGAGTTCGGCCTCTGTGCGCAGACGCAAGCGTCGTCCACGCACTGAAGTTTCATGCAACATCCCCAGCATAGAAGCACTGATCACACTCGACCAGCTCCGTTGGGCGGGCCACATCGTCCCCATGCCCAAGACGAGACTCCCTGAGCAAGCGCTCTACTCGGAATTCCTACATGGCAGCGAGCCCCAGGTGGGCAGAGGAAACGTTTCAAGGACACCCTCAAAGCCGTCTTGGTAAAGTGCAACATCGCCACTGGCACCTGGGAATCCCTGGCCCAAGACCGCCCAAAGTTGAGGAAGAGCACCTCGAGTCTCATCGCCGAGAGCATGCAGAAATCAAGCGCAGGCAGAGGAAGGAGTGTGTGGCAAACGAGACTCCCCACCCACTCTTTCCTTCAACCACTGTCTGCCCCACCTATTAAAGAGACTGTAATTGCATTGGATTGTACAGCCACCTGAGGACTCACTTTTGGAGTAGAAGCCCGTCTTCCTCGATTTTGAGGGACTGCCTATGATGATGATAAATTTTCCAGGAAGATTTAGCCCAGTGACTAGATAATGGGGGGAAAATTGTGGGCGGCGGCTTACTGTGGGCAAACACCTCCGACCAAATTTTTTTAACGAAAATACCTGGTGCTCTCGGAGGAACATAGGATTGCGCTCCTAGACATAGATTCGCAGTCCAGCGTACGGGAACATGTCTTCCAGGAGCGTATGTGTATCCTGGGATCACATGGACCTGGACCACCAACCACAATGCAGTATTCTCATTCAATAATACCCCTAAAATCAAATAAAACACAAACATAAATTTAAAAAAATACTTCATTTTTTAACAATTAATAGAAATTGCATTAAATTAAATGTTTTCGAGAAAAATTAATTTTTTGAAATAAAAATAAAAATGTTTACTAGTGTTAAAAATAAATTTGCCTTCATAGACAGGGTTTTTAATATAAAAATGTAGCAACCTTTAATTTTTCTATGTTTTAAAACTCTTACGCTGGTAAAAGTAGGCTATACGCCTGCTTTTACCAGGCATTAGAGATTGAAGGACATTCGTTGGGCATGAGTTGGGCAAATAGCCCAAATCTCCACCCGCAAATGTCCTTCTCCCAGGGATGTGTGCGATCTGCCAATCGCAAAAGCCGATTCTCGGCAAATGCTCATTGCACGCTACGGATCGGCATTTGTGAGGCCTCTTTGTATGCGCACTGTGAGGCCGCAATTTTCGGGTCAATCTGTTTCAGTGATGGGAGAAGTGCCCTACTCTTCTTCGAAATAGTGCCATGGGATCTTTTATGTCCACCTGAGAGAGAGAAGACGGGGTCAAAGTCGAACATCCCATCAGAAAGACGTCACCTCCCTCAATACGGCACCCGAACACCAGCCGAGATTATGTGTTCCACTCTCTGGAGCGGGACTGGAAAACACCACCTTCTCACTCAGAAGCGAGAGTGTCACCACTGAGCCACAGCTGACACTGCAACAACAAGTTGGAACATTCGCTGTCAGGATTTGCTAAGAGCCTGAAGTCCAGTAAAACCACCCAAGTGGTTGTAATCTCATTACAAGCCATGGCTGATACCTGCATGCATGAATTCTCCAAACAGGTGGATTTGCAGAAATTACATCTTTGTGATAAATGTTAGATCAAAATGAGTTACCTAGTACTCCATTTAATAATGTTATTCCCCTGTATATTTCAGCATTGTTGCTTATTAATATGTAACTTTTGAACACTTTCTATTGTTCGAGATGTGCGCACTTGGTTTTAATGATCCACAGAGGCAGAACCCAGCCAGCACTGAACGTATTACTTGGTGATTTTATAAAGGTCAATTATTCCAGTATTTGAGTCTCAAAAACGCTCGCAATTGGTCTGTCTCTAATATGATTTCATTTGGCTCCGAGTAGTCTGGAGTACCTTCTAGCACTGAATCGAATGCGCAAACATGAATTTTGTCCCAATGCATCCATCCACAATGTCCTTTATTGTTTAACAGGATTATCAGAAATCAAGCTTATAATTACCGAGAACATGTTGTAGCTAATGTGGGAGGGGAGGGGAGGGGTTAGGGGCAGAGCAACCAGCTTTTACCTGAACAATTAGTAATATTTCCTCCAACCGTAAACAGTACTGTTGTGTACATAAATAAACAGACTAACTGAACTAGGAGTAAAGTAACTTAACTGTGTCCTTTATAGCAAAATGGAGTTCCAAAGCCAACATGAACCAACATGTTTACAGCAACTGTGAATAGCTCCCGCAGGGTCCTAATGCCTGGCGAGTGTCCTGTAACAAACAAATAGAGTATGAACACAACATATTTCTCCCCTTCTGAAAACACAGTCTATGAACAGACAAAGTCCTTGAGATAGCCAGGCCGTGTTCTGATACGCTGAGACCGGCGTGGAGCTTGCAGTGTTTGATCGAGGTTTTCGGTTGGGAATAGAACGGTGCCTCTGTTCCATCCTGCTGGTCTGTTGGCCTGTGAGTTGCGATCAGTCTACGCGTGTTCCATCGAGTTCCATCATTGAGCTTGTAGGTGTGAGGGCTGAATCTTCGCCCGATCTGTTTAGGAGGCGAAAGTGAAGATGTGAGCTTATGACTACGGTTTCGGCGCTTAACTCTGACCCAATCTCCATTCCTCAGTTGGGGATTTTGAGCGCGTCATTTTGTGTCAGTGTACGACTTCGCTTTTCGTTGGCGTTCCGAAATCTGGGATGCGAGTGTTGTTATCTTTGCGCTAGGTTTGGCTGGGGGTTTTGAGAATGTTCAGTAGCCAGCGAAGATTCCGCCCAATCATGAGCTCAGCGGGTGTCTTCCCTGTTAGCGAGTACTTTGTCGAACGGTATGTGCGGAGAATGGTTTGAACCACTTCGTCGAATGTTCGGCCTGCTGTGAGGTTGGCTTTCAAACCCTCCTTGATGACATGGTTAAATCGCTCAACACCTCCATTGCTTTGAGGGTTGTACCGAGCAGTAAGGCGATGCTCGATAGCATGACGAATGAGAAAATTCGCGAACTAGTCGGACACAAACTGTGGTCCATTTTCAGTGATTATGACTTCTGGGAGGCCCATTTCGTGAACATATGCTGCAGAATATTGATGATTGTTGATAAGGTCACTGAACTTGTTGTAGCAATTTCTGGCCATTTGAAATGCAGATCATGTACTACAACAAGGAACCGCTGGTTCTGTGGAGCTGCTTCAACTGGACCAAAGGTATTCAACTGAAGTTGTTGCCATGGTCTTTGTGGCCATGGAATGGGCTTCATTGGCGCTGGTCAGATGTTTGTGGCCTTTTCGCTCAGACTGCAAGCTTCGCAGTGTGAGACAAACTCCTCGATGCGAGTGTCAATCCTGGACCACCAAACTGAATTGTGACATCTCTGCTTCATGCGGACAATGCCAGGGTGTCCATTGTGTGCTGTTGAATTACTGCCCTATCACCATGAGCTAGGCAGCCATCGTTTCAAATGGAAAATTCATCGCGAAGTAGAAGGTTTTCAGCTCTTCCGGAATTTGCTTAGGCTGGAGGAAATAGCACACGTGCTGGAGCGTAGCATCACTCTGTGATTCGGTTTTGAGTTTGTCGCAGGAGACAAGGTTTCTGTTGGACTGAGTGATGATTGACATGAACAAGTCAGCACCAGAGTCCAAAGCAGATGTCGAGAGGTTGAGCATGTCAGCTGTGTGGTTGCGGCTGCCAGTGATGTACTGTACATCAAAGTTATACTGATGAAGGTGATCTGACCATCGGCTGATTTGTAGTGGTCTGTGCCCAAATCCAGTTCTAGCGAGTAGTGTAGTTAGCGCTTGGTGATCCGTACGGAGGGTAAGTTTCCTGCCATAGCGGTAGATGTGCCAGCGTTCACATGCGTAGATGCAAGCGAGTGCTTTGTGTTCCCCTGTAGAGTATTTACATTCTGCAGATGAGAGTGTGCGAGAGGCGAAGGCTACTGGGCGTTCCAGGCCGTCAATCCATTGCGAGAGCACAACACCCATGGCGTTGCCTGATGTATCCGTGGTGACGTACGAAGTGGCATTCGGATCAAAGTGTGCGAGGATAAGAGGGGATGTGATTTTCTCCTTAAGTGTAGTGAATGCCTGAGCATGGGAATCTGTCCATTCCGAAGGCTCGTCCGTGCACAGCAACTTGCGAAGTGGTTCGGCAATGTGCGTGTAGTGTGGGAGGAACTTCAGATAGAAGTTGCAAGTGCCGAGGAATGCTAAAAGTTCTTTAACATTGGTAGCATCCTGCATTCACTGGATTGGGTCAATGTTGTCAAGTGCCAGCTTGACACCTTGTGCTGTGACTCTAGCCCAGAAAATGTATTTTTCCAGCAGCGAATGTACACTTATCGGCATTAAGTGTAATGCTATGTGTAGCAAGTCTAGCCATAACTGCGTGAAGTCGTTGGTCATGTTCTTCCATTGTCTGTCCATGGACGACGATATCGTCAAGCAGATTGAGGGTTCCCTCTTTGCCTGCTCACCATAGGCAGTCCTTTGAAACGAGGATGACTTGCTTCCACGCCAAAAAGGGATGAGTTCACCGATATTTCAATGAAGGACCTAATATTCCAGATCCCGAACTACATCTTGAAGGGTGGAAGATGCTTGTGCGTGGATTTTTTTAACGTGTGGTGGCCTTTGCACACCAGCCACCACACGGGCTTGACAGAGCTAGGTCTTGGTCCAGTGGCAAGGATTTCCCAAGACGACTGGAGAGCAGCTCTGCTGCACGGGCCTAGTGCGCACACGTATAGCAGTGTGGGCTGGCCCGTACTGCCCCTGGGCCCTTGCCTCGTCTGGCCCCAAACTCACGCCTCTCTTGGGTCCTGATCACATGACTCTACATTCTCTCGCCACTCCTTCACTCTGACCTCACCGTTCTTGCTGTACCTGCCCATGCTCCAATCACCGACCTGGATCTTGATGACGTCTCTCTTCGCTGCCGTCGCCCTCCTGCACCAGCTCGTACTGTACCTTGCCATGATATGCTGCTACGCTGCCCATGGCCGCCGCTCGCTGCTCCTTTTATGGCCCTGACCTGCTGCTGATGGTCTCTCGCTGCCACGCTGCCTGCTAGCATAGTAGTGACAATCTTCTGAAATGCATTTGGTGCAGAAGATAGTCCGTAGGGCATGTGTCGATACTGATAGAGACCATCATGTGTCGTGAATGCCGTGAGCGGTTTGCTGTCCTCCGCTAGGGGTATTTGCAGGTAACTGTGGCGCATGTCGAGTTTCGTAAAATTATTGAGCCGTGGAATTCTGAAGACAGTTCGTCGATGGAAGAGGGTACATGTTGAGGATGGTGGCCTTGTTGACCTCTTTCAGGTCGATGCACAGGCGGATCTCCCCATTTTTACGCCAAGCAATGACTAAGTTCAAGATCCAGGGTGAGGAGTCGATGCTCTCAATGATTCCCTGGGAGTCGAGTCGTGTTAATTCTGCAGATACTTGGTCACGAACTGCAAATGGAAGACGGTGAAGTCGCTGTATAACCGGTTTGACAGAAGGGTCAACGCGGGGACGATGGCAGAATTTTGTTGTCAATCCAAACCCTGTGAAGATTGAGGGATACTGCTTGTCAAAGTCCACCGTGTACACAGGTATGCCGGTTGGGTCGTTAACTTTGAACCCAAGCTTGTCAAAAAGGTCAACACCCACAAGACTTCGTTCCTTCGTGACATGAATAGAAAAGTTCTCCAATGTTATGTCCTTGTAGTATATTGGGACAGGTATGACCCCAAGTGCCTCAATTTTGGAGTCGGAGTAGCATGTAGAGTGGAAGTTGCGGGCTGCAGTTGACAGTGTGTGAAGTGGGTTTTGTACACAGCCTCATTCAATATGGAGACTTTGGCTCCAAGGTCAATGAGGAGGCAAATTGGCGTGCTGTTAATGTTTAGCTCACAGTCCTTGAATTTGCCCAAACTGATGTGCAAAATGTCACTAACGGTGTAAACCATACTGGGTTCATTACTATCGGGGTTGTCCACATGTTGAATATGTTGCGAGGAGGGACAGACACTATAGCAAAATGTTTCATTTTACCACATGCAGAGCATGTGCAGGGCAGTTAGGACCCTTTGCTGAATGTGATTTGTCCCCACAGTTAAAGCAGTGGAAGTTAGGCCTGCGATCTGTAGTGGTGACTTGTTACTAGCCCTGGGTCTCTGCTGTGATTTCCGCTTTGGACGAGCGCCTTGTACATGGGCTGTAGCTGCAGTCTGCTGCACAGGGGAAGCAGGGGATCTGATCGCTTTTGAATCAGAAAGCGCTGATTCGATTTGGATGGCCAAATTAGTTGCTTTGTCCAATGTAATTTTGTCATCCTCCATTAGCAAGTGTTCCCGAATGCGGTAAGGAGGTTAATTTGATCCCATCCTTGTCGCCAAATTATGTTGTGTACATAATTAAACAGACCAACTGAACCAGGAATAAAAACTTAACTGTGTCCTTTACAGCAACCCAAAATGGAGTTCCAAAATCAGCATGAACCAACATGTTTACAGGAACTGTGAATAGCTCCCGCATGGTTCTAATGCCTGTCTACTGTCCTGTAACAAACAAATAGAGTATGAACACAACAAGTACTCCAGCAGCATATTTACTATAATGATGCTCAGTCTTTTAGGGACTATTTGTGTGAGAGCATCCTGTACCAATTTTATCGTATCTGGATAGTTCCAGTAGTATATATACTGCAATTGTCAGTAAGGAGTTTAGAAAATGAAAGTTTTCAGTTGATGTTCGAGAACCTTTCATGATGCAGTTGATAATATTGTCGGCATGGCAAAGCATTTCTTTATTGCAACGACTCCCAGGGATGGAGACTGTTTGGACATGAAATGTTCAGTCAACAGTGGTACAGTGACCATCACCTGGTGATGTTGACTGTAAAGTGCTTTGGGACATCCAGAAGATGTGATGAGGTAAATGAAAGTTCTTTTCTTTACACAATCTGCATATTTAACAGAATCAGACAAAGCATGATTCCCTTCCACATCTACAAACTCTTCAAACTTTAGTCACCTCATTGAAATATAATTGCAGTTGGACTGTGTGAAGCAAAATAAACTTGGTCTCGGTGCGTTTGGGAATTCAGCAGGATCGAAGCTCTGTGGAGTTTACCGGCCTTTGTAATGTTTACAATTCTTTTGCTTAATCTCCAATTCCACTCAACTCTCAGGCTTCAAGAGGGCTCCATTGCGCTTGTAAAGTTGCTCGGTGACATTGGAGCTCTGCTTATAAAGCCAATAAAACAACAGTCTGGCGGAATAAAGACACTGTGCAAGGAGATTGCCTGAAACTGCTTGGAAGGATTGAGTTTCAAGATCAACTTGCCTATCAGAGTTTGTCTGTCTGTCACAGCCCCATTATTCTGTTTTGTTGCCTGCCCGAGAATGCAGCTGAACTTCTCCATGTGCCTTTGATTGTCCCAACTGTTGTGGTGCTATTGAAATCATGGTTCTCGATGTACAAGTGACACTCATCTCTCCCACCACAACTTCGCTGACCCCAGTCGTGCCTCCATGTAGTAATTCGCAGCATGAATTCCCCAAGGCTGATGGTAAAAGTTTTCAAAGAAAGGGCACAGTGTTTGGAAGAGGAATCCACGCTTTCACTCAAAGTACTGATTGGATATTTACACATGTCAGTCTAACAGGGAGTGGGTTAGAGTGGGCAAGCAGTCCGCAATCGGAGATGTGACAATATGGGGAGGCACCAGGCCCATTAAGTGTCCAGGATGGACATATGGGGAAAATAACATAGAGATTCAAGCTGGAGCAGTTCTTGCATATTACCCAGCACTTGGCTCTAGTGGCATTGAGAGAAGATTGTCTCTTTGTTATTGTTATGGGGAAAGAGATACATTTCTTGTGTTTGCAATATCTGGCCATTCCTGTGAGTAAGCCCTTGCTCATTGCAACCTGACATGTGCCTTTAACTGGCCAATGCTGAGTAATTGGTAGCCAAGGGATCGAAAAGAAACCCCTCGTTACTGTATTTGGTTTTGCTGGTTATATCATGTGCCCACTTTATTTTCTTTGATTTCAGAAGGTGATAAAATAAATACTTCACTGGACAATGGCATAGGCTATAATCTGACAAGTAGATTTATTAAACAATAACTGGATAAGTCAACAGTAATAATGGGACACTAGATTTACAGTACAAATTAAAGAAAGAAATACTTACATTTATATAGTACCTTTCACGATCGCCGGATGTCTCAAAGCGCTTTACAATCCATTTGGAGTGTGGACACTATTGTAATGTGGAAAGCATAGCAGCCAATTTGTGCACAACAAGCTCCCACGAACAGCAATGTGATAATGACTAGATAATCTGTTTTGTTAAGTTGATTGAGGGACAAATATTGGCCAGGACACTGGGGATAACTGTCCTGCTCTTCTTTGAAATAGTACCATAGGATCTTTTACGTCCACCTGAGAGAGCAGACAGGGCCTCGGTTTAACATCTCATCCGAAAGTCATCATCATAGGCAGTCCCTCGAAATCGAGGAAGACTTCCTTCCACTCCAAAAGTAAGTTCTTAGGTGACTGAACAGTCCAATACAGGAATTACAGTCTCTGTTGCAGGTGGGACAGACAGTTGTTGGAAGAAAGGGTGGGTGGGGAGTCTGGTTTGCCGCATGCTCCTTCTGCTGCCTGTGCTTGTTTTCTGCATGCTCTCGGCGACGAGACTCCCGGATGCTCTTCCTCCACTTAGGGCAGTCTCTGGCTGAAAGATGGCACCTCCGACAGTGCAGCACTCCCTCAGTGCTGCACTGGAGTGTCAGCCTAGATTTATATACTCAAGTCTCTGGAGTGGGACTTGAACCCACAAACTTCTGACTCAGAGGGGAGTGTGCTATCCACTGACCAACAGCTGGCACATTTACCTGAAATACTTGAATATTAACTTTTTATATAGTAGTTTGTTGCTTATCGTCCAGAGTTTTTCTCTGGCCTATCTATTAATCTCTGGCTTCAGATGGACTACCCAATATTTACAAGACAGGCCGAGAAGTACTTTTTCGAAAAATGATCAGGACAAAGAAAATTTAAATATTTGTGTTTTAAAATCAAAAAAAGTTCCCCAGCAAACATTTATACAAAGAAAACTCACAAGGTGTTTGTTTTTTTAATTGAATTGCTTGGTCCTCAAATAACTGACCAGACAAAAGATTTACATTACAACAGTAACTATACTTCAAAAGTACTTCAGTGACTGTAAAGCATTTTGGAAAGTCCTAAGGTCATAAAACGCGCTATATAAATGCATCTTTCTTTCTTTCTTTCTATCTGTCTATCTCTCTATCTTTCTATCTCTCTAGCTTTCTTTCTATCTTTCTATCTTTCTTTCTATCTTTGTAACAAACTGGGCATTTTGACATACGTCCTTCACTTTTAATCCATCTGCACCTTGACAGAACAAAATAAACCAGTATTATGATACATAATCCAACAACTATTTTTTTCATGGGTGTTCCAGGGAACTAGAGAGAGGAAATGAAAAACAAAACAATCCATGTGGAGTTGGGATCAGTTGAGGGGACAATGATTAAAATCAGGGGAATTAAATATTGTGTTCCTAACACAGATGAGACTGCACACAGGGAGGTTAAAATAACAGTGACCTCAGTCTTTAATAAGACACTCCAGAGTGAGGAACAGGCCTTAGGGGCCTGCTTATATACAGTGCTCCCAAGGGATGCTGGGATCCCTTGAGACTTCAGGGGATGAGCTCCCTGGTGGTGGAACATGGGAGTGCATGCTTTACAGATACACAACATTAAACATCAAAGAAGATTCTGACAACTCTGCCAGCACGATTTAAAGAAGAGCAGTTTCCCAGTGTGCTGGTCTCTGTTCCTGCCTCAACCAATAGCATCCAAAAACAGAATTAGCCGGCTACCTATCCCATTGCTGCTTATGAGATGTTGCCGTGCACAAAATGGCTGCCGCATTTGGCTGCATAACAACTGTGACTGCTCTGCAAAAACAATTATGTGTAAAGTGCTTGGGGGCACTTCTGAGGGGCAAGTTGAGGTGCCATGTAAATGTAAGTTTAAAATACTAAAACACACTCGTTCAGCAAGTCTTGGGCAAGTACCGTACCCGGCTTGGGATATTATAATCTGGTTATTACCGTGATACAGAGCCTCTGTGTCAGTCACCATGTTCATATTTCAGCACTGTCTGTTCTTGACAAGTCAATAATTTCTTTGTTACAGCAGTTCAATTAATCGAGTGTGTTCTCTCATTAATAATGTTCCAGTGGAAATATTGGACCATTTAATAGCAAATTTCATGCAGACTTTTAATTCAAAGTTAATGAGATAGAAGTCATTTGAAAACAAGCTGTTTGTTTAGAAAACCCCTTTAGCAGTTACAGTACTGAGTTTGGCACCTGGTAAAGCCTTTGTGCAGTGTATTCAGCCTTATATTGCGCATGAATGCAGTCTGGTTTGTTAGTTAGTGCACTTAGTTTGGAGTTGTTTTTTTGATTGGAACATTTGAAATATCCAGTAGTATGAATTAAGCAATTTTAATAAAACAGGACAGGTGATATTTAATTTTGTAAAATTTCAATTCAAATTAACAGATAATTTGAATTAAAAATGAGCTTGCATTCATATAATGCATTTCATACTCTTAGCCAATGAAATACTTTTGAAGTGTACTCATAGTTTGTGGACAATCCAATTTGTGGACAGCCAATTTGTGCACAGCAAGAGGTCACAAACAGCAATGAGGTGAATGAGTAGTTAGTCTATTTTTGTGCTATTGGTCAAAATATGAATGTTGGCAAGGATGCTGGGAGAATTCTCCACCAAAAGATGGCATCTCTGACAATGTAGCATTCCCTCAGCACTGAAGTGTCAATCTAGATTATGTGCTCAAATCCTGGAGTGGGTCTTGAACCCACAATCTTCTACCTCAGAGACTAGGGTGCTACTACTGAGCCAACCTGAATTATGATGACATTTTGCATTTTGGCCAATATTTGTCCCTCCTTGTCCTGGCCAGTATTGATCCCTCAGTCTACATCACTAAAACAGATTATCTGGTCATTATCACATTGCTGTTTGTGGGAGTTTGCTGTGTGCAAATTGGCTGCCACGTTTCCTACATTACAACAGTGACATACACTTCAAAAAAGTACTTCATTGGCTGTAAAGTGTGTTGGAACGTCCGGTGGTCGTGAAAGGTGCTATATAAATGCACGTTTTTCTTTTGTCGTTGTTTGTCTGCAAATAATTATAAGTAGCTCTTGGTCCTACCTATACTCCCCTGTTCAGCTGGAGTCCCAAGATTGCAGTCTCCTGCCCTGCTACTTCAGGAACAGGATGATCTAGCACTCTCACGCTCTCCACTCAGAGAAAGCCTAAGTGTCTCTTGTAAATATCACACCCAGGTAGACCATGCAGAGAGAAAGAGAAAACGTAGAGAAAGAAACATACGGAATGTGAGAGAAGCAGAATATGTCAATCTCAGTCAGCCATTCCAAGTGGCCCATTGAGCACTTTTACACAGTGCTTTTGTTTTTTTTGTGAGGGAAATGTTACCTATAACTTGCTGTGAACTGGTGACCGGTCCATGTGGCAGATGTTCCTGAGGTCAGCTGGAAGAATCTAGTCGCTTAGAAAGCCATGGTGGTTCCGGCTGAAAATCACAAAGCCGGGAATTGCGGAATGTCGATCCCTCTGGTAGTTCTATAGCAGCTACTTTATGGATGACAAGCTTTACATACTCAAACTGAAGTATTCAACAAATACACTATGCCGTGTTTCCATTTCGCATACAGGCATTCCTGAAGTGAAAGCATTTAATCTAATTAAGCAACAATCAATTTGAAAGGCAGCCATTGTTGTGAGTTATAGCACACTAAAGGTTCTAGTAATGTGTTAATACCTGGATAAACACACCCCTGTGAGTTCTGTATTGCTATTTCTTTCTTTATTAAACTGTTTCAAATTAATTTTCTGTTGCTGGTTTGTTTGTCATCCTGTCTTCACAGCAGGATCACAGACTGGGCAATGAAATATTCTGGGCCTGAGAAACCCTGCAGCAATGGTAGTTCTTATCCAATTGGAATCTGTACCACATATCACGGTAAAGTTCGAGGTCTCCTAAAGTCGGGTGTGTGACCCGTAGAGGCTTTTACGAGAGAAGATTTGGGTCCTTTTCTTTAAGAGGTCACGCTAGAGCAGCGTTGCCAATTCTGCTTGGACATATTCTTGGAGGTTTCATCACATGACCTTCTGCCTCCATCCGTCCCGCCCCCATGTTCCTGCCATTGGTCACCTGACATGTCCGACCTCACGGCGCACCGCCTTCCCCGCCAATTGGAAAGCGAACAGACTCTTCATTACCTGATTGGCTGAAGTCAAGAAGCATCCAAACAGCCTTTCTTTTGCCATCTCCAATATTGTTTGACAACTAATAAATTAAAGTGTTTAAAGAAAATGAAAAATACCCCAATGGTTTTTCTCCTGAGTTGTTGACAGCAGTGTCCAGGAGATTAATTCCTAGAGACTCGAAAACAATTCTGGAGGGTTGGCGACCCTACCTCTAGGTCGCTCCAGGACACGTACCACTAAAAAGGGGGATTGATTGACTGCAGGCCTGATAATAATACTTTGTGACCAGCCATTTCGTGTTGTACAACTGGGCTAATTAGGCCTTGTATTTGTTTTATCTCCTTTACCCTGTCTGTAGGAAAGTATGATTGCACTGAAGTGCTGCACAGAGATTGGAGCTCATCGGGCATTTGTAACATAAACTCGCTGCATCTAGAGGAACAGGATTGAAAAACAAAGAGGTTATGTTAAACCTTTATTGAACCTTGGTTAGATCACACTTTGAGATGGCCATCCTTCATCTAGATGTAGCACCGAGTCCAGAACTGAGAGGTTATAACTATCAGGAAAGACTCTAGAATAAAAGACCGAAGGTGACCTAAATAGAGGTCTTTAAAATTATGAAGGGGTTTGATAGGGTAGACGTAGAGAAGATGTTTTCGCTTGTGGGGAATCTAAGACAAGGGGTCATCAATATAAGAGAGTCAGTAATAAATCTAGTAAGGAATTCAGAAGAAATTTCTTTATCCATAGAGTGGTTGGAATGTTGAAATCTCTACCTCAGGGAATGGTTGAGGTGAATAGCATAGGTGCATTTAAGGGGAAACTAGATAAGAACATGAAGGAGAAAGGAACAGGAGGATAGGGTGGTAGGGTTAGATTAAATAGGGTGGGAGTAGGCTCGTGTGGAGCATAAACACCGGCACAGACCAGGTCGGCCAAAAGGCCTGTTTCTGTGCTGTAAATTCTATGTAATCTCCAGTTAATATTTTGCTCTTATGGTAATAAAATTGCATGCTGGCTTTAGACTTGCCAACTTGCAAAATTATTCGTGTCCAAGTGTCTATCACCAGTTTAGTTCTGGGATTTATCCATAGCCCCTCAAACATACAGTAATTGCATTGAGTAGAAATGCATCTTCAATTCATATTTGAAGTGCTTGTGTTCCACAAAGGCGCACACACATACGTACACGATTGTTTCTGAATCCAAAATCTTGTGTATTTTCTCTGCTGTTTTATGAGAAGCAACTTGTAGTAGATTGTTCCCAATCAACCCTCCCTCTGCAGCCGAGATGTATTGGAGTTTGTTTACTTGGTAACCGTGGTAACTCGGGCCCTTTTGTCTGAAGTGTAGCTGGTCAGTAGGTTTGTGCAGGTCAGGTTCTGATGTGCCTGTAAAACTGAGCAAATAGAAACCAGTACTTCTGTTCAAAATCACCTGGCTGTTCATTGTAAATCAGTGACGGGTTCATTTCAAGACTGGGTCTACCTTTTGTCATTTATACACAGTTAAAATGAAGACTTGCTAACACAGTGACAGGATCAGCACTGACCTAGAAATAAATTGCACCCAGTAATTATTTGCTTAGAGCATACAGTTGTTAATATAAAACCTATTTCAAAAAAAGTTTATTGCTGCTCTTTAAGGAGATGTTATAACATCTCCAAGTGAGGTCTGGTTGGTGTGTAACTTCCATTGACTTATATTCCGCTCTTCAGCCTATGTGTCCTAATATTCTGATTTTTGAATTTTTTTCTTCTTCCAATATCATAGAATCATGCAGCACAGAAAGAGACCATTCGGCCATCGTGCCTGTGCTGGCTCTTTGGAGGGGCAGTCCAATTAGCCCCACTCCCCTGCTCTTTCCCTGTAACCCTGCAAAGTTTTCCTTTATAAATATATATCCAATTCCCTTTTGAAAGTTACTATTGGATCTGCTTCCACCACCCTTTCAGGCAATGCATTGCAGATCATCGCAACCCACTGTGCAAAAACAAAAATCTGCTCATCTCCCTCCTGCCTTTTATGCCAATGCTTTGCAATAGTTTGCATTTTCCAGTATTTAAATTAAATGTGCCATTTGTCTGCCCAATTACACAACAGGTATAAATCCTCTAGTATATGAGTGATTTGAGACATGACAGGTGGTAAGTGGTGTACCGTGCTTGGGAGGAACAGGTGACTTTGCAGCTACGGTTACCAAAGATCTCCACCACTGTGTTTTCCTCATCTCATGTCTGTTGTAGACTCATTGGGAGAGATTGGTTGCCATGATTAGTCAGCAACTCCATCATCATGTACCATGCGATTACGAGAATGGTAAAAGGCGAACTAGATGGACAGGGTCTTTTCTCATCTAGAAATTCCTCTGTTCCTAACTGTATTCACAATCCCAACTGAACTCCCTATATTAGTGTCGTCCAAAAATTCAACACAGATCACATTTGGTTTCTACATCCAGGGCATTTACGAAGATAAGAAGCACCACGTCTCCGAGTACTAACTCCAGTAGAACTTTATTTACCCCAGTTGTCGAAATCTTGACTCTCAATCTAAGACTCTAGCACAATCAGCTCCGGTAGATGTTCCTTTAATAAGTTTTACTTGCAGCAAGGAAGAGTCCCACTCAGTCAAAGGCTAAGCGGAGACCCCCAATATGGCACAGATTCACAATGTATTTATACAGTAGAACAAACAAGTTATGGTTCAATCCTGTGTATTGGTTCTGCCTTTGTAGTCAGCAAAAACAGATAAAGAGTTCTCCACTCAATTAATGATTAACAATCCCTGTCTGAGTCTTTTACATATTTCCAAATGTCTCCTTTCTCAGTGTTTTTGGTGGGATAGCCAGCAGTAACTCGATTAGGGTGTGATAATGTGCTATCACTGGTTTTGCATTGTTTTAGGATTGTCCAGTTTCCTGGCCATCTATTTGGGCCCATGATTTCTATAGTGGTTGATTGGGTAATTGGCTTCTTGCACATTTTGGATGAGTTCTGTAGTTTAGATAATGGCTGGTAATTTGATTATCTCTTAGGGGGTGAATTGGTGCTGCATCTTTACAACCTTTATCTAGCCCTTCTAAGGTCTGGCATAGCGACAGACTATTGATAATACAGGGGAGCACAATGGGTGGTACTTATCTCAGCAGGACAGTCTTAATGTTGTCTGGTGGCTATTTATCAGCTATCAGCAGTTTCAGTCAAGGTTAGCATGTTTATGCAAACAAATTGTTTGCTGCAGAAGTTTCTGGCAGGATTGGGATTCCATTTTGTTTTATTGCAAAAAGGGTACAAAAAACACAGTGTAATGCAACTTTAAAAATACATTTCCACATTCGCCCCTTTTGTCCTTCACAAGGACAACTTAATCCATTCTAATCTTGCATAGTCTTTCTATTTCCATTTCCACACAAGAACCTTCAGTAGTTGTTGCTACCATACCGCTAGCAGTGGTCTCGGTTGATAACACTGTTTTTCCCAACCTGGCACAGCAACACTTAACTAAGACAAACAAAAGATATAGGGCGAAGACTATCAGCACGAATATGATCGAACCTTGTACCAAGGATCTTCCTAGTGATCCCAACTATCCCGATGCCCAATCCCACAAGGTGATACCATCCTGGCCAATAGTTTGTTTGTACTCTATTACCTTTTTCCTAATATATTCAGCTAGACTGCAGATCTCTTCTGACTTATCCGGGATATACATACAGCATTCTTCACCAATTAACTCGTATGTCGCTCCTTCTTTGGCTAGGAGATAATCTAAGGCCATACGATTTTGGAGAGCCACTGTTCGAATGGCTACCATTTCATCATTTACCCCTTCGAAGGCTTGTGAAGTTGCGTTGGCTACTGATTCTACCAAATTAGCCAGTTCCCATAATTGCCATTTGTTTGATGCTATTCCATAGGGTGATATCATTACCCTTATTTAGACATGTCAAATCCTGTTTAAGTCTCTGACTTCCAGAGGCATCCCTTAGAGTCTTTGTTGTTCTAATAAAGGGTACCACATATCCTAAGTAACAGGACCCTGTCCAGTTGGCTGGTAACCATGGGTAGGCTTTATGCCCACAAATAAAGTAAGTGCAATTATAGGATGTCAGTCTTTGGTCCTTTTGTGCCATCCAAGCTCGAGTGGTCTCACCGTTCCACCCTTCACCTGAGGCTTTATTATGGACCATAGTCCAGTTAACGGTTGCTATCTTTCTGCCGTCAATGAGATTTGTTGTGGCTTGCCATTTAGTCATTTGGGAACACTTGCTATATCCCATTTCTGGTCCTTTAGTCTCATTACTCACTAGGCATATTATACCTTCAGGATTTCCTATTTCGGGAGAAATATTTAGGAAGGGTGGCTGAGGGTTATTATTATAATTTGGCTGTTACCATTCCTGGAAGGTTGTAAGTTTATACCCTGCTGACCTCCATTCTGTTAGATCCTTCGTTTCTGACATCTTGGTTAGGTTTGTCCTATTTTGCACTATTAACCATTCTGCCATTTCTGATTCATTAAAGGGGACGGATCTTAGGGGAATACCCCCCTTCAGAATGGACAGGTCCATGGAAACATATCCAACAATTAGACAAGTTTCTTTCTTGAGCATACTTATGACTCAGTGCCATAAATACATTCACCTGCAGTTCCCTTTGTTCACATGTCTGTACCCCTGGTACTATCAAATACGCAAATCACAAACCTGTTAAGCATGGCATTATCAATCCCCATAGTCCATACAGTTCCTTATTCGGTCTTCCTTTTTCTGTTCCTCTGGTTCCTTCTTCCCTTCCTTCTGGTTGGGTGCCCTTTTGCAATGGGACGTGTGGATCCATGTTGGTCTTTCCTTTATCTTGATTGCAGTATTAGTCGCCAGCAAGACCTGGTATGGTCCTTCAAATCTTGGTTGTAGACTGCTTTTTCTTTTAAAGATTTTGATGTAAACGAATTCTCCGGGCTCCAGGTTATGACACTTCCCTTCCGCTGGTTCGACTTGAGCTTCTTTTACCTGCGAATGAAAGCTGGAAATACATTTGGTTAGCGCAATACAATAATTGTGGATGTCCATTTGTTTTGCAGTAAACGGTGCTGCATAACTATCTCATGTGGTGACAGGCCTGTTGTTCTGTTGGTTGCAGATCGCATTACCATCAAGGCTAAGGGCAGCAGTTCTACCCATTTTAGTCCAGTGTCATTACATAATTTTGCCAACTTATTTTTAAGCATTCCATTATATCTTTCAACAAGTCCAGCTGATTGTGGATGATTGTGCAATGAAAACGTTGGTTAATCTGTAAAGCTTTAAACATTTCTTTTGTAACAGTTCCCGTGAAATGTGACCCATTATCACTAGAAAGCTTAGCAGGAATTCCGAAGCGCGGTTGGATTTCTTTTAACAAAAATTTAGCAACAGTAGTGGAAAGGCTTAATCCATCTAGAGAACACATCTACAATAACTAATACATGCTTAAATCCCATACACATAGGTAATTCAATAAAATCCATTTGTAAATGTACAAAAGGCCTCACTGGATTTGGGTGGGAGGCAGATTCTACTTTTTCCGTCTTACCTGGATTCATTGTCTGACAGGTAACACAATTTTCACAGATTTGTTTTGCAATTGCCGAAATACCTGGTGCATACCAAGTTGCCAAAATATAATCTGCCATCCCCCTTTGCCCACATGTGTGAATGTATGAACACATCGGGCAATCCATGGAAGTAAGGATTTGGGCGCCACCACGCGGCCGTCGTGGTGAACCCATATTCCTTCTGGATTTTTATAACATTGATCCTTTGTCGAGGTCAACACCTCCTCCGTACTGGCCTGTGTCTGAAAGGCCAGCACGTCATTAATAGTGGGTGGCGGATCTGAGCAATTATTTTTCCTTAGTGGAAACAATGACACCTGCATCCCCCCTTTTGACAGAGTTGCTGACTTAGCTGCATTATCAGCTCTGGCGCTTCCAAGTGCTACCTCATTCAACTGGCCTGTATGTGTTTGGCATTTGATAATGGCAAGTTTTAAGGGGCATTGAATGGCTCGCAGAAGATTTTCTGCTTGTTCTGCATTCTTAATAGTGGTTCCTGAAGAAGTCAGGTACCTGTGAATTTTCCAAATTTGTCCATAGTCATGCGTTACTCTAAAAGCATACCTGGAGTCAGTGTAGATATTAACTGTTTGTCCTTCAGCCAGAATACAGGCTCGAGTTAATGCAAATAATTCGGCTTGTTGGGCTGAAAAGGAGTCTGGAAGAGAGGCTGTTTCAACAACATTAAACTGGGTTACAATTGCATAAGCCACTTTAGGTTGGCCCCTATCATTTCATAAGGCTGATCCGTCAACATAGTACACTAGATCAGGGTTACACATTGGTACATGTGTTGAATTGATACGTGGTTTAGTCACTAATTCGGTTACCATTTTACATGAATGGGGTTTGCCGTCTTCCGTGGGGAGTAGAGTGGCTGGATTTAAGGTAGTACATCTTTTAATGATAAGGTTCAGATTTGATAACAGTTCAACTTCATATTTAGTGGTTCTTGCAGAAGTTAGATGTTGAATGGCACATTTAGTGAGTAAAATCTCGACAGAGTGCGGGATATATAAAACGGTTTGATGATTTAGAGTTATTGTCTGAGCCTGTTGTACAGCATAATAAGCTGCTGCCACAGAGGGAAGACATCCTGGTAGTCCGCGTGCCACTGGGTCTATTTGGGCACTGAAATACGCTATCGGCCGCTGCCTGTCTCCATGTAACTGAGTCAAAACAGATTGTGCAAAACCCGACTTGTGATGAACAAATAAGTTGAATGGCTTAGTGTAACCTGGTAATCCCAAGGCTGGTGCTGAAGTGAGGGACTGCTTAAGATTCTGGAAAGCATTCCGGGATACTTCATTCCAAATCAACTTTTCTGGTAGTGAGGGCATGGACATGTCTAACAGTGGTCTAACCATCTCGAAATAATTCATAATCCACTGCCTGTAATATCCTGACATGCCGAGGAAATGTTTCATTTCTCTCTTGGTTATTGGTAGTGGAGCAGAGCAGATTGCTTTTACTCTGTCTTGTGTCAATTGTCTCGTATCTCTGACCAATTCGTGCCCTAGATACCGAACCCTTTCTGGGACAAATTGTAACTTCGACTTTGACACATTGTGTCCTTTCGAGGCCAAGGCTTTTAATAATACAAGAGAATCTGTTTTGCAGGCTAAATTGGAGGGTGAGGTGAGCAGTAAGTCATCAACATACTGCACAAGTGTAGAACCTGCTGGTAAAATTACATCTTCCAGATCCTTCTTTAAGCATTGTGAAAATATAGTAGGACTTTCGGTAAATCCCTGTGGGAGTCTTGTCCACGTATATTGGTGTCCTTTATACGTGAAGACAAACAGGAATTGGGACTCTGGGTGAATGGGTATTGAGAAAAAAGCTGAACATAGATCAATCACCGTATAATACGTTGAGTTTGCCGGAATACTGGTAAGTATAGTCGCAGGATTGGGCACCATCGAATAAGTTGGGAATACAGATTCATTCACAGCTCGTAGGTCTTGGACAAATCTCCATGTGTCACTGTTGGGCTTCTGAAGCGGAAAAATCGGTGTGTTACACGGACTTCTCATTTATGCTTATAGTGATTCACAGATCACAGAATGCAAAGTACTTGTTTTATAATTGTGTGTCCAACTTCTGTTTTAGAAGCTGAACATCAAAAACTCCAATCTTTTGTTCTGTACCTTCCATTTTATGATACAGTGTCTCATAAATTACATCTTTTTAAGCTTCAGCTTCTGATGCAGCAGTTGTGTAATTTTATTAAAAAGGCTTCCAAACCCAAGATTTTCCAATACAACCAAAATGTTTATCAAGGAGAATCACCTGAAAAATCTCAAAATCCCAATTCAAATATTGTACTGCCAATCTTTTATTTAAAACTCTTTTTACTGAGCTAGAAGCTTTCGTGTCAAGGTTTTACACAAAGGAAAATGGGGGTGTACTTCCCCAGCCTCGAGAGATCCACACAGGTTTCTTTTTTTAAAAGGCATTACAGCTTCCTTTCGCCGTTCTTTATCTCATTCCTCGACTAAATTTATTGTCTTTCAACCCAATGTAATCAATGATTACGTGTTTTCTTTTGACAAGTGAGCGTGTCGAAATTTTTTTTTTAAACCAACAGGACCATGCATTTTTTATCTTTTGCCCAACAAACCTATCCTTTGTGCATTTCCTAGCTCCGTAACTTATCATCCGAATAAATCCACACCTGCATTTCTGACTTAAAATGTAATTCAATTCTAGGTTCACACTTTATTAAAACTTCCCAGATACAGGACAACACTACGAAGGGTTAAAAAAAACCTTTAATCTGTCCGAAAAAGTGGGTGGAGCTAAAACAGCAGATAGCTCCACCACTTTCTGAAGCAGGCTTTCAGACACATAAAAAATTTATTAATTCTCACCTCAAATATTCCGCAGTCAAAAATGACACAAGCACTCTCATTCAAAGACAGACATTCACAAAAGTCTCTCTTCATTCAACAAAGCTTATTGTTTGGCCAGCTCTATTTTTGGATCCATACGTCACTTAAGATAGTCACTATCGGGTTTTATTTTTCCTTTTCTTACATATTGATTTACTTCCTCTGTTAATTTTACGTGGGCTCAAAGAATCGGAACCCAGGCCTTTTCTATTACTTTCTTTTTTACCTCTTCTACCTGGGTCTCTGTCTATAAGACACTCCTCTAGCCATGTTATTCTTTCTAAATTAAATGAACCATCGGATGGAAATGGCCTGTTTCCATTCTTAGTCCATTTTACCAATTTTTTTCTCAGGTGGTCAATTGAAGACTGACCACAATTCTGGAGCATAAAATAGGCTAGTGTACCTTTGGTGGTGTTTTACTTGCTCCAGCACCCATTCTGGATGATTAAGATTTTTCACAGTTTCTGATCTCACAATCCTTTCGGTCAACTGAGTTCTCTACGCCCACTTCTCCTGGCCGTCACGTGGCCTAAAAAGGCTCTTAATTCGGACTCAGTCTGGGTGTGTGAGATATGTTGACACGAACCAACCGTAGTTGATCAATTAGTTACTGTTTCTTTTCTCAATCAATCCTTGTTTTTCCGAATCACTATTTTCCCTAGTGACTCTTCCCGTTTCTCTAATTGCAATGTCGCACAAAAGTATTGAACACCACAGTATAACAAGGACAACAGGGACAATCAACATTCACGCGGGTATACAAATCATAGCCTTAAGCTCTATCTAAACAAATAGTCAATTCTCAGTCTGCGTTGTATGCCACTACATACCGAGTCCTTAACTTACCTTAATAAAACTTATGGTCCTATCACACAAGGACCCTGATCCTATCACACAAGGATCATCGATCGATAGCGCTCTTTTTACCTTTTACTAATGAAAATCTCCCCGGGCTGTTTCAAGATCGGATATTTTCAGGGTCAAATCCCTACTGCCTACAAGCTGAGAAGGAAATGATTACAAAAATAACTTTAGCTCTTAAATTTCGAGTCTCGTAGATCACAGTACCTCCACAACAGAATACATATGCGATTCAACAGTAAAGAGACCCCTTGTGAGCAAATGGCTCACCTTATTCTGGCCAGTTAAGCCCTTCACTGAAGAGGCACTGTGCCAGCATCTGTTCACTCACAGAGTAGAGAGTAAGCGATCTCGGTGGAACCTCCAAGATGTAACTGTCGAAATCTCGACTCTCAATATAAGACTCTAACACAATCAGCTCCAGTAGATGTTCCTTTAATAAGTTTTACTTGCACCAAGAAGAGTCTCACTCAGTCAAAGGCTAAGCGGAGACCCCCAATATGGCACAGATTCACAATGTATTTATACAGTAGAACAAACAAGTTATGGTTCCATCCTGTGTATTGGTTCTGCCTTTGTAGTCAGCAAAAACTGATAAAGAGTTCTCCAATCAATTAATGATTACCACATCCCTGTCTGAGTCTTTTACATATTTCCAAATGTCTCCTTTGTCAGTGTTTTTGGTGGGATAGCCAGCAGTAACTCGATTAGGGTGTGATAATGTGCTATCACTGGTTTTGCATTGTTTTAGGATTGTCTAGTTTCCTGGCCATCAATTTGGGCCCATGATTTCCATAGTGGTTGATTGGGTAATTGGCTTCTTGCACATTTTGGATGAGTTCTGTAGTTTAGATAATGGCTGGTAATTTGATTATCTCTTAGGGGGTGAATCGGTGCTGTATCTTTACAACCTTTATCTAGCCCTTCTAAGGTCTGGCATAGCGACAGACTATTGATAATACAGGGGAGCACAATGGGTGGTACTTATCTCAGCAGGACAGTCTTAATGTTGTCTGGTGGCTATTAATCAGCTATCAGCAGTTTCAGTCAAGGTTAGCATGTTTATGCAAACAGATTGTTTGCTGCAGAAGTTTCTGGCAGGACCGGGACTCCATTTTGTTTTATTGCAAAAAGGGTACAAAAAACACAGTGTAATGCAACTTTAAAAATACATTTCCACATTGTCTGGCACTAAACTGCTCCTGAATACACTCTCTTTCCTAGTTTTAATTAGGGTTGCTTCGACCAATCCAGGAGAAAAAATGTGTTTTAAAAAAATGTGAAGGATCGGGGTAGCAGCATTAGGGCTGGAGGCAGGAGTCTGGAAAGACGGCCAGGGGCCTTGGGGGTGGGGGAATTGGAGGGCTTATGGAGGGGGGGCGGGGGGGTGATTGGAGACCTCAGTGGGGGTGGGGTTCTCCGATCTTGGGAGGTGGGTTAGGCAAGGACGCTGGATCCAGGAGGTAAGTGAAAAGGTACTTAGCTCCTGCAACCAGCAGTCCTCGCCTCCTTTTAGCAGGCCGGAGAAACCCGACCAGCGAGACTTAAATTTGAAATGGTGGTTTAATCTGAAGCACACCAGCCTCATTCTAATATTTAAATTGGGAGAGGTTTGGCTACCTGTCCCCGTCCCTCCTCCGTTAAAACCGGAACTGGGCAGGTTTGGAGTCGGGATTCTGTCTATTAACACTTTAACCTCTCACCTGACCCCAACCCACCCGTTTTTGGGGGTTAAAATTTCCCCTATGAGCTGGACTTTCTGATGCTATCGTGAGAATTCCTGCCCACGGTGTAAGGCAGAGGTCCGGTCTCTGGATTAGCGGCAAATGGTAGTTGGTGACGGCAGGGAGAGGCGGAGATGGGGACGGTGCTAATTTTCAGCCACCAACCTAGTCACGCAATCATCGCGTCCAAAAAGCTAATTGTCAGCGTGAAACTTGGATGGTTAACATGTTTGTAGATGCCCCTCCAACCTATTCCTTCATATAGTTCCCATTATTTTACCTAGTCTTTATGTAAGGCTAATGGACCTATAGTTTCCTGGGTCTCATCTTGTCCCCATTTTAAATATAGGCACTGTCCAATCCTACGGAACCTCTACAATACCCAATTAAACTTTTCTAACTGTAGTCATTGCCCCACAAATTCCTTCCCTGGTTTCCTTCATCAACCTAGGAGATATATCTTCAGGCCCAGGGAATATGATTGTCTTCAGGCTTTTTGGTTCATCAAGTACCTCCTCCTCCTTGGGAAGTCAACCAACTTGATTGTACCAGAACCCAAATGAATTTCCAGGTTCAGCTTCCAATTTCAGCACTTTATTCATAGCATTCATGAAAAGAAAGAACTTGCATTTATATAGCGCCTTTCACAGCCTCAGGGCGTCCCAAATCACTTCACAACCAGTGTAGCATTTTGCTGTCACCATTGTAGTGTAGGGACGCATGGCAGCCAATTTGCATACAGCAAGGCCCCACTAACAGCAATGAGGTAAATGGGTGGATAAATTGTGTTAATTGATGTTGGTTGAGGGATAAATATTGGCCAGGACACCGGGGAGAGCGCCTCTGCTCTTTGAATACTGCCGTGAGAGGGCGACGGGGCCTTGGTTTAACATCTTTTAAAATGATCTTCCTCACCCTATCCTTTCCCTGGGAGTGAGTCATATCTTAATAATGCGACTGTGTTTTTTTTCTGATCACGTTAATTATTTAGAGGAGAGTTGAGGAGGTAGATAGAGGAAAGTTGATGAAACCTGGCAGTTCTGCACAGATTGTTTCATTCCTAACCTTTGAGGGGCTGTCAGTAAGCAGTATTTACACAGTACGGAAAGAGGCAGATGGCAGGGGAGTCCCTGGACCGCTCAGATCAGGGAGTCACTGCCAGGGGAGATTAACTTGATTAAACACACATCGAATCAGTACACTGTTATTTACTGCAATGGGTGGAATACATGTCCACTGCTTTACTAAATGCAGTTCCCAGGTGGAAACTGTTCGATTGGAGTATGCTCGAGGATTGCACAATACAGCAGTGCCAGCTCAGATCACTTCTGGCATCGACTAAGTTTTGCTTGTATCCAAATGTTTTTCTCTTGGTTATTGTTCTTCCCTCGGTGCATGAAGCCTTCTGTTTTTGGCTGGGATGGGTTTGCAATAACTTGGGGTGGTTTCGTTGAGCTTTACGTCCTTGGCAAATTCCGACAGAGAGCGCTCCAAATTGTTGTCGCATAATAATTTCCGCACAGAAGGACTAATAATTGGGATCTTCCACGAAGAGTTAATTACCAGGAAATGACAGCCAGCATCTATCAGAAATACTACATATTCTGAGTATATATCTGGCCAATTCCACATTCTGATTGGCTTCTGGCAATCCTTTCAGAGTTAAGAACACTCTGACTGATTGGATCACACATACCTTAGTGAGATAAGTTACCACTATGGTCAGCCTTGGCTCAATAGAAGCGATCTCACTTCAGAGTCAGCAAGATTGCGGATTCAAGTCCCACTCCAGAAACTTGAGCATATCATCTAGGCTGACAATCCAGAGTGCAGTGCTGTGTGAGTGCTGCACGGTCAGAGGTGCCATTCTTCAGATGAGACGTTAAACCTAGGCCCCGTCTGCCTCTCAGGTGGATATAAAAGATCTCATGGCATTATTTTGAAGAAGAGCAGGGTAATTCTTATAGTTTCCAAGGCAATATTTATCACTCAAGCAACATCACCAAAAACAGATTATCTGGTCATTATCGCACTGCTGTTTGAGTGAGTCTGCTGTGTGCAAATTGGCTGCCGTTTTTTCAACAACAGTGACTACACTTCAAAAGTACGTCATTGGCCGTAAAACACTTTGGGACATCCTGAGCTTGTGAAAGGTGTTACAGAAATGCAAGTCTTCCTTTCACACCCTTCCCATGGCATGGTTCGCAGCATAAGTTGTACCCCAGGCTATTGTAAATACTAAAATATTAGTGGTTTATTCATCAATGGATATTTTTATAGGAGTAATGACAGAAAAGCAATACTGTACTTATACTGTTTACATTTGGACGGATTTGAGGATAGCACGGTCTGTTGTAGGATTTGACCTACCACTTTGTCCTTATTTCTAAACTAAATTTTCAAGAGTTTACATATAAATGCACTTTTATGTTTTGATAAAACAGTGTCTGAAGCGAATCACTGGGGGGAATTATTCGGGGGGTCAGCGCGCTCGGTGGTGGGTCGCGGAGGAAATTATTTTTTCTGGCAGCGAGATGGGAACCTGTTGTCAACCCGCTGCCACTCTACTTTCCCTGATATCGAGTCTGTCAGGGCTGAACAGACCCGACATGTAGTGGCGGGGGAGGCAATTCAGAACATTATGACCTTGTTAACAGCCCAATAAACAGTATTTTGAGTTCACCTTTACATGTTACAAGGTCGCCACACTGCTCAGGGATCACGTCAGGTACGGAGGTCGGGAGTTGTGTCACCATCAATTAATTTCTTTATTTGACAGCTGCAAATGTGTTATAAAAGCTCCCATCTTTTAGCTGTTCACTTTCCAAGTTTAGAAGCTGTTGCTTATTGCATTTGGAAGGCAGATTGAGCTTTATGCAGGTTGCAAGCGTCTGGAGTAAACTCTCTATCCAGTGTCACCTCATTGGAGCAAACTCTCTCACCATTGACAGATCGCTTCTGTCATCTCAAGTTCACCTGCCATCTATTACATCAGTACGGTGCCCTTGAAACTATCTCACCTTGGTCCTCAGAATCTCACCTCAATCAGCCTCAACACCAGCGGCACCAGGCATACCAGCAGCATCAACAACAACAACAATCTTCTTCGCAATCAACTGATGCTGTGCAGGATACATGGAATCAGCACCCAACCAGATTGCTGCCTGGGATGCCAGAGATGGCCTCACCATGGCCAGATTGACTTCACTCAAAGCTGTACACCCTGGCTGCCACGTGATGCGCCAGGTCGGCACCACCCCAGACCCAACACCATAAAGCAGCCCTACAATGCCCAAGCCATTCCTTTCACACATTTCGATTGCGGGGGGTAGTGTTATGTCTCACCATTCTCTGCAACTCACTAAACCACTTCTAAAGGTGCACACAGATCTGTCCAAGAATGCAAAGTGTTGAAAATAAAGATTTCAATGTTTGACAGTACATTAACAGAAACTTCATATGAACATTGGCTAAAACACCCAAGTGGCTACCCTTGTGTGTTGTTAGTTGGTATGATTGCACAAGGATGAGGGTGAGTGTGAGGGGTGGCTAGCGAGATGGGGATGTGATAATGTAGATAGAGAGAGAGGGATGGGTGGAGGTGCAAGGTAAGTTAGTGTGAGTAAAGATATGCAGGAATAGAGTAGGAAAAGCAGTGTGATGGGGATGTGATGAGTGGCACAGCAGGATAAGGTTGAGTGCGGCTTTGCAGTAATGTTTCGTGATCTACTGAGTTCATTGAAAGGTTTGCGGCACTGCAGCCAGGTCCTCCTGACCACATCCCTGCTTGTGCCCCCCTGTGCAATGTGCAACCAGGCTACGTTGATCTCTTGGGGAGGTCTCTTCTGCCCATTGGAAGGGAAGAGGATCTTTCTGTGTACTGTGACTCCCTTCATAAGCATCTGGAGGGAGTCATGGGAGAGCCTGGGTGCAGCCGTACACCTCTGTGCAGTGCTTGTCAGTGTTTGCAGCACCTCAATGCTGTAGAACACTGACAGCACAACTGGCAAAATTAATTTGCGTATGGCCCCTTTGATGAAAACGGCTTGTGACGGGAAACATGCTGGATGGGCTTACCAAGCCCAATCAGGGTAATATCATTTCACAGAGTGGGCTACAGCCAGCAGTGGGGTCGGGACCCGCCACTGACCCCGGAGTACCGGACCTGCTGATGTAGGGGAAATCGCAGCCATTGAGTTTGTTGTGTATGAACTGTATCGATTTAAGGCATGAGGCAAAACTTTTCGTCTTAGTCTCCGGGGTTTGGTTGGATTGAGAGAGAAAGGAGGTCCTTCTGTTCGGGGTTGCCGTCTTTGCTTGACTTCAGGCAAAACACTGCTGTTGTCCTCTTTCCCCTTTCTGCCTCAGTGTGCATTCTTCTCCAGTATTTGGAAGAGGTCATTTATGAAGGGGAACCAGATGGAGGCTGAACAGAACCTTTCCAATTTATGCCTCAGCCACATATTGGTGCAGTACAGTCCTCCTCACTTAGTGAGAGTGGTAGTCGGAGTTGTGCTAAACTCCGTGCTGCAGGCGATGGGAGGGTAGGGAAGGAGATTCGCTGGCTGGTGAGAGACCTAGCAGCCATGAGGCTGAGTCTGGGGGTGGGAGGGGGGAGGGATTGCAATGCTATGTTCCCTGTGATCTTTAGCTATCATCTGGATTAATTAGATCTGTGGACGTGATTACAATACGTAGGAGCATGGTCTCTGGTTCCAGTTATCCAGTGGGGGAAGTTGGAAATTTTGGAGCCTATGCACAGTTTGGTATATGATTTTGAGTTGGCCCTCGTGTATTTTGCTGGGTGTGGAGGTGGTGAGATTCCATATGCTTCTGAACCATAAGTCTTCTGGGGTCAACTGGGGGATTCCTGAGGGTACCTGAGGTGATCAGGTTTCTGTCTGTCTGGGGCCAAGAATTGATAGTTCTGTATTTTTGTTCCCCTAAATTTGTTGACTTATTAGCTCATTATTCATTTGCTCCATACTAATAAATGTTCTCTGCAATGGAAGCACATTTCATGAATCTTTGACTAGCTGACGCTTCCTTTTGAAAATCAGGACAGGGGTCCGCTAGATTGCATCAATATTTGCACTGGGTCTTCCACACACAAATCCCACTGTTCCAGACACTCCCTTTGTTTGGCGAATACTTCATCTCAGTACAAATTGGCATGTTATTGCTTAACTAAAGGGTATCTCAGCAGTAAGAGTCGCATGCGATTGCAAGTATTCAATATTTACTCAGTACCAGTCTAATAACCACATCTCTCTCCATACAAATCCATCACAGGGTAAGTGACTTTCTCCTTGATGGATTGCCTGTACAGTCTGTCAGCCGTCTTTATGTTGGAATAATCTGGAGCAACAAGCCAGCGGTTGCACAACTAAGATTATACATGGGAGCAGGAGTTGAGCCATTTTTTAATGGCAGTAATGATCATTGATGCAAAGTGCCTTGCACTGAGATTAATGATGATGGAAATGACCAAGTGCTTTGGTTGTTGGCCATATTAACATTTTAACATATGGTCGGCATGTAATGAAGAACGAAAAGAAGGTGGTCGCTGGCTTGCTGAGAGGGTGACAGTGAGATCATGGGGGAGAAATTGGGTGCATTTGCACTTCTTGTTAGTGTCCCCGGGAGGGCGCTAACGAAGCACAAATGAGTGAATGATTGGACGTGGTGTTGTTAATGACTCCCGCCATATTGGGCGGGAATTTAGCACTGGCGCTACGGCTTTGCGCCCTGATCTCCTGCGCCCGGAGATCGTGATGTCATTGCCCCGTTAATAGTGCCCCGTCACCAAAATTGACTTTCGCCCCCTGCAGCCACGCCGGGCGAAAAATACTGGTGGCCGAGTGAGAAACAAAGTTACCTTCTTGCTGCCGCTCCTGATCCGGTTTCTTCACGTGGTCCCGGCCGCGATTGCTCAGCCCGGTATTCTGCTGGAGTGTCGGGCTGATCGTGCTGCACCCCCGCTCCACGGTTGTCCAGGTAGGTCCCTTTTTCTTCTGCAGAGTCGGCAGCGGGGCCCTTCCCTCTAAGTGAGGAAAGGGCTCCTCGGATGTGGCAGTGCTGCGTGGCCCATTGAATAGTGCTGCTGAGGCCTCTGCCTCGTTAACTCCCCGGGAAGGAATGAATCACTTGAATCAGCACTCCACTTCCTTCTGGGGGTGGTAACCTGAATTACTCAAGAGGGGCGAGACTCCAGCGCCCAGCGCTATGTCTCGCGCCTCCCGAGTGTTACCGCCCCCAAACGGGGCAATACCGAATTTCTCCCCCCATATTCATATAGGAACAGTGAAACAGTGATTGTAATTTAACCTTTTAATCCCAGTGCGCCCAGGTTGTATTGGGTTTCCTCAACCCTGTGATTCTTTTCATAACATTCTTCTTCTTAGGCAGTCCCTCGTATCGAGGATGACTTGCTTCCATGCCAAAAAGCGATGAGTTTGCAGGTTTTACAATGAAGGACCTAATATTCCAGGTCCCAAACCACATGTTGAAGGGTGGAAGATGCCTGTGCGTGGATTTTTATTAACGTGGGGTGGCCGTTGCACACCAGCCACCACACGGGCTTGACAGAGCTTGGGCTTGGTCCAGTGGCAAGGGTTATCCAAGATGACTGGAGACCAGCTCAGCTGCACAGACCTAGTGCGCACACATATCACAGTGTGGGCTGGCCCATGCTGCCCCTGGGCCCTCGCCTCTTCTGGGCCCCGAACCCGCGCCTCTCCTGGGCACCGATCACATCGCTCTGCAATCTCTCACCGCTCCTTCGCCCCGACCTCGCCGCTCCTGCTGTAACTGCCCACGCTCCAATCAGTGACCTGGATTACGGTGACGTCCAATCCAGTCGCCCTCTTCACAGCCATCGCCCTTCCGGACCTTCAACATTATTGAGCAGATTAAGACATTAAAAGTCACCCCAATAATCTGCTGATTGCACAGCTAGATAAGAACATGAGGGAGTAAGGAATAAAAGGATATGCTGATAGGGTGAGATGAAGTAAGTGAGAAGAGGATCCTGTGGAGCAGAAACACTGGCATAGAGCTGTTAGGCCGAATGGCCTGTTTCTGTAAATTCTTGTAATTTTCCGTACAGCCTGGCTTTTTCAATATTAAATTTCACACTAAACTGTGAATGGGCCGCGCAGCCCTTAAAGGAGCCGGGCACCCAAAAAACATTAGGGGCAACATTGCACAGAGGGTTATTAAACCCACTAGTTAGCCCTGAATTATTGGCAGTGCTGAAACTTAAAATCGCAAACTTTGTTTAAACAATCAGCAGGTAGAGGAGACTTTCATCTCACCTGTCTGAGCTGCAGTCAAACCCAGATCCAAGAGATGAAAGAATAAGCTCCATGGCAACAAGATATGCTCATGAGCAACAATATTGTTGAACATTCTTTGCTCTGCTATCGGAAAACCTCACTGTAAAGGAGAAGATATGTTGAGAGGAGGCACTTTGGACATTAGAGGGCATCCTCCACCTCTCCAAAATTGAAGTGTGAGAAAAAACGTAAAGCAATCTCATTCTTGGTGGGCGATGCCAGTTGTTTTTATTTTGTTCTTCCATCGATGAAACCTCCCCATACTCTGCAAAGGGTTGCTACACTAGCCAAGCTCATCAGAAAGCTGTACCACTGGGCATTCTGCAGAATAGCCCGAGATGCCAGTTGATGAGAATCAGTTCTATCCGGCATAGTTACCACCTTCTCACCTGTACCAGCCCATCACCTCCCTGCAGAGAGATAGAGGCACAACATGAAAGGCCTGCACCCTGAGAGAAGCATATTAAGACTATATTATTGCATCCTAACAGAGGAGGGAAGTTTATTATGAGGGTCATTTTAACTTCAATGGAAAAGAAAATGGGAAAGGGTGTAAAGTGGGCTGCCAGTTCACTATAACCTGCTAAAAGTTAAAATGATCCCAATATTTCGCCCAATATCATGACTGGGGGAGGGGAAAAGGAGGAGGAGTATACTTTAATATTGAAAGTATTCTCCCCCCCTCCACCCCCCACCCATTACAAACATAACTCTCTAACAACAGATTCTTCAACTTATTTTACAATGTGTTTGTAAATACTCAATTCATACACAATCAATAAACCTAGTCATAGAACGTCTGTTGACTCTTGTAAGATGGTTTTCAGTTCCTGGGCTCTGTTTCAATGTTATTGTCTGCTTTATCCAACTGAGCTAATCATTGCTTACAATCACTGTATATCTAAGCCATGTGCCACCCTTTTTCATTCATACTGGTGTTTATTCTGAGTCCTTTTTAGGTCAGCCGGATGTCTAACGAACAATGAAAACCCAATTCATATTTGACTCTCCAAGCTAAGTTGCTGAGAAACCCACATTCAGACTTCCTGTTTGTTATGTATGTATGCTTGGTTTAATAGCCACCAGGTGGCGCCACTGTCGGAGGTCATTGGGCTGTGCGCACATGTGTGCGGCCCAGGTATAAAAGGCCAGCCATCTTGTAATGTAATCACTTTGGATCCTAATAAAGTAGAGCCAGGTTTGTACCTGTTCGGAGTTTCCAGTCTTCAATCTGTTGAGTTATTGCATACACAACATTTGGCGACGAGGTAACAAGAACCTTCGCATGCAAAAATGAGCACAATTGGAATTCTGGAGTGATTCATGGAGGGAGAAGACTGGGCAGACTTTGTAGCCCACTTGAACCAGTACTTTGTGGCTAACAAAATGAAGAAAGAGGCAGACACAGTTCGGCGCCGGGCGATTCTCCTCACAGTTTGCAGTCCAAAAATCTATGGATTCATAAAGAATCATTTCTTACCATTAAGTCCAACGGAGAAGGACTATGAAACATTGTGTGCACTGGCATGTGACCATCTCAAACCAGATGAAGACATCATCATCTCAAGATATTGATTCCATAAGCACGTTCGTTCTGAGGGCCAGGATATATCGGAATTTGTTGCCGACCTAGGACGTCTAGCTGGACCGTGTAAGTTCGAAACTGCGTTGGCAGACATGCTGCGGGACTTCTTTGTAATCGGCATCAACCACGAGGTGATCCTGTGTAAGCTACTGGCGGCAGAATCGCTGGATTTGAGCAAGGCCATCACGATTGCCCAATCATGCATGACGATGGACAAAAGCTTAAAGCAGATATCATTGAAAAATCGAACTCGGCAAGTACTGTGAACATGATATTATCATCGTTTGGCAGAGCTGCATATGGCAGGGCCTACCCGACTGCGTATGCGAAAGCTGTGGCTGTTCAAAATCTGCCAACGGGAATGAATCCGATATCACCATGATGGCGTTGTGGGGGAATCATCGGCATCATCAGTGTCGGTTTAAACAGTATATTTGTAAAGGCTGTTCAAGAGTGGGGCATCTCCAGCGCATGTGTCAGCAACTATGCAAGCATGCTGCGACACACCATATGAAGGATGATGACCAGTCTAGCGCGGATCTGGATATGCAATCCGAGATACCAGAGGAGGAAGTGTATGGACTGTATTCATTCCTAACAAAGAGCCAACCGATAATGATGAATGTAAAACTTAATGGTGTGCCGGTATCGATGGAATTGGACATGGGTGCGACTCAATCAATAATGAGCCAGAGGACATTCGACAGGCTGTGGGATACTAAGGCTGTGAGGCCTAAGCTGAGTCCAGTCAATGCCAAGTTGTGTATGTACACTAAAGAACTCATAACGGTGATTGGCAGTGCAGTAATCAAGGTTTCGTATGATGGTGCGGTTCATGATTTACTGGATTGTTCCAGGCAATGGTCCAATGCTGTTTGGCAGGAACTGGTTAGAAAAAATTTAATGGAACTGAAACGAGATCAAAGCATTTTCGTCGTCGTCGTCAAGTGCTGAGCAAGTTCCCCTCTCTGTTTGAACCAGGCATCAGCAATCTCACAGGAGCCAAGGTGCAGATCCACGTGGATTTGGATGCAGGACCCATCCATCATAAAGCTCGGGCAGTTCTGTACATGATGAGGGAGAAGGTCGATATCGAACTGGACAGACTCCAGCATGAAGGGATCATATCACTGGTCGAATTTAACAAATGGGCCAGCCCCATTGTTCCTATGTTGAAAAGTGATGGCACTGTCAGGATTTGTAGAGACTACAAGGTTATGATCAACCGAGTTTCGAAACAGGATCAATACCCGTTACCGAAGGCTGATGAGCTGTTTGCAATGCTAGCCGGGGGGAAGTCATTCATAAAACTGTATCTGACGTCGACCTGCATGACACTGGAGATGGTCGACACATTGAAGAAACTTTCGTGCATCAACACTCATAAAGGACTGTTTATCTACAATTTTGGAATTCGCTCGGCTGCAGCCATATTTCAGAGGAACATGGAGAGTCTACTGAAGTCCGTCCCCAGAACCGTCGTGTTCCAAGATGACATACTGGTCACAGGTCATGACTCCGTCGAACATCTGAACAACCTGTAAGAGGTTCTACATCGTCTGGACAAAGTGGGACTCAGACTGAAACACTCGAAGTGCATCTTCATGGCACCGGAAGTCAAATTCCTGGGGAGGAAAATTGCTGCTGATGGTATCAGGCCTACCGACTCGAAAATCAAAATGCACACAAGCCTCAGAATGTGATGGAGCCGCGTTTGTTCCTTGGTCTACTCAACTACTTCGGTAATTTCTTACCTAGATTGAGCACCATCTTAGAGTCACTGCACATGCTGCTAAGAAAAGGCGACAACTGGGTTTGGGGTGCTTCTCAAGATAGAGCTTTTGAGAAAGCTAGAAATCTGCTTTGCTCTAACAAGCTGCTGGTACATTATGATCCGTGTAAGCGTCTAGTATTGGCCTGTGATGCTTCGTCATATGGAGTTGGTTGTGTGCTCTAACAAACTAATGAGTCGGGCAAATTACAACCTGTTGCATATGCTTCAAAATGTTTGTCAAAGGCGGAAAGAGCCTCCAGCATGGTAGAGAAAGAAGCACTGGCCTGTGTGTATGGGGGTTAAAAAGATGCATCAGTACTTGTTTGATCTTCGGTTTGAACTGGAAACAGATCACAAGCCACTCATTTCATTGTTTTCGGAAAACAAAGGTATCAATACCAATGCATCGTCCTGAATCCAGAAGTGGGCACTGACATTATCTGCCTATGATTATGTCATTTGCCATAGACCAGGCACTGAGAATTGTGCCGATGCATTGAGCCGTCTGCTGTTGTACACACCGGAGGTGGAAACGCCACAACCGGCAGACCTACTGTTAGTCATGGATGCTTTTGAAAGTGAAGAAACCCCTGTCACGGCCCAACAAGTTAAGACCTGGATCAGTCAGGACCCGATATTATCGGTTGTGAAACATTGTATTCTTAGTGGCGATTGGTCTGCCATACCCAAACAAATGTGTGAGGAGACTAAACCTTACATCCGTCGCAAAGACAAACTATCCATTCAATCAGATTGTATACTGTGGGGTAATCTTGTTGTTATGCCCAAGAAAGGCAGAGAGAAATTTGTGCATGATCTACATAGCACCAATCCCGGCATTATCATGATGAAAGCCATTGCCAGGTCTCATGTATGGTGGCCTGGAATTGACTCTGATCTGGAATCATGTGTGCATCAGTGCAACATTTGCATGCAGCTAAGTAAAGCACCAGCAGAATCGCCGCTGAGTCTGTGGTCGTGGCCATCTAAACCATGGTCCAGGATCCACATCGATTTTGCAGGTCCTTTCCTGGGAAAGATATTCTTAGTTGTGGTGGTTGCTTATTCTAAGTGGATAGAGTGTACAATCATGTTATCCAGCACATCCACAGCTACCATTGAGAGCCTTTGTGTCATGTTTGCTATGCATGGTCTGCCTGACATCGTTGTAAGCGACAACGGATCTTGCTTCACCAGTATGGAGTTTCAAGAGTTCATGAAACTCAAACATGTGAGGTCAGCACCATTCAAACCCGTATCTAATGGACAAGCAGAGCATGCGGTCCAAACCATCAAGCAGAGTATGAAACGTGTAACTCAAGGTTCACTGCAAACTTGTTTGTCACGCATATTGCTTAGTTACAGGACAAGACCCCATATGCTTACCGGGGTCTCCCTTGCTGAACTATTGATGAAGAGAGGTCTCAAGACCAGGCTCTCTCTTGTCCGCCCTGACTTGAATAATCATGTCGAATACAGACGTCAAAGTCAGCAAGGGTATCATGATCGCGCTACTGTGTCACGTGACATTTCTATCAATGATCCTGTGTATGTACTGAATTATGGTCAATGTCCCAAATGGATCGCCGATACTGTTACGGCCAAGGAGGGTAATAGAGTGTTTATCGTTAAGCTCAAGAATGGGCAGACATGCAGGAAACATGTCGATCAGATAAAGCTGCAGCACACGGATGAACTGGAACAGTCTGATCAGTGACCAACCAACCTACCCTCAGTCATCAGAGGACTCCGCTGTCATCAATGAATCTGGACTTTCAATCGCTGACATGGTCAATGGATCTGGACTTTCAGATTGGCTCCCAACCCCCAGTCATAACAGACTCAGAATGCTCGCCCAAGGCTGGAGTTGAACTGAGACGTTCAACTCGGGAGCAGAAAGCTCCGGGCCATCTCAATTTGTAAAAAGACCGTTACTAATATCTTAAAGGGGGATATTGTCATGTATGTATGCTTGGGTTTACTAGCCACCAGGTGGCGCCACTGTCGGAGGTCATTGAGCTGTGTGCACGTGTGTGCGGCCCAGGTATAAAAGGCCAGCCATCTTGTAATGTAATCATTTTGGGCCCTAATAAAGTAGAGCCAGGTTTGTACCTGTTCGGAGTTTACAGTGTTCAGTCTATTGAGTTATTGCATACACAACATTGTTTGCCCAATGTGGAACCTGCACTCTGAAGGAAAAGAAAGACTAGCATTTATATAACACCTTTCATGACCTCAGGATGTCCCAAAATGCTTTACAGCCAATGAAGTATTTTTGAAGTGTAGTCGCAGTTGTATTGTAGGAAATGCAGCAGCCAATCAGCAAAGTCCCACAACCAGCAATGTGATAACAACAGATAATCTGTTCTTTAGTGATGTTGATTGAGGGATAAATATTGGCCAGAACACCAAGTGAACTCCTCTGCTCTTCTTCAGAATAGTGGCATGGACAATTTTACATCCACCTGAGAGGGCAGACAGGACTTTGGTTTAACATCTCATCCAAAAGACAGCACCTCCAACAGCATTCTTTCAGTATTGCACCGGAGCATCGGCTGTATTATGTGCTCAGGTCTCGGAGTGGGAGTTGAACCACAAACTTCTGACTCTGAGGCGAGAGTGCTACCACTGAGCCATGGCTAACGCCTGACCCTGCAGAAAAATCCCACATCTGAACCTGGAGAGCTCAGCCACAGGTTGACAGAGCCAACATTTAGGGACCTCCAAGTGTGCAAATGTGTATTGCTAAAGTCAATTAGCTTTCCACATGTCAACCTTAAATATTGGGGCACAGGTTTATAGAGCTATCTGGATGTGAATGGGAAGAGTCCCATAGTGGTGGGTCCATCCCTCAAGGTTCCACGAGTGAGGGAGCCTGGCTGATCAATGATCAAAAGTGCCTTGGAGTACTGCAGATCTGATTGACTCAGGGATTAGATTTTGAAGTCTGCCATGGAGGATTGACTTGGTGATGAACTTTCATCACGAGCATATCAACTTGGAACAACATTTGCCTCCCTCCCTCCTACACCAGGAAATAGTTACTGGTTGTTATTTTAATCAATGTTTATGAAATAATTACCTCAGTTTTTTTGAAACCTTTCTAAAAATTGAATCATTGTAGCATTGTCATGATTTGCATGAGTTTATAATCTGTTTACAAGTTGTCTGGCATCGGGATTCACTGCGGAATAAACTCTGCCCTCTCCTGAAGGAGTGTTGGCTCTGCTAAATTTTGGAGTTTGATGTTCTTTGAGTTTGTTGCGTATCCAGAGGCTGCATGTGCAGAGATAAAGCACCAGTCTATCAGTCCTCTTGTTGAGAGCCTACATTGTGCAGACAGAATTTTCCTCAAACCGTTGGGATTTAAACTGGGCTGGGTTCAGAATCAAGCACTACCAACGGCTTGTTCGTGCAGCCCCTTTAATGTTGGTGGATTTTCAGGACTTCGGATGATCTTAATATTGTGCATGCATAGAACATATTGCGCACGGTCCCATAGCTAGAGGGTAGAAAGGTAAGCATAATCTTATTGAGGCTCATACAGTGCATGATGTATACTGGCTATACTGGTTGATGAGCCACCTACAGTAAACCCTGTAGGTTGATTATCATTCTATTGACCCACGCTATGAAAGGTCGCTTAGATTTTGTGGAATGATTCAGAACATTAAAAATTCTGGACAGTAACATAAACACTGATCTATAGAAAATTTGTGTTTGGAGCCTGGTTGCAGCTGCTCCCTGTTATAAACAGATTGCTTTATTTCCCAAGTGCTCTCTATATACTCAGAGCTTTATTTTCCTGACTGTTCTAAATGTCATCATAATTTCTTTGTATTTGCTTTCTTCCCCAATAGAATTACAATTGTCCATAATCGCAATTCGAAGAGGGATGTTCGAAAAATCATCATTAGCTAATTCACAAAAAGGCCAATCTGTGGAAAAACTGTTCGGAAAAAGGGTTTTCATTCCTAATATAAGTTGAGGTTTAATTTCTAAAGGTATAATATAAATATACCATTAATGTATTGATTTTGACATATTAATGACCTGGGCTTGAGTATAGGGGGCACAATTTCAAAGTTTGCAGATGACTCAAAACTTGGAAATGCAGTAAATGTAGTACAGATTGAACCTCTCTTATCCAGAACTCCCTTATCTGGAACCACCCCTCGTCCAGAACCATTCCTGGCCACCAGGTGGTACATGCGCAGAACTCCGACATGAACAAATTGAAGTCCTTCCTTGCTGCCGACTCCCGCAGTCGCTGGCCTGACCCCGCGATCCACCATCCACACCACCCGCCCCCCCATCCCATGATCTCTCTGCCGCATTTCCAGCCCCAAGCCAGACAGCCCCGATATGCCCTTGCTCAGTACCTGTAACATCCAATTTAACGTGACCACCCCTCATCCGGAAAAATCCCTTATCCAGAACAAGCCAGGACCCGAGTGTTCTGGATAAGGGAGGTTCAACCTGTAGCAGGTTTCAGGAGGACATAGACAATGGGCAGGCACATGACAAATTAAATTTAGTGAAGATAATGCAGTCTGAAGTGATTCATTTTGTAAGCAAGAATAAGGAGAGGCAATATAAACCAAATGGTACAATTTTAACGGGGATGCAAGAGCAAAGAGACCTGGGGCTAGAATCTCCACTTTTGTGCTTATCGCAAAAAAAATGGGCGTTATTTCCGGTGTGGGCGTTAAAAAAGGGTTTTTAGATTGCCGGCTTCTCGCCCATTCTCAAAACACCTAGTTTCCATTTTTGAAAATGGGCATTACTGCGAGCGATATCAAATGGGTGGCAGCATTAAATTTTTTTAACCTTCTGCTGTAAAGTGTGGCCGTCCTTAGCAATGGCATAGCAACGCTCAATTCCCACGATTCAGGAGGTCAAGGGTCATCATGACGTGCAGAAGAGGAGACAGAGAGAGAGGGAGCTTATGGCAATGAAAGCGTGTGTGGCTGTGGTGTGTGCTTGTCTGGCTGTTGTGGGAGGCACAACTGAGATTCACCAGTAGCAAAAAGCTTACTAAGCACCAAGAACATAGTTGGCACCGAGTTTTTGTCCAACAAATAAGATATAATATGGAAGGGATGGAGGAGGCCCTGGAGCTGGTAGCCAGGAATACTGGTGGCAGAGGGCTCCCAGTGGTCCCCGAGCACGGCACTCCACCCCTAGGTTCCGCACCATTACTGCGAACAACAGATGAGAGCAAGGACCAAGATCCTCCTTCTGCATCAGAGAATGTTGCCCCTTGGCACCCCCATGCTCCCATACCCGTGCAATGACCGCATCTGCCTTCATCCCCCCCCCAATGAGGTACTGCCTGAGGAGTTCCTCGGCCAGGCGCCGTGGAGCGAGGAAGGGAAGGGGTGGAGGTCGGTAGAAGAAGGGGAGGGAGGAAGGAAAGTGAGGTGCATGTGTGCAGGTGATGGCTGTGTTATATCTCCATCTGGGTGTATGCAATTTGTTGCAATGTATGGGGGCTGGGGACCACGCTCCTCCTTTGCCTTTGTATTCTGTGTTGCTGGACATGTTGAACATGCGATTAATGTCAATGGTGGAAAAAGTGGGGTATGGGTGGGGGTTGGGTGTTATTGGCCATGATACTTATGATTTCAGACCAGTGTTGACATAAAATGTTTGTTATTGAACATAACCTTGTTGCGCATTGTCTCAGATAGCTAGACCATTACACACAGGTGATTCCTTACCATGAAAGGGTTAAATACAACTTAATATTAATGAACGTAAACTTTAACTGGCACCAAGGTGATGGGCACCATTGATGTCTGAGCTGCATACACACAGCAGTGTGTCAGCATTGTCACTCACATCAGCGTTCTTTCAAGCAAATCTTTCAGATATCAGCTCCTCACGTAAGAGTGGGATTTTAACAAATGCCAGTCACACCGCTGGCGTTCGTTCCGGTTAGTTCCACTTTTTGTGGGCGGTTTTTTGAGCGAGCGATATTGTGGGCGATATGTGTGCGAGGTGGTGAAAATGACGATGGGCGATCTCCATGGTCGCTGGTTTGGGTAAATATGCTCTTTACGACAAAAACAGTGGGCGGGCGTTAATAGAAACATAGAAATTTACAGCGCTTCTGCGCTGGCCGACAAAGAGCCACATGCTCTTGGTCAGCAGCCCTAAAAGTTACATATAAACTTATGAAAAATGACGGATAGACAAAGAGCACCCAGCACAACCACTCCACCTCACCACAACTGCGACACCCCTTATACTAAAACATTCCACATTCCACCCCAACTGGAGTCATGTGATCTCCTGGGAGAGGCAAAAACTAGATAAAAACCCAGACCAATTTAGGCGAAAAAATCTGGGAAAATTCCTCTCCGACCCACCCAGGCGATCGAAACTAATCCAGGAGATCACCCTGACCATATTCTATTCCCTGCAGTACTTACCATTATATCTGCTCCGTCCAGTCTAATCCCAATTACCAGCTCTAGGTCCGTAACCCTGCAGGTTACTGCACTTTAAGTGCCCATCCAACCATCTTTTAAAAGTGGTGAGGGTTTTTGCATCCACCACTCTTTCAGGCAGCAAGTTCCAGATCCCCACAATCCTCTGTGTAAAGAAGCCCCCTCTCAAATCCCCGCTAAACCTTCCACCAGCCACCTTAAAACTATGCCCCCTCATAATAGACCCCACCACCAATGGAAATAGACCCTTACTATCCACTATGTCCAGGCCCCTCAATATTTTGTACACCTCAATGAAGTCTCCTCTCAACCTCCTCTACTCCAATGAGAACAAACCCAGCCTATCCAATCTATCTGCATAACTAAGATTCTCTATTCCAGGCAGCATCCAAGTAAATCTCCTTTGCACCCTCTCTAGTGCAACACATCCTTCCTATAAAATGGCAACCAGAATTGCACGCAATACTCCAGCTGTGGCCTAACCAAAGTATTATACAATTTAAGCATAACCTCCCTGCTCTTATATTCTATGCCTCAGCTAATAAAGGCAAGCATTCCGTATGCCTTCTTAACCACCTGGCCTGCTAATTTCAGAGATCTGTGGACAAGCACTCCAAGGTCTCTTTGTTCATCTACACTATTAAGTGGCCTACCTTTCCTTATTAGCCCTCCCAAAGTGCATCACATCACACTTCTCTGAATTAATTTTCCATTTGCCACTGCTCTGCCCACCTGACCAGTAGATTGATATCCTCCTGCAGCCCATGACTTTCCTCTTCATTATCAACCACACAGCCAATTCTAGTGTCGTCTACAAACTTCTTAATCATACTCCCTATATTCAAATCTAAATCGTTGATATATACCACAAAAAACAAGGGTCCCAGTACTGAGCCCTGTGGAACCCCACTGGAATCATCCTTTCAGTTACAAAAACTTCCATCAATCATTACCCTTTGCTTCCTACCTCTAAGCCAATTTTGGATCCAACTTGACACTTTGCCCTGTATCCCATGGGCTTTAACCTTCATGACCAGTCTACCATGTGGGACCTTATCAAAAGCTTTGCTAAAGTCCATATATACTACATCATATGCACTACCCTCATCGACCCTCTTGGTTACCTCCTCAAAAAATTCAATCAGGTTAATCAGACACGATCTTCACTTAACAAATCCGTGCTGACTGTCCCTAATTAATCCTTGCCTTTCCAAATGCAGATTTATCCTGTCTTTCAGGATTTTTTCCAATAATGTTCCCACCACTGAGGTTAGGCTGACAGGCCTGTAATTACTCGGCCTATCCCTTTCTCCCTTCTTAAACAAGGGTACTACATCAGCAGTCCTCCAATCCTTTGGCACCATGCCCAGATCCAAAGAGGACTGGAAAATGATGGTCAAAGCCTCTGCTATTTCCTCTTTTACTTCGCTCAACAAATCTCTGGGATGAGGACCTCCAGTTATGTGGAGGGACTAGAGAAACTGGGATTGTTCTCCATAGGGCAGCGAAGGTTAAGGGGAGATTTAATAGAGGCATTCAAAATTCCAAATTAATATTGAATCTCGGCATTAATTCCGTGCGGAAAGTAACGCTGGACGATATTATGGGCGTTGATTTTGTCCATTCTGCTGATTCCGCCCCAAAAAACTGGGCGTGCGGTAATATTTTTTCCCGCCATTAAGCACAAGGGGAAAGTAACACTCGCCGATAAGTTTCCTAAAAATGCCCGTCAGTTTCCATTTTGTGCCAAAATGGCCGATATATGGGCATTATATGTCATTTCAGTGGTAAAATGGGCATTAAGTGGGCATTAAGCGTGCAAAAAAAATGGAGGTTCTAGCCCCTGGGGTTTCACATGCACAAATCTCTGGGATGAGAACCTCCAGTTATGTGGAGGGACTCAAGAAACTGGGATTGTTCTCCATAGGGCAGCGAAGGTTAAGGGGAGATTTAATAGAGGCATTCAAAATTGCAAACAGTTTTGATAGAGTAAATAGGGAGAAATTGTTTCCACTGATGGGAGGGTCGATAAGCAGGGGACACAGATTTAAGATAATTGGCAAAAGAACCAGATGAGAATGAGAATATTTTTTACGCACTGAGTTGCTATGATCTGGAATTCATTGCCTGAGAAGATGGTGGAAGCTGATTCAATAGTAACTTTCAAAAGGGAATTGGATAAATACTTGAAAAGGAAACATCTATGGGGAAAGAGCAGCGGAGTGGGAATAATTGGACAGCTCTTTCAAAGAGCAGACACGATGGGCCGAATGGCCTCCTTCTGTGCTGTAGGATTCTATGATAAGATAGACGTACTATAATGAACTGAGAATATATCGGCTCTTGTATCCACAGGGCAATAGATTACAATGTCAGCACACATTCTTCCACTTCAAACAAGACGTTTCTGTGAACAATTATTTAGGAAGGTGTGTGCATGTGGTGATTTAACAGGAAAAGCAAGGAACAAATGGCAGAAAATGAATTTATTTTATTAAATGCTTGAGATTGCACTGAAAAAGCAGGTTGAAATTGGAGCGATTGGAGTGAAAGTAAAAGTGACAGTTTTATTTTAGAAGTGAAAGCCTGACAAATGTGATTCTTATCCTCACGAAAAAATTTTAACTCTGCTGGGTTATTTGGTTCCAAACTTGATAAAACCACAGATTAGTTTAATGGTTACAGGATCTTTTTTTTTCAGCAGCTTTTTTCTCAACACAATGCAGTACTCCCATTGTCTATTTGTTTCCCCACAACAAACCTATTTTGGATTGTTTGGATTTTCTATTTCTGTTAGTCCAAGACCCATGGGGTTGCTGAGGATTGCAATAATGGGACAACGTAAGCACAGGAGTGGACGATGGTAAAGATAGACGACTGGGCTAAATTTTGACAGCAGGACAAAAAAAAATCAAGGCATTTGTATGGGGAAAAGAAGGAGAAAGCACAGCGAAAGAACGGGACAGACAGGCAAGGGAAAGAATCACAGTACACTTCAAATGCTGGCAAATGTACCCAAAAAAGTACACAAAGGCAACATTTCCTGGGGCAGGGGTATGCCTACAGACCCGTAGAAAATCAATTTTGCACCATCAGCATTCATTACTTCTTCAAAAAATTCTAAATCCACAACTGCAAAAATGAGCCTTTATTTTTCCCCATGTAATACAAGATGGAATGTAGGTCATATCTGATAATCAGTTCATGTCCCACTGAGCTACTGTACATAATTCTTTTTGTATGTCGGATGTGAGATCACTGGGTTTTAGTTCTCACAGAACAACAAACAATGGCAGAATGTGATCCCAAAACACAGTTAAAAATCCTGAAAAATGGTGTAATAAAAAGGAAGTAAATTTATTCAGTCAGCTTTGAAGCAGTGGCCTTGGACTTTATTAAAGTCTATTTGTCAGTGGTACTTTGTTTTCCTCAAGGTGTCAGCTGTTGGTCTGCTTCTCTGAGTTTAGTTGGTCGGCATCTATCATTCAGACTCGGTGAAATGGCCCAACAACTTGCATTTATGTAGAGCCTTTAAAGTAGTAAAACATCCCAAGGCGCTTCACAAGAGTGCAATCAGACAAAAAAATATTGAAACCGAGCCGAAGAAGGAGACATGAGTGAGCAAAAGCTTGGTCAAAGAGATAGGTTTTGAGGTGTGTCTTTAGGTTTAGGGAGGGAATTCCAGAGACTATGGCCAAGACGGCTGAAGGCACGGCCGCCAATTGGTATGGCGAAAGAAATCGGGGATGCGCAAGAGGCCAGAATTGGAGGAGCGCAGAGTTGGCTTGGAGAAGGTTACAGAGACATGGGAGAGGCCATGGCGGGATTTGAACACAAGGATAAGAACATAAGAATTAGGAGCAGGAGAATTCAATAAGATCATGGCTGATCTTCGACCTCAACTCCACTTTCCTGCCTGATCTCCATATCGCTTGATTCCCTTAATATCCAAAAGTCTATCGATCTCTGTCTTAAATATGATCAAAGACTGAGCCTCCACACCCCACTGGGGTAGAGAATTCCAGAGATTTACCATCCACTGAGTGAAGAAGTTTCTCCTCACCTCAGTCCTAAATGGCCAACCCTTTATTCTGAGACTGTGACCCCCTGGTTCTAGACTCCTCAGCCAGAGGAAACATCCTCCCTGCATCTACCCTGTCAAGACCAATAAGAATTTTGTATGTTTCAATGAGATCACCTCTCATTCTTCTAAATGCTAGAGAATATAAGCCTAGTCTACTCAATCTCTCCTCATAGGGCAATCCCCCCATCCCTTGAATCAGTCTGGTGAACCTTCACTGCACTCTGTCTATGGCAAGTATATCCTTCCTTAGGTAGGGAGACCAAAATTGTACACAATACTCCAGCAGTCTCACCAGGAGTGCAGCAAGACGTCTTTACTCTTATACTCAAATCCTCTTGTAACAAAGGCCAACATACCATTTGCTTTCTTAATTGCTTGCTGTACCTGCCTGTTAACTTTCAGTGATTTGTGTACAAGAGCACCCAGGTCCCTCTGAACACCAACACTTCCCAATCTCTCACCATTTAAAAAATACTCTGCTTTTCTATTTTTCCTACCAAAGGGGATAACTTCACATTTCTCCACATTATGGGCTGGACTTTTGGTTAATTTGTGCCCCATTTAGTGCCTCGGTGTGGCTCAAAAATGTTTTTTGAGCGTCAAAAGAGGTGCACAAGATTTTGCGCCCGGGCGGAACTTCCACCAATGGTTTTGCAGCGGCGTTAAAACTTACCACCCCGCTGCTGTCTTGACCATTGGGATGATGTAAATCGGCGTGCATCGCTGCGCTAGTGCCTCAGGTGGAACCTTCGAGCATTTTGCCCGATTTAGTGTCCACCCGAGGACCCGCCCAGAAAAAGCAGGCGGACCCAGGGTGCACCAGGCACTAATGGCGCCATGTTGAAAGCGAAGGAGGAAGTCGCAGTTGTGAGTGAATAAGATGGTTGGGGTACCTTTGATTGTGAAGTTTTTTGTGAGTTTCTAGTTTGTTTTATAAAGGACATTTTAAAAGATGGGAGCCATGTTAGGTCGGGAGCCGTTCATCCTGGCTGCTATTGCCATATGGCTTCAAGCTGGAAGAAGGTTTATTGTTGATCATTTGCAATGGAATCGAAGAGATCATAAGAACATAAGAAATGGGAGCAGGAATAGGCCATATGGCCCCTCGAGCCTGCTCCGCCATTCAGTACGATCATGACTGATCCGATCATGGTCTCAGGTCCACTTCCCTGCCCGCTCCCCATAACCCCTTAATCCCTTATCGGTTAAGAAACTGTCTATCTCTATCTTAAATTTATTCAATGTCCCAGCTTCCACAGCTCTTTGAGGTAGCGAATTCCACAGATTTACAACCCTCTGAGAGAAGAAATTCTTCCTCATCTCAGTTTTAAATGGGCGGCCTCTTATTCTAAGGTTATGCCCCCGAGTTCTAGTCGCCCCTATCAGTGGAAACATCCTCTCTGCACCCACCTTGTCAAGCCCCCTCATAATCTTATACGTTTCGATAAGATCACTTCTCATTCTTCTGAATTCCAATGAGTAGAGGCCCAGACTACTCAACATTTCCTCATAAGTCAACCCCCTCATCTCCGGAATCAACTCTGAACTGCCTCCAAAGCAAGTATATCCTTTCGTAAATATGGAAACCAAAACTGCACGCAGTATTCCAGGTGTGGCCTCACCAATACCCTGTATAACTGTAGCAAGACTTCCCTGCTTTTATATTTCATCCCCTTAGCAATAAAGGCCAAGATTCCATTGGCCTTCCTGATCACTTGCTATACCTGCATATTAATCTTTTGTGATTCATGCACAAGTACCCTCAGATCCCGCTGTACTGCAGCACTTTGCAATTTTTCTCCATTTAAATAATAACTTGCTCTTTGATTTTTTTCTGCCAAAGTGCATGACCTCACACTTTCCAACATTATATTCCATCTGCCAAATTTTTGCCCACTCACTTAGCCTGTCTATGTCCTTTTGCAGATTTTTTGTGTCTTCTTCACACATTGCTTTTCCTCCCATCTTTGTATCTACAACAAACTTGGCTACATTACACTTGGTCCTTTCTTCCAAGTTATTAATATAGTTGGGGTTCCAGCACTGATCCTTGTGGCGCCCCACTAGTTACTGATTGTCAACCGGAGAATGAACCATTTATCCTGACTCTCTGTTTTCTGTTAGTTAGCCAATCCTCTATCCATGCTAATATATTATATCCAACCCCGTGAACTTTTATCTTGTGCAGTAACCTTTTATGTGGCACTTTGTCAAATACATCTCATCCACTCGTTCACCTTTATCCACCCTGTTCGTTACATCCTCAAAGAATTCCAGCAAATTTGTCAAACATGACTTCCCCTTCATAAATCCATGCTTACTCTGCCTGACCGAATTATACTTTTCCAAATGTCCTGCTACTGCTTCTTTAATAATGGACTCCCAACATTTTCCCAACCACAGATGTTAGGCTATCTGGTCTATAGTTTCCTGCTTTTTGTCTGCCTCCTTTTTTAAATAGGGGCGTTACATTTGCAGTTATCCAATCTGCTTGGACCTCCCCAGAATCCGGGGAATTTTGGTAAATTACGACCAAAGCATCCACTCTCCCTGCCGCTACTTCTCTTAAGATGCTAGGATGCAAGCCATTGGGTCCAGAGGTTTTATCCACCTTTAATCCCATTATCTTACTGAGTACCACCTCTTTAGTGATTGTGATTGTGTTAAGTTCCTCTCCCCCTATAGCCCCCTGACTATCCACTGTTGGTATATTGTTTGTGTCCTCTACCATAAAGACTGATACAAAATATTTGTTCAGAGTTTCTGCCATCTCCATTTTCCCCATTACTAATTCCCCGGTCTCGTCCTTTAAGGGACCAACATTTACTTTAGCCACTCTTTTCCTTTTTATATACCTATAGAAACTCTTGCTATCTGTTTTTATATTTGTGCTAATTTATTTTCATAGTCTATATTCCGTTTCTTAATCATTTTTTTAGTCATAATTTGCCGCCTTTTAAAAGCTTCCCAATCTTCTGTCCTCCCACTAGTTTTGGTCACTTTGTATGCCCATGATTTTAATTGGATACCGTCCTTTTTTTTTTAGTTAGCCATGGATGGCTATCTTTTCTTTTACACCCTTTTCTCCTCACTGGAATATATTTTTCTTGAGAGTTGTGAAATATCTCCTTAAATGTACACCGCTGTTCATCAACCATCCCTTTAGCCAACCATCACTTTAGCCAACTCTGCCCTCATACCTTCATAGTCTCCTTTATTTAAGCTTAGTACGCTGGTTTGAGATCCAACTTTCCCCATCTGAATTTGAAATTCAACCATGCTATGATCACTCATTCCAAGGGGACCCTTTACTAGGAGATTGTTTATTAATCCTGTCTCATTACACAGGACCAGATCCAAGATAGCCTGCCCCCTGGTTGGTTCCATTACGTACTGCTCAAGGAACCCGTCCCATATGCACTCTATGAACTCTTCGACAAGGCTATTCTGACCAATTTGATTTGTCCAATCAATATGGAGGTTAAAATCACCCATGATTGCAGATATATGGGGAGGAGGCCTTACACCCCACGAGTTACAGGGAACATCGCTCAAACCTCCAGCTCTCTGATGCGCAGTGCATTAGAAGGCTGCTCTTCCAAAAGTAAGTGCTGACAGAGATATGCCAGCTCATACAGGCGGACCTACAGCCTACCAGTGGCAGCAGGACTGCACTGCCTGCCGAGCTGAAGGTGACTGTGGCACTTGCCTTCTATGCCTCCAGTTCCTTCCAGGCATCAGCCGGGGACATACCCCATCTCACAGCACGCTACACATTTCTGAATTCGCCAGGTGATTAATGCACTCTATACATGTAGGATGGACTTTATAAACTTCCCAACGATCAGAGTAACCCAAAATGAGAGGGCTGTAGGTTTTGGATGATTTGCTGGCTTCCCCAAGGTTCAGGGTGCTGTTGATTGTACACACATCGCCCTGCGAGCACCTTTAGAAAATCCAGAGGTTTTCTGACACCAGAAGGAATTCCACTCCCTGAACGTACAGATCGTCTGTGACCATACTCAGCGCTTCATGGCAGTAAATGCCCAATATTCAGGGAGCATCCATGATGCTTTCATCTTGCGTGAGAGCAGTGCCTCACGCATGTTCCAGCGTCAAGCACAAGATCAGAGTTGGCCTCGCCACCTGGCTCATGACCTCCCCTCCAGAACTCTCAGACAAAAAACGAGCATCGCTGTAATGAGAGCCATGCAGCCACACGCAACATCGTCGAACAGACAATTGGAGTGCTCAAGCAGTGCTTCCGATGCCTGGAACATTCTGGAGGCTGCCTAAAATACATCCCTCAGCAAGTCTCTGAGTTCATTGTGCTGTGCTGCATGCTACACAACCTAGCCATCATGAGGGGACAGGATTTGCCAATGGGGATTGCAGGACCACCTCAGGAAAAAGAGGAAGAGGAGGAGGAAGATGAGGACGAGGAGCCTGGCGAGGAACCCTTTCCACCACCACCAGCACAACCACAGGAGCCACTGCTGAAGCCTTGCGTCGGCAGCTCATATTTGAACACTTTGCTTGAAGAGTGAACAGCAAGTTTGAGCATTGCCTGGTCACTCTATCGCACCATGTTGACTATTCCCCCTCTTATTCTACAAATGAATGGTTATGTGAAGAAAAAAATTATTGAACATTGTAACATTGTAAACTTTGTAACCTTCATTGTGATACTTAAAGAAAATAATGAGCTGCATCCAACAGATAATTCAAGAACATTATCAGAACATAATCCAGCATTAAGAACATAATCCAGCAGTGTGATACTTAAATCAAATCCTTCTCCACTATTTTTGGGCACCGTCTTTTGCCCCTCTTCCCTTCATCCCCCTTCTTTGCCTGCTGCTCCTCATCAAAGTGGCACCAGGGCATGCATTAAGGCTGCCAGAGTGCTGCTGTGTTGGGGGGGAGAGACAATGGAGACGGCGTCTGGGAACGCACTTGACCAGCTCATGGTGTGGAAGGCCCGGCTTCTGACTGACTAATCTCTTCATTGGCGTCGCCAGTCATGGGTGGTTTGGGTGACAACCGTCGCTGATGCTTGGTTGGTGACTGAGGGGGGGAGACGGAATGCTGTCATCTGGAGGAATGATATCACTTGCCATAACCCTGGAGCCACTCAGGGCAGGTCCTCGGAGCACGATGTAAACTATCACCTGGCTGGCCTGCTTCGGAACCGTCACTTCCCCGTGTGACAGTGGGGAATGCAGAGGTTATAGAGGCAGGCATGGACTGCATCACCTGCCCATGTTGAAGCATAGCTTGTGCCTGTGATGCACCATATTCTGCAAGGGCTTGTGCCACACTCTCCGGGACTCCACTGTCACTGCTGGAGGCCACCAGCTTCGTGTGGGCATTGATGGCCTTGCTGGTATCATGGCTCGCACTTACAATCTGCGACCCTCCCTCCGTAATCGTTGCTTTCAGACTGTTGATGCTCATGGGAATCCTTCCCAAGACATCAAGGAGCTGATGGGCTGATTAGGATGCTCACCCTGGACATTCCCACTGTGTCCAGTTCTACATCTGCCTGTCTGTCAGCAGACCGACTTTGCCGACTCACCCTCCGGAGAGATGGCCTGCGGAATTCAACCCCAGCACTGCGTTGCTGCACGCCACTAGTCCTAGGAGCCTCGCAATCCTCGAACCCCGAGAATGTCACGTCGTCCCCAGTTGAGCTGAGTGCCGATAGTGGAGCAAGGGTCGTAGGATGTTGCACCGGAGTCGGCTCCTCCGTATCCTCCGTATCCTCCTCCTCCTCCTCTGCCCTCCGCCTCCTCCTCCAGACAACAGCCTGATGTGGAGGTGTCTCTTGAGGGCTGCAGCGCCTGTTGCTGGTCATCTGGAAGTAGAAAGCAACAGACGAGTGGTTAGCAGCAGGGGGCCATGAGGAAGGTTGCATAGCACAGGCTCATTTGAAGGACCGCTGCTACTCCATTATATCTAGTCTAGAGGCACTGCAGGACATTGTCCCAACCTATCCCAGGGAGAGTGCAGGACTTGCCCTCAGTATCAGGTGGGGTTCAGCGCCTTCAAAGGCAACTGCCCGACCTGTGATGCCAATGAGGCCTGCCACTGTCCTCAATGTCCATGAGTGGCAGGGTCTGAGGCGGACCGCCGCCTGTCCGTACCTGCTCGTGGCGATTATGAGATTTCTTTGCCTGCAAAGCTGAAAATGGGAATAGTTACAAGAGGGTCCATCTGCTCTTGTGGCACAGATAGCCACCAAAGTACTTATGCCATACTGTCTGAATGTAATACAGTCCTCTATTTAATGGCCTTGGAAGTTACACGTGCTTCATCAGGAGGACATCGAAGTGGGGAGCCATCTTATGAGATCTCAGAAAGAAATATTGTGTAAAGATCATTCATGGCAAATAGGATGCTTACTTAGTGTTATGGATTTTAGGAGGCAAGCCACAGAGTGTTGAGAGGCACCAATAGCATGAGAACAAATAGTGTGTCAGATTTATCCTTCAAATAATGAAGGAGTGCATGAATGAAAATAGTACTCACGCTGACGACCCTGGTGAGATCGTTAAATTTCTTTCGGCAATGAATGCCAGTCCTGACCACACTGTCGGAGGCAGAGACCTCCTCTGCTATGCTTCTCCAAATTTTCTTAAATATGGTGGTCTAGAACCACCCCGAAGATGCAACTCCTGCCATCTCCACGCTGTCTTCCCTCGTCCTCCTCCATCATTGAATTCAAAATGTGAAATGGCTGTTTCAGCCCCGGTTGTACTGCGCATGTGCGCACAGGATGTGGCCGCGCCCTGCATTAGTGTTTGTGACAGGAAACCAGAAGGTGGAGGCGTGGGGGGGAAAAAGCGCATGCGCAAAACGGCAGATTGCGTCACGCCGGAACTTTCGGCTCCGACGATAGTCTGTGGTGTAACGCCGCAGTTAACGCTAACGCTCCTCGTGAACTTTCATTCGGCGAAAGTTCCTTGCTCTGGCGCTAACATTATCCTGGTGCTAAATCTTTTGCTCCGCCGCGAATTGTGCCCGGATAGGCTCAAAGGCAAAAAAACTAAAATCCAGCCCTGTTCTTGCCCACTCACTTAGCCTGTCTATATCCCCTTGAAGTCTCTTTGCATTCTCCTCACAACTTACATTCCCACCTTGCTTTGTGTCATCAACAAACTTGGACATATTACATTTGGTCCCCTCATCCAAATCATTGATGTATATTGTGAATAGCTGGGTCCCAAGCACCGATCCTTGCGGTATCCCACTAGTTACAGCCTGTCAACCTGAAAATGACCTGTTTATTCCTACTCTCTGTTTTCTGTCCATTAACCAATCTTCAATCTATGCTAGTATATTACCCGCAATCTCATGAGCCCTAATTCTATTCAATAACCTCTTGTATGGCACTTTTTGAATTCCTTCTGAAAATCCAAATACACAACTTCCACTGGCTCCCCCATATCTAACCTATTAGTTACAACCTCAAAAAACTCTAACAGATTTGTCAAACATGATTTCATAAACCCATGTTGACTCTGCCCAATCCTACTAGTCTTTTTTAAGTGCCCTATTACCACATCTTTAATAATAGATTCTAGCATTTTCCCTAGTACTGATGAAGTTGAAATGATTGAAGCCATCCAACATGAATTAGTTCTAGTTTTGTCTCTCAGCAGGATAACTCCAGTAATCCAGCTGCTGACGTTCTGCACACTTGGGGGAGATGACAGTCTCCTTTGCTCCATATTATTTCTTAATATTGCTGTGTATGTGCATGTGTGTTGCGTACTTCCTAACAGATGGTGCGATTTGAATTTGTTTTTTTAAGGGGCAATGTTTTTGTAAAGCAGGGAGCCAGACCTCTTTTATTTTCAACATGTACAGAGTAGTACATTGATGCAGAGCTCCTTAAAATACAAAGAAAATAGGAAGGCAAAGAGGAAGTATGAAATTAAATTATCAGGCACTTAAATAAAAGAATGAAAGTTGGGTTGGAAATAGGCCACCAAGGAATGGACAGGATAAAATCACAGGCAGCGATAGTGAAATGGCAGAAATATTAAATAATTACTTTGCTTCACTATTTACCAGGAAGACAGATCAGGTGGATATGACATCAGAAGATGAGATTAGAAATTATATAATCTCATTTAAAATAAAAAGAGAAGAAATATTAAATAAACTAATTAACAAAATTAGGGAAAGAACAAAGCTAGAGGCCATCACATTTTTTTTATTCACGGGATGTGGACGTCGCCAACAAGACTATTATTCATTGTCCATCCCTAATTGCTCTCGAGAAGGAGGTGGTGAGCCGCCATTTCAGCGTGCAGTTCAGAGTGCTGTTGATCTGGAGTCACATGTAGGCCAGTCCAGGTAAGGACAGCAGCTTTCCTTTCTTAAAGGACATTAGTGAAGCAAATGGGTTTTTCTGACAATATGGTAGTTTCATGGTCACCATTACTGATACTAGCTTTTTATTCATTTATTATTATTATTTATTAACTGAATTTAAATTCCACAGCTGCCATGGTGGGTTTTCAACTCATATCTCAGGATCATTAGTCCAGACCTCTGTATGACAAGTCCAGTGACATAACCACTATGTTTATCAATATAAGATAGTCCCCAAGAAATCAAATTGGGAATTCAGAAGAAACTTCTTTACCCAGAGAATGGTGAGAATATGGAACTCGCTACCACAGGGAATGATGGAGGTGAATAGATGCATTTAAGGGGTGGCTATATAAGCATATAATGGAGAAGGGAATCGAGGGTTATGCTGATAGATTTAGATGAGGAAAGACGGGAGAAGGCTCAAGTGGAGCAAAAATGCCGGCATGGACAGGTTGGGCTGAATGACCTGTTTCTGTGCCGTATATATTGTGCAATTCTCTGTAATTTTATGTAATGTAAATTGACCATGACTCTTCTATTTGAATACTTCCAGTTGTTTCTATGCATGGTGAAAATGCAGAGAGACTGCTACAGAATTGATCATTACCCTTTCACCTCGGAAATTGCATGGCCTACTCACCATGGCCTGTCCACTCTGAAAAAACACAAAGTGGAATTTTAACCTATAAAACGGGTGGGTTGGGGGTGTGGGTGAGGTAGATAAAGTGTTAAAAATCTGATCCTGACCTGAACTCACCTCCAACCCACCCACTTCCGGTTTTAACGGAGGCGGGACAGAGCGTGCAGCCAATCCGTTGCCAGGAGACAGGCCATCTATTTAAATATTTTAATGAGGCTGGAAGCCTCTGCGTTAACCTCCACTTTGTATTTAACTTTACCTGGTCGGATTTTGCACACCTTGTGAAACCCGCCAGCTAAAGCAAGGTGAGGACTACTGCATCCAGGAGGTAAGTGCCAAACCCAACCCCCGTGATCAAAGACACCACCCCCCCCCACCAGGCCTCCGATCCCACCATTAGGCTTCCCCCCTACCATGCTTCTCCAGCCCCCGATCCTCAGGATCCCCTCTCCCTGTTGCAATGGCCACTCCTGGCCCCGATTGATCTTCAGACCCAACACCTTCCTCCCCACTCCTCCAGGCCACCAGTCGATCTTCAGACCCCACCCTGCTCCTCTGGCCGCTTCTCCAACCCTCATGTGATCCCTCCTCCCTTCTCTGTGCGACCTAGTGCCACAGGCCTACCCGTCCAGAGCCGACCTGCCTCTCAATCTGGCTGGTTGTGGGTGGGAAACTGAGGGTTCCCATTGAAATCAGGGCCTGCCATTAAATTTGGCAGGGCCTACGGGAAACCCATTCTCCCAGGTTTACTGACCGCCTCAGAGCCTCCCCACCCCCGGCGCACCACCGCCCCCAACCGGCCTTCTCCGTTAAAATCCAGCCCAAAATGTCAGATCATTTCATTGATACTAAAACTAGTACCCTGTAGTCAAATTTAGTTGCAAGATTTAGAAATTAGTCGTGAAGCAAAAGGCTACTCTGCTATATAATACTTGACTTATACAATTCTCTTAAACTTCCTTAGAAATTATAGCATCTGAAGTGTTAATCCTTCTGATGAACGTAACATGGTTAGTTTTTCATTCCATGGAGTACCAACTAATTACTGTCACATTGAAACACATGATAGAAACAGGGTTACTGCAGAATAGGAAAATCCATAAATATGTTATTAATCAATTTTACATTTTTAGGTGGCTAAAGTGTGAGCTGCAGACTTCTAGAATATGATGAGTATTGATTATTTTTAATGCAGGAGAGAATTCCTCAAAAAAATCTGGTCATTGCTGTTTGTGGAAGCTTACTGTGTGCAAATTGGCTGCTGCGTTTCCTACATTACAACAGTGACTACGCTTGAAAAAGTAATTCTGTTATATATGTGGACTTGTATTTACTCTGTACAGCCACCAGAGGGCTCATCCCCTGGAGTCCCAAGCGATCCCATAATCTCTTGGGAGCACAGGTATTTAAGGAGGCTTCACAGGTTGGAGAGGTGCTCTGGAGACCTGCAATAAAAGACTAAGGTCACACTTTACTTTGAGCTCACAGTATTCAGTCTGACTCTTTCTCCATACACAACAACTGGTGATGAGATACAGATAGCAAACCCAAAGATGCAGAGAACAATGGACATCCTGGATAAATTTTCGGAGGGAGATGATTGGGAAACTTTTGTGGAGCGACTCGACCAATACTTCGTGGCCAACAAGTTAGATGGAGAAGAGAGCGCTGCCAAACGTAGATCGATCCTCCTCATCATCTGTGGGGCACCAACGTATGGCCTCATGAAGAATCTGCTCACTCCAGCGAAACCCACGGAGAAATCATATGACGATTTGTGCACACTGGTCCAAGAGCATTTGAACCCGAAGGAAAGCATTCCGATGGCGAGTTATCGGTTCTACACCTACAAAATGTCTGAAGGCCAGGAAGTGGTGAGTTATATCGCCGAACTAAGACGCCTTGCAGAACATTGCAAATTTGAAGGACATTTGGAGCACATACTCAGAGACTTTTTCGTACTTGGCATTGGCCACGAAACCATACTTCGCAAGCTTTTGACTGTAGAGATCCCAACCTTGAGTAAGGCCATAGCGATAGCCCAGGCATTCATTGCCACCAGTGAAAATACGAAGCAAATCTCTCAGCACACAAGTGCTGCTACAATTACTGTGAACAAAGTGATGTTGTTTTCGAATCGTAACGTACAGAGCAGGTCACACATACCTGCAGCTGCACGTCCGCAGATGACTCAGAGTCCACCATCAAGGGTGATGAATGCTAGGCCATTAACACCTTGTCGGTGCTGCGGGAGTGATCATCATTTCCATTCATGCCGATTCAAAGAGAACGTTTGCAAGGGCTGTGGAACAATGGGACACCACCTACGAGTGTGAAGGCGAGCTGCAAAGCTTGTTAAACCTGCAAACCACCATGTTGCAGAAGAGGACAGATCCATGGAGGAGCATGACAAACCAGAGTCTCTGATAGAGGAGGCAGAGGTACATGGGATGCACACATTCACCACGAATTGTCCCCCGATAATGCTGAATTTTGAACTAAATGGACTCCCGGTGTCAATGGAGCTGGACACGGGCGCAAGCCAGTCTATCATAGGCAAAAGGATTTTCGAAAGGTTGTGGTGCAACAAGGCCTCAAGGCCAGTCTTAACTCTAGTTCACACAAAACTAAGAACTTACACTAAAGAACTGATTCCTGTAATCGGCAGTGCTACCTTAAAGATCTCCTACGATGGAGCGGTGCACAAGCCACCACTCTGGGTGGTACCGGGCAATGGTCCCACGCTGCTCGGCAGGAGCTGGCTGGGAAAGATACGCTGGAACTGGGACGACATCCGAGCGCTGCCGCCCGCTGATGACACTTTGTGTGCCCAGGTCTTAAACAAATTTCCTTCGCTGTTCAAACCAGGCATCGGGAAATTCCAAGGAGCAAAAGTGCAGATCCACCTAATTCCGGGGGCGTGACCCATCCATCACAAGACGAGAGCAGTACCGTACATGATGAGAGAAAGGGTAGAGATCGAGCTAGACCGGCTGCAAAGAGAGGGCATCGTTTCACTGATCGAATTCAGTGAGTGGGCCAGTCCTATTGTCCCAGTCCGCAAGGGAAATGGCACCGTCAGAATCTGTGGCGATTACAAAGTAACTATCAATCGTTTCTCCCTGCAGGACCAATACCCACTACCAAAGGCTGATGACCTCTTTGCAACGCTGGCGGGAGGAAAGACATTCACGAAGCTGGATCTGACTTCAGCCTACATGACGCAGGAACTGGAGGAATCATCGAAGGCCCTCACCTGCATCAACACGCACAAAGGTCTTTTTGTTTATAACAGATGCCCGTTTGGAATCCGATCAGCGGCGGCGATATTCCAGAGAAACAAGGAAAGTTTACTGAATGTCGGTTCTGCACACTGTGGTCTTCCAGGACGACATCTTGGTCACAGGTCGGAACACAGTCGAGTACCTGCAGAACCTGGAGGAGGTTCTTAGTCGATTCAACCGCGTGGGGTTCAGGTTAAACGCTCAAAGTGTGTTTTCCTGGCTCCTGAAGTGGAGTTTTTGGGAAGGAGGATTGCGGCGTACAGCATCAGGCCCACCAACGCGAAGACAGAGGCAATCGAGAACGCACCGAGGCCACAGAACGTGACGGAGCTGCACCGTTTCTTGGACTCTTGAACTACTTTAGTAACTTCTTACCGGGTCTCAGCACGCTGCTAGAACCACTACATGTCTTACTATGAAAAGGGGGCGAATGGGTTTGGGGCAAAAGTCAAGAAAATGCCTTTGTAAAAGCGAGAAAATTGTTATTGCTCAAACAAATTGCTTGTGTTGTATGATCCATGTAAGCATTTGGTACTGGCATGTGATGCGTCGTCATATGGTGTCGGGTGTGTATTGCAACAAGCTAATGATTTCGGGAAGCTGCAACCGGTTGCTTATGCATCCAGGAGCCTGTCTAAGGCTGAGAGAGCCTACAGCATGATTGAGAAAGAAGCGTTGGGTGTGTCCATGCGGTAAAGAAAATGCATTAATACCTGTTTGGGCTAAAATTCGAATTGGAAACTGACCATAAGCCACTTATATCCCTGTTTTCCGAGAGTAAAGGAATAAATACCAACGCATCGGCCCACGTCCAGAGATGGGCGCTCACGTTGTCCGCATACAACCAAGCCATCCGCCACAGGCCAGGCACAGAAAACTGCGCTGATGCTCTCAGTAGGCTGCCATTGTCCACCACGGGGGTGGAAATGGCACAGCCCGCAGATCTAGCCATGGTTATGGAAGCATTTGAGAGTGAGCAATCAGCTGTCACTGCCCAGCAGATCAAAACCTGGACAAGCCAGGACCCCTTATTATCTCTAGTCAAAAACTATGTGCTTCACGGGAGCAGGTCCAGTGTCCCAGTGGAAATGCAGGAAGAGATAAAGCCATTCCAGCGGCGCAAAAATGAAATGTCTATACAGGCAGAGTGTCTTCTGTGGGGCAATCGAGTAGTTGTCCCCAAGAAGGGCAGAGACACCTTCATCAATGACCTCCACAGTACCCACCCAGGCATCGTAATGATGAAAGCGATAGCCAGATCCCATGTGTGGTGGCCCGGTATCGATGCGGACTTAGAGTCCTGCGTTCACAGATGTAATACATGCTCACAGTTAAGCAATGTACCCAGGCAGATGCCGCTAAGTTTATGGTCTTGGCCCTCCAAACTGTGGTCTAGGGTACACGTCGACTATGCAGGCCCGTTCTTGGGTAAAATGTTCCTTGTGGTTGTAGACACGTACTCCAAGTGGATTGAATGTGAGATAATGTCGGCTAGCATGTCCGCTGCCACTACTGAAAGCCTGCGGGCCATGTTTGCCACTCACGGCTTACCCGATGTCCTGGTGAGCGACAACGGGCCATGTTTTACCAGTGCTGAGTTCAAAGAATTCATGACCCATGACGGGATCAAACCTGTCACATCTGCCCTGTGTAAACCAGCGTCCAATGTTCAGGCAGGGAGAGCAGTGCAAACCATCAAGCAAGGCTTGAAGAGGGTAACTGTAGGCTCGCTGCAGACTCGCCTATCCTGAGTCCTGCTTAGTTACCGCATGAGACCCCACTCACTCACTGGGATCCCACCTGCTGAACTGCTCATGAAAAGAGCACTTAAGACAAGGCTCTCGTTCGTTCACCCTGATCTACATGAACAGGTAGAGAGCAGGCGGCTTCAACAAAGTGCATACCATGATGGCGCAAATGTGTCCAGCGAGATTGAAATCAATGATCCTGTATTTGTATTAAATTATGGACAAGTTCCCAAGTGGCTTCCCGGCACTGTTGTGGCCAAAGAGGGGAGCAGGGTATTTCGGGTCAAACTTTGAAATGGACTCATTCACCGGAAACACTTGGACCAAATCAAACTCAGATTCACGGACTATCCTGAGCAACCCACCTTGGATCCTACCTTTTTTGATCCCCCAAAATACACACCAGTGGCAACCAGCACCAAAGTTTACCATGAAGCAGAACCCATCATGCACAGCAGCCCTGCAGGGCCCAACACACCAGGCAGCCCAGCAAGGCCAGCTGCACAACAGTCCAGCGAGGGCCCAACAAATGATTCAACAACACCAGCTTTCACACCGCAATGATCAACCAGGGTAAGAAGGGCCCCAGATCGACTAACATTGTAAATAGTTACACTATTGACTTTGGGGGGGAGTGTTGTTATATATGTGGACTTGTATTTACTCTGTACAGCCACCAGAGGGCTCATCGCCTGGAGTCCCAAGGAATCCCATAATCCCTTGGGAGCACAGGTATTTAAGGAGGCTTCACAGGTTGGAGAGGCACTCTGGAGACCTGCAATAAAAGACTAAGGTCACACTTTACTTTGAGCTCACAGTATTCAGTCTGACTCTTTCTCCATACACACCAAATTCATTGGCTGTAAAGCGCTTTGGGACGTTTGGAGGTCATGAAAGACGCTGTATAAATGGAAGTCTTTCTTTCTTTCTGATCCAATGAACTTGGAAGTATAGTCAGTCAACAGCTATAGCTATCTCTAGACGGAGTTGTGGATTGTCTCACATTCCCCACAAAAAGACAAAACCATTCTTTTCAGGAGAGAGCAAAGAGTTCTATTTTAAATTCACAATATTTTCTACATGCAAAAGATGTTTAGAATATGGATCAGGATGGGGTTTTGTCACTGTTGCATCTTCATCATCGTGACAAGTGTAACATATGGTACCTCTACTTCTCCAAAGCAAGAAAAAGTAGCTAAAGGCTTTTTGAGATGTCAATATCCCATTAATTAGTGGGGGAGGTGGACTGTGAGCATGATGCTGGAAGAATTAAGCACTGATGGTGTACAGTATGAGGTAGAGATGCAGTGGTCAAAATGTGAGTGAATTATACTGCAATATATATAACCCATGGTGATGTGAAAGAACCATTTTTAATGTTCCCAGAATCATGCTCAATCACCTTAACTTCATATTGGTACATATCTGCTGTACCTAATGATTAGCTCTGTGCATCAGTGATTAATAACGCTTGCTGTATTATTCATTTGCATTGTTCTAATTTGCAGCCTCTGCAGTAATGTGGCATACATACTGGGCACAATTGCGGAAAACGAGGTTGGCGCTCAGCGTTTGGTGACAGTGGCACAGACCCAGCTGTTGGAATCTGACAATCTCCTTGGCAACCTGAATTCCATGTTAAAGTGGACAGATGCTGAAGCAGTGACGAATGCTGCTGGGACTCTCGGCACAATGGTAAGAATATTCATCAACTCTGGGCATTAGACAGGAGTGTCCAGCCTCAGAGCCACCAATGTGACTTTTACACCACAGGCATAGCTTACATTAAATCAAAAACCGAGGAAAATGTAAATGATTAAGGAACTGTGATTAGCATATGATAAATTGAATTGAATCTTGATGTTTATTTTGGAATCATGACAGGATGCTCCCAACGACAGTCAATCTTAACCTCTGCTCTGCTTCATTACACAAGGAAAAGGTCTCACCAATGTATGTTGATTTGAACATTAGAGTTTGAACATCCACATGCACATAGAATCCCCTTGGCACAATCAGTAATTAGTGAATCAGTTGGCCATCACCATCAGTTTCAAAAGAAAATCTTTAACTCTTTGCACTTAAAATCCTTTCTCGGATCACCACTCCGCATGGACTTGTGCAGGATGATCAGTTACTTGTCGTATAACCAGGGCTTTTTTTGGATCGTACTTACCAAAAAATGAACCTCCCTTGTCTTTTGATCTCCTTTTCAAATGTATCTCCCCTTACCCCCTTCAGGCACCATTCATCAGGCAAGCACCCTTCTTCCAGGCCCCTTGGAGGCTGTTTATGAGCCAATTGCTCAGCAGTGTACCAGAGTGGGTTGGGGTTCAATGACCACCAAATCTATTTTTGCCTCACTTGTAACTAGCTCCTTCTCCTTCTGCTGGGATAGGAACAGGAACAGGCCATTCGGCCCCTCGAGCTTGCTCTCCTATTCGGTTAGATCATGGCCGATCTGTATCTTAACTCTATCTAGCAGCCCCCTCCCCCCTTGGTTCCATAACCCTTAATACAATTGCCTAACAAAAACCTATTGATCTCAGTTTTGAAACTTTCAATTGACCCCCATCTGCAACAGCTTTTGGGGAGAGAGTTCCAGATTTCCACAACCTTTTGTATGAAGAAGTGCTTCCTGACATCACCCTGAACATCCGAGCACTAATTTTAAGATGATGCCCCCTTTCTTCTGGACTTCCTCATCACAGGAAATATTTTCTCTCTATCTACCCTATCAACTCCTTTAATCAATTAGCTCACTCCTTAATCCTCGGTACTCAAGGAAATACAAGCCTAGTCTATGCAAGCCGTCCTCATAATTTAACCCTTTTAGCCCTAGTATCATTCTGGTGCATTTGCGCCACAACCCCTCCAAGGCCAATATAGAAACATAGAAATTTACAGCGCAGAAGGAGGACATTTCGGCCCATCGCGTCCGCTCCGGCCGACAAAGAGCCAAACAGCCCTCGGTCAGCAGCCCTGAAGGTTACATATAAACTTATGAACAATGAACAATGGCGGAAAGGAAATATATCCTTTCTGAGGTGCAGTGTCCAGAACTGAACACAGTGCTCCATATGGGGTCTAACCAGCGGGATAGTGGGAAATTTGCTTTTGTGGGAATCACAAATCCCCAACACTCATACCACAGCTCATGTCAGGGCTTTATTTTCCAAATAAGCATCAAATGTTCTTCATCTCAAAAGAGAAGCAAGCACTTAAAATGTTTTTGCTATACGGGCTTTGTATTTTTTGTTTCAGGCTGAGACCTGTGAAGGCCGACAGTGGTTACTGAACGATTCTCACCTTGAGGAGATAGTGAGCAATGTGACTGCTCTGCTGGACAGTGTGAATGACTGGACAGCCAGCAATGCTGCTCTGGTTCTGGCGAGGATCGCTGTCTGCGAGTCTGGCTGTAGGAAGCTCTTGGAACCAGCTAACTCCCGGCACATGCTCGGCAAGCTGATCGCATCTCTGGGTGTGGACAAGACGGGTAAGCAGCATTCCTCTTCTCCGTGTTGTATCTCTCGTCGTGTGCCGTGACCACACTAGCACACGGAGAGTCACTCTGCGAACAAAGCTAATTTCAAAATGCCTGGAAATTCCTCTGTTGGTGGTGTTGTGGGAAACGTGGTGCAGGATAACCCAAGTCATCCAGAGGCTCGTGTAGCGCATAAACACCAACATCGACCTGTTGGGCTGGATGGCCTGTTTCTGTGCTGTAAAATTCTATGTAATAGTAGGCTATGTACTTGCTCCTTCAGCTCTGACCATAGCAAGTTTCCAATTGTAGTCATGCAGTAAATGCTTTGCATGAGACAAGAGTTCCCCATCCCAGTGGGCCGAAATATCAGAAGGTAAGCGACCCATGCTGCTTCTCAACAGCTCTCACAACTAACTTGAATGGCATTGACCCCTGCAATGGTTGCCTCTCAGTCCAGGCGTCTTGCGTAAACATAAAGAGAAGAAAACTGAGTACAAATGAAGGAGAAGTACAAACAGAATGGTTAGAAGTGGGAGTTATGTTTTTGGTTTTTACTCCAGATTATTTTTCTAAACTTTAGCATCTCAGATCACTCGTGTAAGCGAACTCTTGCTTCCCAAGGCCTGGAATTTGCCTTTACCTGTATCTAGGTCATTTGTATCAACCCCTCAGATTGAACATAAACCTCCTTCACTTTATTTTGGCTCACTGGGTATATCTCGTGACCTCCCGCGAGCTTAATTAACTTCGGAAGATGACAGAATGAACATTTCATTAAAATGTGGCTTGAGCTAGAAATACCAATGGAATTATTAAGTGGATAAGTGAACAATAACAGTGACTTAGTGTAGGTTTTACAGTAACCATCTCTGCTTGAGTTGGTAGAAAATAATAAACAGTCACCTCTGCTGTGCTGAATTGTAATATAAATATCAAATGTGGCCTTTTTGCTGTTGCTGATCATCTACAGACTCTCTCTGGCCCACCTATTTCTTTCTGATGGCTTCAGATAGACCATTCAACTTGATTAAGGTGTGCTGAAAATAGTTTCAAAAAAATGACCATGGGAAAGGAAATTTAAATGCGTATCACTTAAACTCCACTAGAGATGCTAATCAAGTATATATTCCTTGGCCTCTCGTTTGGACACTTGGCAGGTCATAAGTTCCTGTTCTGACGGTGTATAAAAACAGGCTAGACCATTTCATGTGTGTGTAAAGAGTTTTAACCCTATGTGTACTGTGACAAATAGAAAGAAGCCAACGCCATATACATTAGAGACAGAAAATGCTTCCTTTTATCCACAGTGGGTTTCTTGCTGCAAATCTCCACATATTGACTTCTTAATGCCAATGCCAAAGGGAGGGAGAATTGGAGAGAACTGGCACCTAAGGTTACGATGAAACACTTTCGAGCAGCTGATTTCACAATATTATCGTCGGAGGTGGGGGGCAGGGCTTCAGCACATTCTCAAACCAGAGAAGGTATGTGGCACCTGGAAAGATAAAAGGGAGGAAAATGGAGGAGGAATAAAAATATGAGAAAATGAATTGGCCTCTAAGTGATACTCTGCACATATTAGCATATGGAGGCATCATGTATCTGTATGAAATTCCTTGTACAATATCTGAAACAGCAGCATTAGTAAAGTTAGTAAAAAGAGGAAGTTCACACAGTGAAATGTCGAAATCAATATGCGCCATAATTCAAGTGGCTGTGGAAATGTTCTCGTTCCCTTTTCCCACCCCTGAACCCACCTCAAACAATGTAGATACAAAGATATCTTGCCTCTCCCAGGAGATCACATGGATGCTGGTGGGTGGGTGGAGGGGACATTGCAGATCATGATGTTCAATTTCACCATGGTCATACAGCACAGGTCTTTTCCTCTCTGTCACTTTTATTTGTTCATATTAAAGAATGCGATGGCTGAAATGGTGATTGGAGCATTGAGACAAGGGCTATGCCTTCTTGAATACTTTCCGGTTGTACTTGTCAAGGAGGTGTTTTTTTTCCAGACAGTCTATAGAATGGTGATCCTCGCACCCAAAGATGAGACACGTGCCACCATTTTCTACATCACCGCAACTTGCTGTTGGCCGGCCGATGGCTGCTATCCGTGTCTGGAACAACCAATCATTGTGAAAATGAACATTTAAAAAAATAATATGAGGAATAATAGATACCCAGGTTTGATTACAAAACTGCAGTTCAATTGTGGCATTCTGTTGGTTGATGTATCGGATAGCGGTTCGCTGAGGAGTGCTTAGAAGAGAGGCAATGACCTGATTAGGGAGTCAAGTGACATAAATAGCAAGAGCGAAACTAGTGAGGCTTATCATCTGAACATCACAATGAGATTCTTACATCTCCTATAAGATGTACTGTGGGACAGTTTACTTTTGTGTGTAATTGTGTATAATTTTTCTCACTTGGCAGAAGGTGTGGTAAAGAGATGATTAATACATGGGCTTAGGTTGAAGGATTCATTATCGTGATACAAGATACATTTTCTAAATGCATGCTTTCCATCCATTAGGGGTTGGAAAATTCCTGATGCGTGCTCCCAGCAGGTGAGCTTCAGCACTGGGAGTGTGCGTTTGTAAAATTTACCTTACCGTCTTTACAAATATATGAAATGGCAATTAACAACAACAACAGCAACAACTTGCGTCTATATAACTCCTTTAACAGAGAAAAACTTCCCAAGGTGCTTCAGAGGTGTAATCATTAAAAAAAAGTTGATTACAGGCAAATAAGAATATTGACACACCTATAAGAAAAAGATTGTTTTTACTTTCTAATCCACTTGAGCAGGGACTGAAGTTGGTGCGAAGTAGGGAGGTATAATGTGACTAGATATCTGTTGCAGGGTGGCCAATCTCCACTGATACATTTTGGCTAGGATCTCTGGATGTACAAGCAGTAGGTGCGCAGTATTCTGATGGCTTGCCAATCTTCATTTTTCCTTCACATTGTCGGCAGGATGGTCCGTCTGCATCTAATGCTGAAAGTGAAGGAGTGACAGTGTCCATTTTGTTTGGGAGGCTGAATGAGCTGGGAAAGGGATTTGTCCCAATCTCTTGACATTGTAAATATGAATATGTTCCTTTTTTCTTGACTGCAGCGATGCCTGTGTGCTCCCCAGTGGTCGAAGGAGTCTCAAATACAAATTGTTGGGTTTAAACCATTTGGGAGATTTTTGGGATGGAATTGACTTTGGACCCCAGAATAAAATACTGGCAGAAAATAGCATGTTGGCACCTACTGAATATGTTGGAGATCTCTTTGGGTATATTGTTGCACTGACGCATTGTTGGTACTGCCCTCGGCTTCCAATTGGTGCAGTCAACATACGCAATACGAGCCTCAAAGGCAGTCGACACGTTTTTCTGGTTGGCAAACTGTAACCAGTCGGGTGCCACAGGGATCGGTGCTGGGGCCTCAACTACTTACAATCTACATTAATGACTTGAATGAAGGAACTGAGTGTAATGCAGCCAAGTTTGCTGATGATAAAAAGATGGGTGGGAAAGCAAGTTGTGATAAGGACACAAAAAATCTGTAAAGGGATATAGACAGGCTAATGAGTGGGCAAACATTTGGCAGATGGAGTATAATGTGGGAAAGTGTGAGGTTATCCACTTTGGCAGGAAAATTAAAAAAGCAAATGATTATTTAAATGGAGAGAAATTACAAAATGCTGTAGTACAGAGGGACCTGGGGGTCCTTGTGCATGAAACATAAAATGTTAGTATGCAGGTACAGCAAGTAATCAGGAAGGCAAATGAAATGTTGGCCTTTATTGCAAAAGGGATGGAATATAAAAGCAGAGCAGTCCTGCTACAACTGTACAGAGTATTGGTGAGGCCACATCTAGAGTACTGTGTACAGTTTTGGTCTCCGTATTTGAGAAAGGATATACTTGCATTGGAGACAGTTCAGAGAAGGTTCACTAGGTTGATTCCTGAGATGAAGGGGTTGATTTATGAAGAAAGGTTGAGCAGGTTGGGTCTATACTCATTGAAGTTTAGAAAAATGAGAGGTGATCTTATTGAACCACATAAGATACTGAGGGGGCTCGATAAGGTAAATGCAGAGAGGATGTTTCCCTTTGTTGGGGAATCTAGAACTAGGGGGCATAGTTTCAGAATAAGGGTCCGCCCATTTAGAACTGAGATAAGCAGGAATTTCTTCTCTCGCCCCAGAGAGCTGTGGAGGCTGGCTCATTAAATATATTTAAGATGAAGATGGACAGATTTGTGAACGATAAGGGAGTGAAAGGTTATGAGAAGCGGGCAGGGAAGTGGAGCTGAGTTCATGATCAGATCAGTCATGATCTTATTAAATGGCAGAGCAGGCTCAAGGGGGCAGATGGCCTACTCCTGTTCCTATTTCTCATGTTTTTATGTATGTAAGTTTATCGTTGGGCCAAATCTCTCTTTTTGGCCATGACAGATTTGTTGAAGTCCTGAGAGCCCAAGGGAACCACAGGAATCAAAATGTCAGAAATTAAAATTAAAAAAATACTTGTTGCAGGTTAAACCCTCCTTCTGGTATAAAAAGCACAATGGTTCAAATTTCATAAAGTCGACAATTTTAGTCTCTGCCCAGTTAGGGTCTTTGTAAGCAACAGTACAAATGTATTTTATTTTTATGTAACGGATGTTTTGTTGTCCAGTCCTGGATGAATAACATGGAAGGCTTAAACTACGTCCTTTCTGGAAGTGAGGGGAGGAGCTGGTTGCAGACCCTTGACTGAAGAGTCTTATTTCAGCCAACGACTCCAAGCTGTAGTTCCTCCTGACCTCAACTGTGGTACAAGTGTGCATGGGTGAGTCAGACCCTGAATCTAGAGGGCTCAGACTTTGTCACAGTGAACAACTGGCTTCCTTGGGCTTGACCTGTGGAGAATCTCAAAGAGTTTGCATGCTTTTTTCTTGCTTTGCTCTCCTGGGTCAATAATAGAGAGTGAATGAATTGATAAGAAACTTCCGTATTGTGCATTCCTGCATTATAACAGTGACAATACATCAAAAAAGTACCTTATTGGCTACAAAGCCAATTGAAACATCCTGAGGTCATGAAATGCACTATATAAATCCAAGTTGTTTCTTTATTTCTTTTATGAACCACAGAACAGATATCTGGAAGTAAGTTACAAGTGAGAATCTACTCAAGAGCTTCCGTTGGCTTATTGCTGAGGGTAAATTTTTTGCGGCTCTGTTTCAGGCAGGATTGGGGAATTGGGTGTGGGACTCCGTATGCTTAATTCAGGGCACTCCACATCCAATACTCTGATCTGCACACCTGTCAAGCAAGGTTTTGCACTGGGACATGCCTTGCAAATTTACTCCCTAGACTAATGTGTCATCATCATCACAGGCAATCCCTCGAAATCGAGGAAGACTTGCTTCCACTCTAAAAGTGAGTTCTCAGGTGGCTGTACAGTCCAATACGGTAATTACTGTCTCTGTCACAGGTGGGGCAGACCTTGGTTGAAGGAAAGGGTGGGTAGGTAGTCTGGTTTGCCGCACGCTCCTTCCGCTGTCTGCGCTTGACTTCTGCATGCACTCGGCGACGCGACTCGAGCTGCTCAATGCCCTCCCAGATCCTCTTCCTCCACTTAGGGCGGTCTTGGGCCAGGGACACCCAGGTGTCAGTGGGGATGTTGCACTTTATCAAGGAGGCTTTGAGGGTGTCCTTGATTCATTTCCTTTGCCTACCTGGGGCTCGCTTGCCGTGTTGGAGCTCCGAGTAGAGCGCCTGCTTAGGGAGTTTCGTGTTGGGCATGCAGATGATGTGGCCCACCCAACGGAGCTGGTCAAGTGTGGTCAGTGCTTCGAAGCTGGGGATGTTGGCCTGAGCGAGAACACTGACGTTGGTGCGTCTATCCTTCCAGTGGATTTGCAGGATCTTGCGGAGGCAGCATTGGTGGTATTTCTCCAGCGCTTTGAGATGTCTGCTGTATATGGTCCACATCCCTGAGCCATATAGGAAGGTGGGCATCACTACTGCCCTGTAGACCATAAGCTTGGTGCCAGATTTGAGATCCTGGTCTTCAAACACTCTCTTCCTCAGGTGAGCAAAGGCTGCGCTGGCACATTGGAGGCAGTATTGGACCTCATCATCGATGTCTGCACTTGCTGATAGAAGGCTCCCAAGGTATGGAAAATGGTCCACATTGTCCAATGTTGTGTCATGGATTTTGATGACTGGGGGATCAGTGCTGGTCAGATTGGTGGAGGACCGTTGTTTTACAGATGATTAGTGTAAGACCCATGCTTTTGTACACCTCGGTGAAGGTGTTGATGATGGCTTGGAGTTCGGCCTCTGAGAGTGCGCAGATGCAAGCGTCATCTGTGTACTGTAGTTCATTGACAGAGGGTGGGATGACCTTGGATCTAGCCTGATGGTGGTGAAGGTTGAACAGCTTCCCATTGGTTCTTGTTCGGGTAAAAAGAAGACTTTTCTTCTTCATGGTGGACTCCCTTATATAAAGAATCGAAACCTGCCTGTATCCCCACACGTATAGTGACCACAGAATCACACAGACGAAACCTCGGTTCAACCGGTTTTTATTCAAGCATACAGGGGAAGTGTCCACGGATGAACCTTCTAAAAACAAAGATATTACATCTACAGTTATACAGTTTCCGAGCTGTGCGACCCTCCTACAAAACCACCGGTTGGCCTACTGCTATCAGCAAAGTTACATCAGACTGGCTCTGAGCCCACCTGTCCATCTTCCATCACATATCACCCTCCTGGACTGTGTTGTTCAGTGGTGTCAACTTTGCCTCAGTTCCTCATGATGTGCGAATTAACCTTGTTTCCCAGGGTTTGCTATCTTGTTCCCAAGCATCCCTTCAAATGTTGCAACAATAGACTAATGACTTCCTCCTGTCCTTGGTGGATGTGTTATTCAGTATTGAATCAGTCTGTATTAGGGTTAACACAACGGATGGTTCATTAACCATCAAGCTTTGCTGTGTAGCAAGCTTTGCTGCTTCCCCTTCTTGAAACCTATTGTAAGCAAGTGTTATAAGCGTGCTTTACATACAGAAGCGAGTTTTACATGCAATCGGTCAATTTACGATATATTACAATCCCTACCGTAACGTGGAGGAAGTCCCGATTCCTCAGAACCTCCTATTACTGATAAGCCCTTCAATCTGGACCATGTGTCAGATCAATTCACGACCTTCAGTATCCACTTTAGTGACCATATGTCTGTCTACTTCCACTTTAGTGATAGTATTTTATCCTCTTACAGTTCTATAGTTTAGTTCCACTCCAGCGGGTGTACCTGGGAGTGAGCTATAGGCTGAAATATAATTGAGGGGTGTTATCATTAGAGCTCTGAATAATCTTTGCTCATGCTCAATGCAGAAGTCCACATCTGCAGGCATGACCTTGCTGTCTTCTGAACTGAAACTCAATCTTAGATATGAAGTAACTGGAATTGGAGGATAGAGGGTGAATAATGAATCCTTTTGCCATTGAACTAAGCACTGGGGACAATCTGGGCCACCCCACCCATCCGTATATTCCAGGGATGGCTGGGCTGTCATATGAGGAGAAACTGGATCAACTGGGCCTTTATTCACTGGAGCTTAGAAGGATGAAAGGGGATCTCATAGAAACATATAAGATTCTGACGGGACTGGACAGGTTAGATGCGGGAAGAATGTTCCCGATGTTGGGGAAGTCCAGAACCAGGGGACATAGTCTTAGGATAAGGGGTAGGCCATTTAGGACTGAGATGAAGAGAAATATATTCAAAAGGAGTTAGATGAGGTCCTTACTACTAGGGGGATCAAGGGGTATGGCGAGAAAGCAGGAATGGGGTACTGAAGTTGAATGTTCAGCCATGAACTCATTGAATGGCGGTGCAGGCTAGAAGGGCTGAATGGCCTACTCCTGCACCTATTTTCTATGTTTCTATGTTTCTAAACATCTTCACTCAGAGAGTTGTTAACCTGTGGAATTCCCTGCCACAGAGAGTTGTTGATGCCAGTTCACTGGATATATTCAAGAGGGAGTTAGATATGGCTCTTACGGTTAAGGGGATCAAGGGGTATGGAGAGAAAGCAAGAAAGGGGTACTGAAGGAATGATCAGCCATGATCTTATTGAATGGCGGTGCAGGCTCGAAGGGCCGAATGGCCTACTCCTGCACCTATTTTTCTATGTTTCTATGTTTCTATATCTCCAAGTGACAGCAAACTCCATGCTGACAGACCATAGGCTAGAACCTCCACTTCTGTGCTTATCGCCCAAAAATGGGCGTTATTTGCGTGGGTGGTAGAAAAGGATTTTCAGATCGCTGGCTTCTCGGCCATTCTCAAAACACCTAGTTTACATTTTTGAAAATGGGCGTTACCGTGAGCGATATCAAATGGGCGGTAGTGTGAAATTTTTTTGACCCTTCTGCCGTAAAGTGTGGCCGTCCTTAGCAATGGCATGGCAACGCTCGATTCCCGCGATTCTGGAGGTCAAGGGTCATCATGACATGTGTAGAAGAGGAGACAGAGAGAGAGGGAGCTCAGAGGGACTGAAGGCGTGGCTGGGTGTGGTGTGGCTGCTTTGGGAGGAAGGAGGGAGACTTTAGAGCTTCACAGCAAGTAGGCAAACAAAAATTAACTGTTATCAGCCACATATTTGACCAAATTTGCCCTTTAATGGAGGGAGAGGAGGAGGCATCACAGCATGCTGTGGAGACTGACGCTGGAGAGAGCAGTGAGGTGGGAGGGGAGCACATTGGAGGCCGCAAAAGAGCCAGGAGGTTCTCGGACGAGGCAAATGCCTCCCTTCTGCAGGAGGTCGAGTTACGCTGGGGTGATTTGACACAGGGAGGGCATGGGAAGCCCAAACCAAAGGCCTACCTGAGGATATGGACCGAGATAGCGGAGGTGGTCTCGTCGGCGACCAAAGAGGTGCGTGAGGGCAACCAATGCCGCAAATGATGGAACAACCTTGTGGGAGCCGCACGAGTAAGTATTACATTGATTTACATGTACTTATGTATTTATATAATTTGATTTGTAACAGTCATGAGTGACTATCAGCAGATGTGAGGTCTTACACTTTTACCGGGAATGTTTTACTCAAAGCCTGCGGTCACGGTGTGCGTCTTTAGGTAAAGAATGATAATGATCATAATAACATGATTACATCTGTCAGTTATGTGTTGCATCAGTGTCTGTGACAGTGCCTAGCAATGATATCATGCAATGATCTCATTCCATATTGTCCTGTCGCCTTTTACAGAAGAAGCTATCGACGATGAGGTCTGTGCAGAGGTGAACAGGTGGGGGGCCATCAGTCCCCAGCAACATCACAGAGATGGAGGAGCGAGTGCTCGCACTCGTGGGGAAGCACCTCCGGACAGCCATGGACGCATCTGCAGACCCTTAAGTGATGCCACATGAGTAAAGTTTACACCATTGCGTGATGTAAAGTCAATAGATGCCACACAACTCATATCCGAACAATCATATATGATAGATGATTTCTAAAAGTGTCATAGAAATAATGCTGGCCTAATGAAAATCATTGCAATGCACAATGTGTTGATGGTCATGAAATGTGATGTCTGCGATGATTTTGAGAGCGATGGTGCTTTTGTTGTGCATATGCTGTGTGTAGCACTGGACTCACCTTGTCACCCTAGCACCCCCTTCTCCTCTAATAACCTCATTTGTGTCTTGCAGCTCAGCCAGCAGCGCGGCTGAAGGCAAGGCCACACAGGTCAGAAGGTGGGGGCACGGGGCAGGAGTCGGTGGACGATCCTACTACATCTGGTGCTGAGGAGCTCCGATTGTCGCCCGTCAATCCGCTGGGTCTGTTCTCGATGGATGAGAGTGCAGACTTCGAAGAATCTGCATCACCACGCTCCAGAAGCCATTCCACCCCAAGGCCATCTAGTGGTCCTCCGATCATTCCCGCCTCCACTCTGGAGATACCGGCCCCAAGCAACTCGCCACAGGCACCCCATTTGTCCCCAGGATGGCGCCGATCCCGCGGAGGCCTCGTGGACGCGGCAGGTCTATTCCACGAGTGCGACATGACAGCTGAGAGATGGTACAGTTGTCCAGGAGGATTGTAGACATTGGTGACCAGCTCATCGAAGCATTATGGGGCATATCCTGACACCTGGCCACCATGACCAAGTACATTCCGCGCATGGCGGAGTCCCTGGATAGAAACATAGAAACATAGAAAATAGGTGCAGGAGCAGGCCATTCTGCCCTTCGAGCCTGCACCACCATTCGATAATTCCATCAGTACCCCTTTCCTGCTTTCTCTCCATACCCCTTGATTCCCTTAGCCGTAAGGGCCATATCTAACTCCCTCTTGAATATATCCAATGAACTGGCATCAACAACTCTCTTTGGCAGGGAATTCCACAGGTTAACAACTCTCTGAGTGAAGAAGTTTCTCCTCATCTCAGTCCTAATGGCCTACCCCTTATCCTAAGACTGTGTCCCCTGGTTCTGGACTTCCCCAACATCGGGAACAATCTACCTGCATCTAACCTGTCCCGTGCCGTCAGAATCTTGTATGTTTCTATGAGATCCCCTCTCATCCTTCTAAACTCCAATGTATAAAAGCCCAATTGATCCAGTCTCTCTTCATATGTCAGTCCAGCCATCCCGGGAATCAGTCTGGTGAACCTTCGCTGCACTCCCTCAATAGCAAGAATGTTCTTCCTCAGACTAGGAGACCAAAACTGAACACAATATTCCAGGTGAGGCCTCACCAAGGCCCTGTACAACTGCAGTAAGACCTCCCTGCTCCTATACTCAAATCCCCTAGCTATGAAGGCCAACATACCATTTGCCGCCTTCATCGCCTGCTGTACCTGTATGCCAACTTTCAATGACTGATGAACCATGACACCCAGGTCTCGTTGCACCTCCCCTTTTCCTAATCTGCCGCCATTCAGATAATATTCTGTCTTCGCGTTTTGCCCCCAAAGTGGATAACCTCACATTTATCCACATTATACTGCATCTGCCATGCATTTGCCCACTCACCTAACCTGTCCAAGTCACCCTGCAGCCTCTTAGCGTCCCCCTCACAGCTCACACCGCCACCCAGTTTAGTGCCATCTGCAAACTTGGAGATATTACACTCAATTCCTTCATCCAAATCATTGATGTATATTGTAAAGAGCTGAAGTCCCAGCACTGAGCCCTGCGACACTCCACTAGTCAATGCCTGCCGTTCTGAAAAGGACCCGTTTATCCAGACTCTCTGCTTCCTGCCTGCCAACCAGTTCTCTATCCACGTCAGTATATTACCCTCTTGTGTGGGACCTTGTCAAAGGCCTTTTGAAAGTCCAAATACACCACATCCACTGGTTCTCCCTTGTCCACTCTACTAGTTACATCCTCAAAAAATTCCAGAAGATTTGTCAAGAATGATTTCCCCTTCATAAATCCATGCTGATTGGACCGTTCCTGTCACTGCTTTCCAAATGCACTGCTATTTCAATCCTTAATAATTAATGCGATAGCCAGGAACACTGCTGCCACAGGCTTCCCAGTGGTGCCCGAGCACGGCACTCCATCCCTAGGTTCCGCACCACCACTGTAAATGACAGATGAGAGCAAGGACCAAGATCCTGCTCCTGCATCAGAGAATGTTGCCCCCTCAGCACCCTCTGCTCCCGTACCCGTGCAACCAACGTATCTGCCTTCATCCCCCCCAATGAGGCACCGCCCGGGGAGCCCCTCGGCCAGGTGCCGTGGAGCGAGGAGGGGGAAGGGATAGAGGTGGGGAGAAGAAGGAGAGGGAGGAAGGAAAGTGAGGTGCATATGCACAGGTGATGGCTGTGTTATCTCTCCATCTGGGTGTATGCAATTTGTTGCAATGTATGGGGGCTTGGGACCATGCTCCTGCTTTGCCTTTATATTCTGTGTTGGTGGACATGTTGAACATGTGATTTATGTCAATGGTGGAAAAAGTGTGGTGTAGGCGGGGGTTGGGTGTTATTGGCTGTGATACTTATGATTTCAGACCAATGTTGGTATTAAACTTTTGTTATTGAAAATAACCTTGTTGCACATTGTCTCAGATAGCTGGACCGTTACACACTGGTGATTCCTTACCATGAAAGGGTTAAATACAACTTAACATCAATCAACGTAAACTTTAACTGGCACCAAGGTGATGGGAACCATTGATGTCTGAGCTGGACACACACAGCAGTGTGTCAGCGTTGTCACTCACATCAGTGCGCTTTCAGGCAAATCTTTCCGATATCAGTTCCTCACGTAAGAGTGGGATTTAACAAATGCCAGCCACACCGCTTTTTGTGTTCGGTTTTTTGAGCGAGCGATATTGTGGGCGATATGTGTGCGAGGTGGTGAAATTGACGATGGGCGATCTCCATGGCCACTAGTTTGGGTAAATATGCTCTTTACGACAAAAACAGTGGGCGGGCGTTCATATTGAATCTCACGTTAATTCCGTGCGGAAAGTAACGTTGGGCGATATAATAGGCGTTGATTTCGCCCATTCTATTGATTCCACCCCAAAAAAGTAGGCGGGCGGTAATATTTTTCCCCGCATTAAGCCCATTGGCAAGGCCAGCATTGATTGCCCATCCCTATTTGCCCTTGAGAAGGTGATGGTGCGCCGCCTTCTTGAACTGCTGCAATCTGTGTACTGTTTGCCAGAGAGATCCAGGATTTTGAACCAGCGACGATGAAGGAACGCCGATATATTTCCAAGTCAGAATGGTGTGTGACTTCGAGAGAAAGTTTGGGATGTGTTTCTGATAATGAACTTTTATATGAGAAAGAAAGGATTCCCGATATAGCAGTATAGTAAGAAAGGAACTGGAGAACTACAGAGCTTGTCCTAGTTATATTGCTCATTCCTTACACCTTGGCTAATAAACGAAAACCAACAGATATTGTTGACAACTAATAAAGCTGACTTATGGTGTATCACCTCTCCACACATGGTTCAATCAAGTCAGGCTTCAAAGATATTGGGGTTGGCCTCTGGGATACCTGACGCAGGAAACTCACCCAGCTTCTGGACAAAGCAGAACTAAGTCTGGGAGACAGGGCCCCGGTTTGTGACAGACATTACAAGTAGAGGCCCTTAAATTGCAAATGCCATTAGCTATATATAGATAGTTGAATATCTAGATCTGTAAGTAAAAGCAGATAAGAGCCATATGTTTTTGTTACAGACAATTTTCCAACCTGCACATTCCTACATATAAAAACATGTACAGCAGAGAGATTATCACCACCTGAAACAGGACACATCTCTCATCTGTCACAAGGGGTTCAGGCATTTTTTATATGTGGAATAATGTATACCCGAGAGTGAGTTACAGACTAGCATCTTATTGAGGGGTTTGGGTGGTTTATCCATAGAACAGCAGATAGCCAAGAGTGAATTACAGACTGGAATTTAATTGAGGGTTTTGTATGGTATATATAGATTAATGGATACCTGTGAGTGTGTCAAAGATTGGAATCTAATTGAGGGATTTTGATTGTATTATATAATAATAATAACTTTTATTTATATAGCACCTTTAACGTAGTAAAGCGTCCCAAGGGGCTTCACAGCAGTGTTAACAAGACAAAACAGATAAATTTGACTATATATAGAATAATGCATACCAGGAGTGTTGCAGGCTGGAATGAGTTACAAACTGGAATCTGCTTAAGGCATTCAGATGGATTGTATATAGAACAAAGAATACCTGAAGTGATACAGTTAATCTTATCAAGGAATGCAGATAATATAAACCACCAGATGGACTCTTAAATACCTTGAAGCTCCTGTATGAAACCACAGATGAGACTAAGCCTCAAATTACTTCATGGTATATATTTTTTAAATATGCATGGTCTGTGGGTATTCCCTCCTCCGGTAGATTTTATTTCCTGAGACCATTTATCTGGTTGCTGCTTTCTCCTGAATTTAAGCAGCTCACTTCACTGTGATTGAGTTGAGAAGTGAAGCCTCTACATCCAGATCTTGATGCCCTTAACATTTCTTTTCCTGTTGAGACATGCTGTTATGATGCCTTGAACCAAATGTAATGGACAGAGTAGGGGTGCCACGACTCTCGTATTCCATGGGAGCACTGAATTTTCTTTCCACCGCATCAACCACTGTAATTGGAATAATATTGGCTACTCTTGCACTTCCTCCCCAGTAATAACCCCGATGAAGACCTGAACCTGCGGCCCATTTTATACTGGGGCTTGCTTCAGGGTTTACACTAGCACCAATGTAGTGTAGACGGTTAATATGCTTGAGTTATTATCCTTGGTATTAAATATTTCACTCTGCAAAGATTGTTTACATCATTGACCGACACAGGAGCTGAACCCCATCCAGGGATACGAGCACCTCTTGGGGTCATGATATTCTGTTGGGAGAAAGCCGTACTAAATGTAGGCTTGAGATAAAACGTCAGCTCGAGAGCCAGTTGCCAAAACTACAACACAAATCTAGCAACAACCCTGGTGTTTCCATTGTCTGCACCGTGATTTGCGTGGCGGACAAATAATAGGCAGGCACTGTCTGCCTCAAGGTTTGCTAAAATGATCCATTCCTTCGAATGTTGAAGAAAACCCCTCGGTTATCTTTCTGACCCAGGAGGATGCTTGATTTGAATAGCGCCGATCTGGATCACACAGCTTGCAGTATCATGGCGTGGTTTGTTTGTACTTCCATAGCAATGCCCCAGATGTGGTTGTTGCTAACGGAAGGTGTAGTTTGTGTAATATGAAACAATGGAGGAATACGGGCAGCACTCTACATTGACAGATTGTGGATCCACATCCCCCACCTGGTGAGTTCCTGATCTTATGTGGGACACGAAGCAAGAGGGATCACGGGGAGAAAAAATGAATGGCTCAAAACATCTTGTGTTGCCACATGCACACTTTCCAGTAATCAGATATAGAGCAATGTTGCTAGACTCGTAGGGCAGGTGATTTTTTGTCCCTCCTGGACAGGGATTGGCATATAGCACAGGAGAATTGATAGATTTTTGTATGGGAAGGGTATTAAGAGAAATGGAACCAAGGCGACGAAGTGGAGTTGAGATACGGATCAGCCATGATCTAATTGAATGGCGGAAAAGACTCGAGGTAGCTGAATGGCCAACTCCTTTTCCTATATTCCTAGAATCTCAATAGGGGAACCTTATCTTAAAATGGAAGGAAACACAACTATTAAAAGCTGGAAAATAAATGCCAACTTGAAATTCTGGTGAGGTGTTTCGATTTCACTGATATGGTCATAAAATCCTCCTACAGGAACATTCCAACTTAGCCAAGTTCCAGTCCTCTGAAATGTCACTTGTCTTCTCCTCCTTCTTAAATTAGCTCTTTTACCAATGACAAATGAACTGAGGCAAAGAGAAAGTAGCTGAGTAAAGAGAAAGTAGAATCATTTATTTTGTCTCTTACAGAGAAAGAGATCTGTAGATTAGACTGCCATCAAAAGCAATTTTTAAACTTTGGGATCAGTTATGGGATTGCAAAAGGCCGTTTTCCCCAGACCTGTACCCACGCTATCATTGACCTGATTTCATTTCTTTGAAAAGGAGCTGAGTGCATTTAATGGTTAAAAAAAATGTTTTATATTTGGAGGGAGATGGTCATGCCTGGGTGATCGGACACTTTGGAACATTGGCTCCATTGGTAGAGAGCATGGTATGCATGGAGGAAATCTCCTTTCCATTAGGGCTGACTGTACAACTGGGCATCCTATAATGCAATAAATGTTCATTTTGTAACCTACTGGAGTTAAAGGAGTGCTTGCTGTTATTAACCAGGTTATCACTTCATGGAAAAAATCTCAAACGATTTCAAATAATGAATTACATTTATAGAACAGTGATTGCTGATACAATAAAAAGCAATGAGATCAATAACCAGTTAATCTGTTTTTTTGGTGAGGTATGTTAGCCAGGAAACTGTCTAAATTTCTTTAAACAGTATAAGAAAGATCTTTAATGTCCCCATGAAGAGCCGGTTAGAGCGACAGTTTAATGTCTCATCTACAAGAAGGCACTTCAGACAATGCCGCACTGCACTGCTGAGCTCAACTTCTGATGTGGGACTTGAACCCATAACCTTCTGATCCAAACCTTCTTGATAGGTCCTTACTACACTGTATAAATGCACATGAGGCTCATACTTGAGAGAAGGTCACTCTGTGACCAGTCACCTTTATTACCAAGACTCAAGAGAATGATAGTAGGTGGAGCTTCCCCTTTTATATTGGAAAATCCAGGTTAGGAGTGTCTCCCACAAGTTCGCCCCCTGTGGTCAATGTTCTCAAGGTGTACAACTTAGGTCAGCTTATACGTGGGTTACAATGATAGTTGAATACATGACATCACCTCCCCCCCAAAGTCATATTGGGATCACAGGTTAAGTCTCTCTGGTGGTTTACGCTCCCTTGTAGAGCACCGAAGTTGGGGCTCCGGTTGTTGGGCGCTGGCCTGAGTGTCTGCTGTTTGCGGTGCCTCAGGCCTGTCCGGACTGCTCATAGTGACTGGGCTCTCCTCCACTTGGTTCCGGTGTTCGGTCACCTGTGGTGGAGTAAACTCTACGTCGTGTTCTTCCTCTGCTTCTTCTATGGGGTTGCTGAACCTCCTTTTAGTTTGATCCACGTGTTTGCGGCAGATTTGTCCATTGGTAAGTTTAACCACCAAAACCCTATTCCCCTCTTTGGCAATCACAGTGCCTGCAAACTATTTGGGCCCTGCAGCGTAATTAAGGAAAAAACAGGGTCATTGACATCAATACATCGCGCCCTCGCATTCCTGTCATGGTAGTCACATTGTGACTGACGCCTGCTCTCAACAATTTCTTTCATAGTAGGATGTATAAGGGATAACCTGGATTTGAGCGTCCTTTTCATTAGCAGCTCTGCGGGTGGAACCCCTGTGAGCGATTGTGGTCAGGATCTATTGGCCAACAGGAGGTGTGATAAGCGGCTTTGTAGGGAACCCCCTTGGATTCTGAGCATCCCCTGTTTGATTACTCATTCCGCCTGGCCGTTTGAGGCTGGCTTGAACGGTGCCATTCTGACATGGTTGATTCCATTGCCTGCCATGAAGTCCTGAAATTCAGTGCTTGTGAAGCACGGGCCATTGTCGCTGACTAAGATGTCCGGTAGACCATGGACAGCGAACATTGCCCGTAGACTTTCTACCGTGGCAGAGGATGTGCTTGAATTTAAAATGGCACACTCAATCCATTTGGAGTAGCCGTCAACTACAACCAAAAACATTTTTCCCATGAAAGGACCTGCGTAGTCCACATGGATACGTGACCATGGCTTAGCGGGCCAGGACCAGGGGCTAAGGGGGGCTTCCCTGGGTGCATTGCTGAGCTGAGCACACGTGTTGCACCTGCGAACACAAAGTTCCAGGTCTGCATCTATCCCTGGCCACCAAACGTCTGACCTGGCAATTGCCTCCATCATGACAATGCCCGGGTGCTCATTGTGAAGTTCTCTGATAAACACCTCTCTGCCCTTCTGGGGCACGACTATTCAGTTTCCCCACAGTAGGCAATCGGCCTGAATCGAGAGTTCATCCTTGTGCCTATGAAACGGTTTAAACTCCTCAGGGCATGCCCCGTACATGGCTGCCCAGTCCCCATTCAGGACACATTTCTTAACTAAAGACAGTAACGGGTCTTTATTTGTCCAGACTTTAATCTGACGGGCTGTCACAGGTGTGCCTTCGCTTTCGAAAGCTTCAACAGCTATGACCATCTCAGCATCATGTTCAGTTGCGCCCTCAGTAGTGGCTAGTGGGAGCCCGCTGAGTGCATCGGCACAGTTTTCAGTGCACGGTCTGTGCCAAATTGTGTAGTCATAGACGGCTAACGTAAGTGCCCACCTCTGTATGCGGGCCGATGCATTTGCATTTATGGTCTTGTTGTCGGCCAAAAGGGACGTTCGGGGTTTGTGATCTGTCTCCAGCTCAAATTTCCTGCCAAACAGGTACTGGTGCATTTTTTTACTGCATATACACATGCTAGCGCTTCCTTTTCTACCATCCCGTAGCCCCTTTCTGCCTGGGACAGACTTCTGGAGGCATAAGCTACCGGCTGTAACTGACCATTGGCATTCACATGTTGCAACACACACCCGATCCCATAGGACAACGCATCGCACGTTAAAACTAGTTTCTTACATGGGTCATATAACGTTAACAGTTTGTTGGAGCATAACAAATTGCGTGCTCTATCAAAAGTCCTTTCCTGGCTGTCCTCCCAGACCCATTTGCGACCTTTGCGTAGGAGCACATGTAGCGGCTCTAACAGCATGCTCAATTAGGGAAGAAAGTTGCCAAAATAGTTCAGGAGCCCCAGGAACGAACGCAGCTCCATCGTGTTACGGGGTCTGGGTGCTCTCTGGATCGCTTACATTTTGGATGCTTTAGGTCTGATCCCGTCTGCTGCTACCCTCCTCCCCAGGAATTCTACCTCTGGAGCTAAGAAGACACACTTTGCCTTTTTCAGTCGCAGCCCTACCCGGTCCAGTCTGCGTAGCACCTCCTCCAGGTTGTGGAGGTGTTCTTCAGTATCGCAACCTGTGATGAGGATGTCATCTTGAAAAATCACCGCCCTTGGAATCGACTTGAGGAAGCTTTCCATATTTCGCTGAAAGATCGCGGCGGCCGAACGAATCCCGAACAGACATCTGTTATACTCAAACAACCCCTTGTGTATCATAATGATGGTCAGCTTCTTTGACTCACTCGCCAGCTCCTGGGTCATGTAAGCTGGGGTCAGGTCCAATTTTGAAAAAAGTTTTCCAACGGATAGCGTCGCAAAGAGGTCCTCCGCTCTCGGTAGCGGGTACTGGTCTTGGAGTGACACCCGATTGATGGTGGCCTTGTAATCACCACATATTCTGACCGACCCATCCGCCTTGAGCACAGGCACGATTGGGCTCACCCAGTCACTGAATTTGACTGGCGAGATGATGCCTTCCCTCAGCAGGCGGTCCAATTCACATTCTATCTTTTCCCGCATCACGTATGGCACTGCTCTGGCCTTGTGGTGTATTGGCCTGGCATCCGGGTTTATGTGAATCACTACCTTGGTCCCCATGAAAGTGCCGATGCCGGGGTGAAATAATGAGTCAAATTTATCCAGGACTTGAGAGCATGATACTCACTCCACAGAAGAAATTGCATGACATCGCCCCATTCCCAGTTCATGACAGCAAGCCAACTCCTCCCCAGTAGTGCGGGAACGTCCCCCGGGACAATCCAGAGTGGCAACCTGTTCTCCGAATCTTTGTGGGTCAAGACTACCGTGGCGCTGCCTAGCACCGGAATGATCTCCTTTGTATATGTCCATAGCAGTGCGTCAATTGGCAATAATTTTGGCCTCCTGGCCTTGGACACCCACAACCTTTCGAACTGTTTGATACTCATCAGGGACTGGCTGGCCCCCGTGTCTAGCTCCATTAATGCTGAGATGCCATTGAGGAGCACTTTCATCATTAAGGGTGGTGTCCTGGTATATGAACTGTATATGTGCTCCACATGAACTCGCTGAACTTCAGCTTCCAGCGATTTCCCTAGTATTCATTTGGCCTTGTAGGGCTTACATCGGGCCCGTCCTCTTCATACATCAACCTGGCTGCAGGCTTCCTGCACATACGCGCCTAGTGACCGCTGACGTTGCAGTTTCTGCAGGTATATTGTTGATACCTGCAAGCTCTGGCTGGGTGTTTGCCTCCACACCTCCAGCATGACCTGGAGGCCCCATTGTTGGAAACAAAAGGTCCATTACCAGTCGATCGTCTCTGACTGTCTCTGTAACTGTCCTTAAGCGTACCATTAACAGATGTTGATGGCCCCATTACTGCCCGCATTGTCCATTGAGATGGCATGAATCGCCGTTCAGCTAGCCATTGTCTCTGTTGAATTCCCCCTTTGGGTTCGACTGCATGCTGGGGCTTGTCCGATTGCCCTTGTCTGCCTAGAGAACTGTATGCCACGTTAACAATGTTGACTCCCTGGTCGTTTGCCGCATTTGAGCCAAGACTTTTGCCATAAATCATTCTGGTCTCTTCCTCCCCTGAGCTAATTGTCTGGGCTATCAGAGCCACCGCTTCCAAGGTCAGGTCTTTGGTCTTAATCAGTTTCCTGAAAACCCCAGCGTGCCCGATGCCCTCAATAAAAAAATCTCGCAGCACCTCCGCTCTGCATGCATCTGGGAATTTATATAGACTTGACAGTCGCCGGAGATCTGCCATGAAGTCTGGAATGCTTTTCCCTTCTCGCCACCGGTGCGTATAAAATCATTGTCTCGCCATGTGCATGCTGCTCGCCGGTTTAAGGTGTTCACCGATCAACTTACTGAGCTCTTGAACGTCTTGTCTGCCAGCTTCTCTGGCGCTAGAAGGTCCTTCATCAGGAAATACGTTCCGGTTCCACAAACCGTCAGGAGATGAGTCCTGCGTTTGAAGGCCGAATCCTGTCCCAACCATTCCTTAGTGACAAAACTTTGCTGTAGTCTCTCAATAAAGTCGTCCCAATCATCACCAACACAGTACCTTTCATCTGTGCTGCTAGTGGCCATACTCGCGTGGTTTAAATCCCAGTTTCTCATCGCCAATGATATGTCCTTACTATACAGTATAAATGCACACGAGGCCCATACTTGAGAGAAGGTCACTCTGTGACCACTCACCTTTATTACTAAGACCTCAACAGAAAGATAGTGGGTGGGGCTTCCCATTTTATACCGGAAAGTCCAGTTTAGGAGTGTCTCCCACAAGTTCGCCCCCTGTGGTCAATGTTCTCAAAGTGTACAATTAGGTCAGCTTATACATGGGTTACAATGATAGTTGAATACATGACACTTCTGTTCCAAAGATGAGAGTGCAATCAACTAAGCCGAGCTTTTACAGGGTAGTCCTATTTCTAACCATGTTGCATTGGGCTGACTACAGTGAACCTTACCTGCTCTATTGTATAAAACACCATGGGCTAGATTTTCCATTTTTGTGCTTATCGCCCAAAAATGGGCGTTATTTCCGATGTGGGCGTTAAAAATGGGTTTTCAGATTGCCAGCTTCTGGCCCATTCTCAAAGCACCTAGTCTCTATTTTTGAAAATGGGCGTTACCGCGAGCGATATGAAATGGGTGGTAGCGTTAAATCTCGCTGACCTTCTGCCGTAAAGAGTCACCATTCTTAGCAATGGCATGGCAACGCTCGATTCCCGCGATTCAGGAGGTCAATGGTCATCATGACATGCGCAGTAGAGGAGGCAGAGAGAGAGGGAGCTCAGAGGGACTGAAGGTGTGTGTGGCTGTGTTGTGTGCTTGTCTGGCTGTTGTTGGAGGCATGAGGGAGATTTACCAGGAGCAAAAAGCCTACTCAGCACCAAGAACATAGTTGGCACCAAGTTTTTGTTCAATAAATAAGATATAACATGGAAGGGATGGTGGAGGCCCTGGAGCTGGTAGCCAGGAACACTGGTGGCAGAGGGCTCCCAGTGGTCTCGGAGCGCCGCACTGCACCCCAAGGTGCCGCACCCCCATTGCCAACCACACATGAGAGCCAGCAGCAACATCTTGCTTCTGGCTCAGAGATCGTTCCCACCTTGGGACCGTCCTCTCCCGTATCTGTCCAAGCAGCGTTTCGGCCGTCATCCCCACCCCCCACAATGAAGCATCGCCTGAGGAGCTCCTCGGCCAGGTGGCTTGGAGTCAGGAGGGGAAGAAGGGGTAGAGGTGGTGAGGAGAAGCGGTGGGGGGTGGGGGGGGAGAGGGTTGGTTTTTACAGAAATACTGATGATTTCAGACAAATGTTCAGTTTAAATGTTTTTTATTTAACAAAACCGTGTTGCGCATTGGCTCAGATAGCTGCACCGTTACACGCTGGTGATTCCTTAACATCAAAGGATATAATGACACTTAACTTCAATCAAAGACTTTAACTGTCACCAAGGTGATGCCCACCATTGATGTATGACCTGCACATCCTGTAGTGTGTTAGCCTTGTAAATAACACCAATGTTCTTTCAGGCAAAGTGATCATTGATAAGCTCCGGACGTAAGGCTCTTGCAGCTATCATGCCGCCCTGGGCCCTTTTATGCGGTCTACAGGGGGGCGGGGGCATGGCTTCAGCATCAGCCTGATTGTCTGGGCCGATGTCAGCGTCTGCCTCCTCGTCCTCTCTCTGGTAAGACTCATCAGGCAATTCTTATCCCCTCCTGATAGCCAAGTTGTGCAGCATGGAGCACACCACCACGAATTGAGCTACCTGCTCAGGGTGGTATTGGAGGTCGCCCCCTGAGTGGTCCAGGGATCTAAAGCGCTGCTTCAGCACTCCAATGGTTTTCTCCACGATATTGCGAGTGGCTCTGTGGGACTCGTTGTATTGCCTCTCGGCTTTGGTGTGGGTGTCATGCAGCGGGGTCATCAGTCAGATGGCGAGGCCATATCCTTTGTCCCCAAGCATCCAGCATTGACCTCGTGGCTGATTGTTAAACAAGTCAGATACAGTGCTCTCACGCAGGATGTGAGCATCATGGATGCTGCCCGGAAATTGAGCATTCATTGCTAGTATAATTTGCTGGTGGTCAACAACCAGTTGGACATTTAGGGAGTGGAATTCCTTGCGGTTCCTGAAAACCTCTGCATCCTGAAAAGGTGCCCGCATCGCGATGTGCATACAGTCTATTGCTCCCTGCACGTTGAGGAAGTTTGCAATTCTGGAGAATCCTAGAGCCCTCTCACTCTGTGCCTCCCTGGTTGTAGGGAAGCTGATCAAGTCCCTCCTGTGTGCATGCAGAGCTTCAGTGACCTGTCTAATGCAGCAATGTGTGGCATGCTGAGAAAGTCCGCAAATGTCGCCAGCTGAGGCCTGAAAAGAACCCGAGACATAGAATGACAGTGCTGCGGTGACTTTGATATCGACAGTGCAGTACTGATGGTGCTGGCAGGCTGCAGATCTCCCTTATCAGCTGGCATACCTCAGTGATAACCTCTTTGTGGAAGCGCAGTCTCCGAAGGCAGGTGGTGTCGGGTATGTCGAAGTAAGACTGCTTCTCCCTGTAATTGCAGGGGGTGTAATGTCTGGTCCTCCTCATCAGTCTGGCACATCTTACATTGGTACATAATGCTGTGGAGCATACCTTCGGTGATCTCGAGTCTGCTGCATGTAATTGATCATCAAGAGAGGATGAGAAAGGATAGGCCCCATTGCAGTAGCTCTCTGTTTTCCACCGATTGGTCACAAAGAATGAATGTCCCAACGAAGACACCTATTAAATTCCAGACGGTCACAGTATGGTCAAGATGTTTGTAGAGATGTTCACATCAACTCCAATGACCTCCAGAGTACATCCGAACTCCCCCGAGGTTGAAGCACAGCAGCCTTTTATGCGACATGTGATGTAGAACATGGCGTCCATAATGCTGTGATTCGTTCCAGTTAGTTCCACTTTTTCTGGGTGTTTTTTTGGGCGAGCGATATTGTGGATGATATGTGTGCGAGCTGGTGAAAGTGACGCTGGGCGATTTCATGTCTGCTAGTTTCGGTAAATATGCTCTTTACGACGAAAAAAAGTGGGCGGGTGGTATTATTGAATCTCGGCGTTAAATCAGTGTGGCAATTAACGCTGGCCGATATTATGGCCGTTGATTTCACCCAGTCTGATGATACCGCCCAAAAATAGTGGGCGGGCAGTATTATGTTTTCCCGGCGTGAAGCACATGGGGAAAGTAAGGCTCGGCGATAAGTTTCTGAAAAATGGGTGTCAGTTTCCATTTTGTGGCTAAATAGGTGATATATCGGCGTTATACGTCATTTGAGCGGTAAAATGGGTGTTAAGTGGGCATTAAGCATGCAAAAAAAGTGGAGGAACTAGCCCCATGTTGGTTGTCTAATCATGTCTGTCTATACTTGCTTGGTACTCCGATGCTAAACATTCTAAAAGCAAAAGTTTGGTGAGTCAATAAATAGGACATATTCATCATGTGTATACTTCCCCTCAGAATCACCTTTTCCTTGAACTGAGAATGAATATGACAACAGAGGATTTGTAATCACTAGTTCTTTTCAGACGCAGTCAAACATCTTTAGGAGAAAATCAAAGGAGACCAGGGAGAACATTAGGTATAGTTATTAATATTAAACAGAAAGTTAAAGAACAATAAGCTGCTCTGAACTAATCCTTTTCCTTATCAGTAACTGCAAATACAGATATTTATTGTGCACTCTTATTAAAGCTGTATTTACACTGTCAACACAAGAATTGTCAACCTTCAGATCAATGAACAAACTGTGCAAAGTACAGTATGTTCAACTTGTTGGTACATTCCTCCGGCCAGTCCCTCAACTGGAGGGTATAGATCTGTCAAAGACTATCTGTCGGGAAATGATATTAGGAAGGATTCTTGTGCAATGCATTCAGAGCTCAAAGTGACCCAGCAATTGATTATTAATTTATTGTCTGGTTTCAAAAATACGCTCGACTTATTAGAGCATGCAAACCATTTAAAGAGACAGAGTCTCCCTTATCTCCATGTATCGGTCCTTATATCTCCAACAGGAATGAGTCATTATTTAATAAAATACAAAGTAAAGTGCTATTGTCCAAAAGTGCAAGGATATTGAGAAGTGTCGGGGAGAAGACAAAGTAAGTCAAGAAGTTCTGAGTAAATGAGACTGAGCTTGGGAGTTAAAAGCTTGTATGGTTTAGGAAGAAGGTAAGCCAGAGGAGGGTAAGGTGTTCACTGGTGCTGGCTCCTGGGGCAGAATGAGCCAAAGTAGCAAACAGTGTGATGAGTCTTCATTTCAACATATCCAGAATGCAGGGAGGAGGAAGGTCATGTAAGATGGCATATTTGGAGAAACGAGGAGAAAGGTTCGGGGGAGCACTGCTCGTAAGTGTGTAGATTTAATAGAGAGACAAGAAAGTCAGAGAGAGGGATTGTGGGCTAGAAGATCCTATTAAATCGTTGAATTGCATTCATTCTGTGCTACACCCGACCTGTCTGTCCTTGATGCTGCAATTGAATAGCTGAAGTGGGCAACTGTTCCCATTCTAAGCATTTACACTCTTCATCTTGATAAGCACAAAATGAAAGAGAAAACGGAAGCGAATTCCACAGAAGACATCATTTCTAATTGGTCTCGTTGGACATAACTCTCTCTTATTTCCTGCTGCAGGCTGTGGAATGAGTGCTGCATTTGCGCTTGGCCGCCTCTGTAACTTGGACATAGGTCGCAAGCAGATACTGGACATGGAAGAGGCTCCGAATATGGTGAGTCGATGCGCTCTTATAATGATACCAGCAGGCAAACACCCTCTGATGAAAAGTTGTTTTGAGATGTTTTCAGAAAACGCTATAAATGCTCAGGAGAGAGAAACAGAGTTAACGTTTGTCAGAACTGGAAAAAATTAGAGATGTAACATTTTTTAAGCAAGTAAAGAGGCAACGAAAGGGGTGGGGGGGGCGGGGAGGCGAAGGGCAGGAAAGAACAACAGGGAAGATCTACAACCAGGATGGAAGGCAGGAGAGATTAAATGACAAAAGGGATAGTAGTGCAAGGCAGAAGTATTTTGCATGTGTTTGAGATGTTTACGTTCATTTGAAAAATTGCTAAGAACGAGAAGAGGCTTCTTCACCTACCCAGGTCATCCCATTCATTTCGGTTCACAGACAGAACTCTTTCAGCCCATTTGTACTTGTCTCCTGCCCTGGTGCCAAGCTTGCATGTCCATCCGTTGAGGCAGAAATCTGTCCATTTGTTCTTTGAGCACTTACCCAAGCCTGCATTCGCTGTAGCCATCCATTTCATAAACAATTCCCAGTTTGAGGTCAACGAGACAGAAAAAGGAAAACTTACTCCATTTCAACAGTTGTATATAGTTTAACACATTGTGACTGGCCAGTTCAGTGAGTAATGGGCACTGTTCCCAAGGGATGCGAGATGGACCAAGTTTTAACACGCTTATATACACAACTAAAAAAAGATCAGTTGTTCCTGGGTGGACTGGGCTCAAATATCTTTTCCAACCTTGTGTAGATTTTTGAAAATTCGGTTCTGTATCCAAAAGCCCCAAATATGAATGTAACAAAGCCATTCTCACCTTTGGAAGGTGTCTAACTTGCTGATGGATGTTTTATTGGTGATATTTTGTGACGAGGCTCTCTGTTCCCTTTACCATCCTATACAGAAGGTGCTGTTAGACATTAATAGATAGGCCTGAGGGAGTCAAACAATAGTTAAGCTCGACAGAAAATGTCAGAAGCTGGGTGTATTTCCCCCAGCTCATCCTTTAAATTCTATGGCATTTTTTGATACTTCATTAAAAAGATCACAGTTAGTTGAAGAAATGTGGTTTCAATGTTAATGTGATTTTTGAAATTCCCTGTCTTAGCTGTTGCGGGTTCTGCTGAAGGTTTATAAGGGCAGAATGGGCAGAATTTGCAGGTTGGCCCAGGAACACCACTACACTCTTCCTCCTTAACATGGAGGGATTGGGCAGAAGATCTGCCAATAGCTCTTCCTGCCAGAAACTGGCTGGAATATAGCTACAGGAGTAGACCATTCAGCTGCTCGAGCCTGTTCTGCCATTCAATTAGATCATGGCAGATTTGTACCTCAACCCCATTTACCCGTCTTGGCTTCATATCCATTGATACCCTTACCTAATACAAATCTGTACATCTCAGTCTTGAAAATTTCAATTGGCCCAGCATCCACAGCCTTTTGGGGGGCAGAATTCTGGATTGTGTGTGGAAGAAGTGTGAAGATGTGCTTCCTAGTTTCACTCCTGAACGGTCTAGGTCTAATTTTCAGATTGTGCCCCCTTGTTCTGGATCCCCCCCCACCCCACACCAGAGGAAATAGGTGCTCGACATTGAAAAGAAATGAAGCGGAATCTCAAATTCGAACTGGTGCCAGGGAATTCAACTATTGTCCATCCTTGACCAGGGACAGAATGCCAGCCCCAACGTGTTTACCTGTGCAGATTGCTACACCTTCCAATCCACCATCTGGTTATCCAAGTGCACAGAAGTTTTGTTTCATCAGTTCATTCTCCAAATCAGAAAAAAGTTCAAATATTGTTAGGGAAAATGATTGCAATTAATGGTAAGATTAATCACAATCTCTTAGATTCATCGGTTGGGAATTGAATGCTCCCTTGACTACGGTGCCACCTCATTTTAAAAGTATATTGGTGGGGAAAATTGAACCTGTTTGCACCGGCCGTTATGGCCGGTTTGGAAGAAAAAATGGTGGTCACCTCGCTTCCGCCCACTTCCAGCACAACACGCGGCGGCCACTATTTTGGGCAGGCCAGCAGTGCTGCTGTTGTATGCGTTCGCTCCAGATATGTAGATGAGGCAGATTGTGACATCAGCCGCCCTGCGACACTGAACTGCCGCACACTCTGGTATTTTGGATGTCACCGCTCCAATTAACATCCTCTCGAAAGCACACACGGCAGAACGTGCGTGCAGCAGTATGACGGACCCTCTACCAGCGCTTCTTAAAGGAACACATGCAACTTGCCTGGTTTCTTTACATTTTATTGGAGTAGTGGCTTGGTGCAATACATTTAAAAAGTTGGGAAAGTGTGAAGGGCGTGGGGGGAGTGCTGCTGGACATTTGCAAGGCTTTGGCTCTGAAAGGAAGGCCTCTTGCTGTCAGTCCTGGGGGCTCTCGGTGCAGCCCCCCTTGGGGTTCAGCATGCATGGAGATGGAGCAGAGGCAGCAAAGGGGACAAGCTGCTCGCAGAGGGAAGAGAAAGAAACAAAAGAGAAGTAAGTGGAAAGAAGGAGGCAACCCTGACAGCCCCTTTCTGGTCGGGATATCCGGGATCGAATCATCTGTCTGCGGTACACCAGTGACCACAACCCCAATTCCCCATTCAACATTTGTCCCACACCGTACCATCCCTCTGTTACTGACCATCACAGCGTCCTCTTGGCCACAATGCTGAAATACAAGCCACCACGAAGCAAACTTTCCAATCCAACTTTATCCATAAATGCATCCAATATGACATCAAGAAATCAACTAACCACCCTTGTGCATTCGCTTAGTGACTGTCTTGTGTGGGCCTTTGCCTATCCTTGTGCTCTTACACAGTGCTGCCCCAGTGGCTGCAGCATGGCTGGTGGAAGGCTGCTGACTTTCAGTGGGGGAACTGCAGATGGCCTTGCAGGACAACCTCGAGGAGCTGGTGGCCGGGAGTGTGAAATCGAGTGACGGTGTTTCTTCTTCTTCACTCTCCTCTCCCTCTTCTTGGTCAACCACTGGCTGGGCAGGCTGGATTTCTTGGGTGTCTGAAATGAAGGAGGCACTAGGCGAGGGTAGTGGTGAGGGGAGTGGGTAAAGCAAGAGGTACATGCTTACACCATGTGCAGCTTGTAAATCAGAAGTGATTGTGGGATGAGGGGAAAGTGGGATGTGAGAAGGAGGATAACGTATAAGGATACCGGCAGCTTGTTTTTTTTTCAGCCCTGCTGCTTTCCCTCTCCCTGGCCTGTTGACCCATTTATGTTAGTGCTGAAGCACTTTAAGTTATCCTCCTTTAAGTAAAGCTATGGATCTTCAAAAGCCATCTCCAACCAATTGCCAAGAATGACCAGCACCGTCTCCTCCAAGGGGGTGAGGTGAAGCTAGGAGTGTGCGGTGTGCCTCGTGTTTGGTAGAGATTGTTGATAGGTGAGTGATGGGGGGTGGGGGGTGGTGGGGGGGTCATGCATTGAGCAATGTGTGAGGCTAGTGGTGCAGTTGCTAGGAGACGGCTTTTGTAGATGCATTCACTGATCCAGACCACTGGTCTGAGGTTATGAAACTTCTTTGGGCACTGGAGCCAGGTCCTGGGGGCGATACTGCTGTCAGTGACCGCCTCGGCGATCTGGTCCCACATCCTTCTTTCTGGAGGGCCTCCTGGCCCTCTGTGGGTGGTCAACCTTTCTTCCAGTGTGGACCCCCTGCACAAAGCTCGAGTGCTGCACCAAAGAGCCTGAGTGCCCTTTCCCTGGCCTGTTGAGCCATTTACGTTGGTGCTGAAGCACTGTAAGTAAGGCTAGCCCCGCTCGAACAACACGCACTTCACCCCCCTGCTGAGCGCACAGCCTGTCAGCAGCGAGTTCAGCGCTAGGATGTGCGCTGCTATCATTGTAATGAGCAGGCAGCATGAAGGTGAGGTGCCACCTGCATTTTTCAAGCGGACGTGGGCATATCTCGCATCACGTGCCCGCGCCTGTCTTTTAGCGCTATGTGTTGCATCAGCTGCTAGACGTTTACTAGTTCTGTACCATTTGGTGCTTTCCTTTTTCCTACAGATTATGAACCGAACATCAAGGTAAAGAAAAAAACGAAATAATTATTCCTAAAAAAAACCCAACAAGAGCTTATCGTTACGTTCCTTCAACTCTGGCCTTCTGCGCATCTCTGATTTCCCTTGCTCCACCATTGGTGGCCGTGCCTTTAGCTGTGTAGGCCGTAAGTTCTGGAATTCCCTCCCTAAACCTCTCTACCTCTCTCTTTCTCTCTCCTTCTTTCAGCCCCCCACTCCCCGCTTAAAATCTACTTCTTTAACCAACCTGTCCTGACATCTCTTTATGTGGCTCGGTGTCAAATGTTGTCTGATTATGCTCATGTGAAGCACCTTGGGATGTTTTACTGCATTGAAGGCGCTATATAAATCCAAATTGTTGTTGTTGCCATTTTAGCAAAAGGGAGTAGGGGCAATCAGGGAGAGACCTTGGGAGAGGGACAAAGGGGGAGATGGGCAACCTCCTTGAAGCAGAGACAGCCAATAAAATATGCAGGGGAGGTAATGAGGATCAGATGGAGACAAATCTTCATAAGATGAGGCACCTTCACGCTGGCCTTTTGGCAAGTCTCCAAAGCGAAGCTAGTGATTCGTTGACCTTATTCAGTACAACCCCTAGTTCACTACCTGCTCTCTACGTCCTGATGGATTGAAACACCACAATCAGTGACAGCAGATGAAAGAAGCAACCACCCTATTATGTGTTTAAGATTAAAAAAACTAAAAATCTGAAGTTGCAGAGGTTAAAGAACATTTTGAAATAATTCTGAGCAGGTGGATTAAAAAGCGAAAACGCTGGAGAAACAGAGTTCACATTTCAGGTCGATGAGCTTTCGTCAGAACTGGTCTGAGCTGACATTCATCTGAAAGGTCATCAACCTGAAACGTTAACTCTGTTTCTCTCTCCACAGATGCTGCCTGGCCTGCTGAGTCTTTTCCAGCATGTTCTGCTTTTATTGCAGATTTCCAGCATCTGCAGTATTTTGCTTTTAGCTGAACGGATTAATCATTTCCTGTCGGGTCTCAGTTAGCTCTGATTGTGGAATGTAGTGTGATGAACCTTGACCTTGATGTTGGAGGAGGGGTGGGTACCAAGACCTTTGAGAGGTTCAATGTTCACCTCCTCTTCCCATGTTATAAGCGATGTCTCTGACCTGTGACTCTGTCCTCTCCTTATTCAGATCACGGCACTAGAGAAGATGATGGCAAACGGGGATACCGGAGGAAGCAAAAATGCCTGTTTTGCACTGAGTTGTCTGGCAACAGACAAAGATGGCCACGCCCATATCCTGATGAATCCCATCTTCCCAGAAATATTGAACACCTTGTGCGTGTTACTGGAATCCAAAGAGCAGGAGTCAGCTTGGTTTGCTGCCATGTAAGTAAGTTAAAGGAACTGTATACACTGTCTGAGCTAATTGATCAATGGATGGAAATCATGTTCAATGAAAGCAAATATTTGGGGGTGGAGTTTGGATCTGCTGTCACCCTTGTTTGCGCCCTGGAGGGGCGGGAATGACCGTGGAAATGATTTCCGACTGGGCGGCCAGTTTCTAGCATCCCGCCGGGGCATCTGGTGCCGGTTTTGCGGGGACGCGGAGTAATACCGCCCGGGAGAGGCGAGCCAGTGTGCAACACCCCCGGTTGCAACACCGTTCTGAAAATTGTTTGCTGAGGGACCCGTAGTGCCCCATAGCGCACCCTAGTGGGGCCGCCTGGGAAAGCAGGTGGTCCGAGCTGTTTCGGCGGCAGCGAGGGAAGGAATGAATACATCAGGTAAATGTGATTATTTTTTATTTTTTATTTTTTATTTTTGCGATTTATGTTTATGTGAGGTGAGCAAGGTATTGGGGATGATTTTTCTGGGGGGGGGTTTTGAGATTTTTTTTCCAGGGAAGCCTCCCTTCGGGCGCTCCGAGGCCAGCTCTTTAGCTCGGGATTTTCAGTTCCTCAGCCAGCCTAGCACCCTAAAAGAAGTGTGGAACTTCTCCCTTAGCGCTCCACTCCACACTCAGAGCCCAGCTGCTGAATTTTGTGGCTGCAGAATTTATCATCCTGCTGCCATTAGCGCCCTAATTAACCTCAAACTGAATTTCCACCCCAAGGTCTTTTTGAACGTTTTGCATTTCTGTGTTGCTTTGAAATAACGCGCGTCAGTTTTTAGACCTGACTGCGGAGGATTAATGTTAAGTGGACATAGAAGAAACACCTGTGTCAATGCAATCGCAGATCACTGTAATCAGCAAAAGCAACGTGGGATGTTGAATAACTGTTTTAGCTGCCATACTATTTTGAAGAGTTTTCTATTCTATTACTTGCACCATGATAGTTAAGTATAACGTAACCTATTCGCCAGCCAATCGTGTATGGAATCTTTGTGCTTTTTAATGTGTCTCTAGACTGCTGGCATTCAGTAACCTAGAATGGCACTGTTAATGGGGGATCTTGAGGAAACAGGAGCAATATTCCAGCATAGAACACAATGGGGGGGGAGTGGGAGGGAGGGAGGATTGTCCCAGTCCCAGTCCCCAGCCCCCATCCTTACCGTGACCTAAAAATGGCTTGTTACACTGTTTATTTGGTGATTGTGCTGATCTCCTGTCAAAGTTACGGCAGGAGGTGAAGATCGCACTTGTGAAACTTTAGGACCAAGTGATGTGGTTATCAAATGTCAGCTGTATGAAGAAAGTAACGGTAACTCATAAGGCAAGTAAACAGCCTTCAAGGATTCAGCGGGAGTGACTCAGTACTTGACTGTTTCGTGATGAATGGTGTTTCAATACTGTTTCTGTAATTTACAGGACACTAAAAGTGTTTGGCAGCCACCCAAAAGGGGTTGTGAAACTGAGAGAGCACCCGAAAATTTCAGCACTCTTAAAGGTAAGCGAATACTAAGAAATGGTCAGACTCCATAGACTCACATAACACTCCTAGAGCTGAAACATGATCACGAGAACAATAGTGAGAAATCCAACACTTTACTTCTAGCGACACTGTCAAGCACCAAAAGTCAGTGATTTAGGAGATCAGATACATTTTTCAGTTTTCCCTCCAACTGAGCTGTTGATGAAATTTAAATTGAGAACATTCTTTCAATAAAGGCAATGGAGGTAATGTTTAACTAAAGCTTGATTAAATGAGAGCAGGCAGCCGTTACACACTCCAAGCCAAAGCAGTTAGTGCTGAGCTGATGAACTCCTTTCCTTAAAGATAAATGGTGGAATATTTAACTTTCGCCTCTCGCTGGCAGGTATAATGGTCCTGTGTAAAAATGCGTTTGGATAGTCTCAACCTGATTGTGAATGAGTGTGGTTCCACAGCATGGAACTGTCCAGTAGTCGATATGAGATTGGCTCTGTGTGGTAGCCTGGAGCAGAGAGGCCAGAGCATAAAACATGTGAGGATGTTGGAAAATTCCACACCAGGGCAGCAAGGGAGTAGTCCCCTCACCAATCTGGGCATTTGTCCAACAGTTTGAATACGCTCATTTATTAGTAAAGTTTAAGAGGCTGCATCGGATGTGAGGGAACACGATGCTACTCACAGAACTATAAGCAGTAGTTACACTTCGAGGGTATTTAGCCTCTAACTCCTTTTGTTCTCATGGTCCATGTAGCAACTGTGGCTAAAAGAGTGGGTAAGCAATCTGCTCGCAGCCCTTCCTTAATACCGCTCTGAAAAGCTTATCTGTGCAAATGAGGTTACCTTACTGCACTTACACCAGTCCTACCTACTATCTCTTTTACATTAAAACTGATTGGTGAGTCACCACATTCCATTTCCAAAAACATTGTAAACGTCTGCGTCAATTCCCCTTTTTGGGATTTCTCATTTGAAGTGCCCACATTTCCTGAAATACGTGTATCTCAGTGATTTTAATATTAAATGTCACATAACGTTAGCTATTTAAACAATAGCTGATACTTTACACTGGCGGTTTGAGTCTGCAAATAGTTTCACATCCTGACCACCAGATGGCTCAGCGGGCTATGGGGAGGGTTGGAGCGGGCTATGGGGGATAGTTGGAGTGGGCTATAGAGGGTTTGGAGCAGGCTATGGCAGAGAGGAATTGGAGCAAGCTGTGAGGGGGAGTTGGAGCGGTCTATGGGGCGGACTGCTGGAGCGGGTTATGGGGGCGGTATTAGAGCGGGCTATGGGGGGGGGTTGAATCGGTCTGAGGGGATAGTCGGAGCGGGCTATGGGGAGTGGGGGGCCATGAGGAGGCTATGGGTGGTGGGATAGGAGCAGATTCTGGGGGGGTGGGTAGGAGTAGGCAATGGGGTTGGGTGGGGTGGGGGTAGGAGCAGGCTATTTGGGGTAGGAGCAAGCTAAGGAGAGGGTATGAGTAAGCTATGGGGGGATAGGAGGGTTGATGCAGGCTATGGGAGGATAGGAGCAGGCTATGGGGAGGGGAGTAGGATCAAGTTGTAGGGAGGGGGGTGGGAGCAGGCCGTAGGGAGAAGCGGTAGGAGCAAACAATGGGGGGAAGGGTAAGCAGGCTAAGTGGAGGTGAGTGGGCTATGGGGAGATGGGCGGGCTATGGGGAGATGGGCAGGATATGGGGAGGTGAGTGCGCTATGGGGAGGTGGGAGGGCTATGGGGAGATGGGCAGGATATGGGGAGATGGGCAGGATATGGGGAGATGGGCAGGATATGGGAAGGTGAGTGGGCTATGAGGAGGTGGGAGAGCTATGGGGAGGTGAGTGGGCTATGGGGAGGTGGGAGAGCTATGGGGAGGTGAGTGGGCTATGGGGAGGTGGGAGGGCTATGGGGAGATGGGCAGGATATGGGGAGATGGGCAGGATATGGGAAGGTGAGTGGGCTATGAGGAGGTGGGAGAGCTATGGGGAGGTGAGTGGGCTATGGGGAGGTGGGAGGGCTATAGGGAGATGGGTGGGCTATGGGGAGGTGAGTGGGTTATGGGAAAGTGGGAGGGCTGTGGGGAGGTGAGTGGGCTATGGGGAGGTGGGAGGGCTATGGGGAGGTGAGTGGGTTATGGGGAGGTGAGTGGGTTATGGGGAGGTGAGTGGGCTATGGAGAGGTGAGTGGGCTATGGGGAGGTGCGTGGGTTATGGGGAGGTGAGTGGGCTATGGGGAGGCGAGTGGGCTATGGGGAGGTGAGTGCGCTATGGGGAGGTGGGAGGGCTATGGGGAGGTGAGTGGGCTATGGGGAGGTGGGAGGGCTATGGGGAGGTGAGTGGGCTATGGGGAGGTGAGTGGGCTATGGGGAGGTGAGTGGGCTATGGGGAGGTGGGAGGGCTATGGGGAGGTGAGTGGGCCATGGGGAGGTGAGTGGGCTATGGGGAGGTGAGTGGGTTATGGGGAGGTGAGTGGGTTATGGGGAGGTGAGTGGGCTATGGAGAGGTGGGAGGGCTACGGGGAGGTGAGTGGGTTATGGGGAGGTGAGTGGGCTATGGGGAGGTGAGTGGGTTATGGGGAGGTGAGTGGGCTATGGGGAGGTGAGTGGGCTATGGGGAGGTGAGTGGGCTATGGGGAGGTGGGAGGTCTATGGGGAGGTGAGTGGGCTATGGGGAGGTGAGTGGGTTATGGGGAGGTGAGTGGGCTATGGGGAGGTGAGTGGGCTATGGGGAGGTGGGAGAGCTATGGGGAGGTGAATGGGCTATGGGGAGGTGAGTGGGCTATGGGGAGGTGAGTGGGCTATGGGGAGGTGGGAGGGCTATGGGGAGGTGAGTGGGTTATGGGGAGGTGAGTGGGTTATGGGAAGGTGAGTGGGCTATGGAGAGGTGGGAGGGCTATGGGGAGGTGAGTGGGTTATGGGGAGGTGAGTGGGCTATGGGGAGGTGAGTGGGTTATGGGGAGGTGAGTGGGCTATGGGGAGGTGGGAGGGCTATGGGGAGGTGAGTGGGCTATGGGGAGGTGAGTGGGCTATGGGGAGGTGAGTGGGCTATGGGGAGGTGAGTGGGCTATGGGGAGGTGAGTGGGCTATGGGGAGGTGGGAGGGCTATGGGGAGGTGAGTGGGCTATGGGAAGGTGGGAGGGCTATGGGGAGGTGAGTGGGCTATGGGAAGGTGAGTGGGCTATGGGGAGGTGAGTGGGCTATGGGGAGGTGGGAGGGCTATGGGGAGGTGAGTGGGTTATGGGGAGGTGAGTGGGTTATGGGGAGGTGAGTGGGCTATGGAGAGGTGGGAGGGCTATGGGGAGGTGAGTGGGTTATGGGGAGGTGAGTGGGCTATGGGGAGGTGAGTGGGTTATGGGGAGGTGAGTGGGCTATGGGGAGGTGGCAGGGCTATGGGGAGGTGAGTGGGCTATGGGGAGGTGAGTGGGCTATGGGGAGGTGGGAGGGCTATGGGGAGGTGAGTGGGCTATGGGGAGGTGGGAGGGCTATGGGGAGGTGAGTGGGCTATGGGGAGGTGAGTGGGCTATGGGGAGGTGGGAGGGCTATGGGGTTGTGAGTGGGTTATGGGGAGGTGAGTGGGTTATGGGGAGGTGAGTGGGCTATGGGGAGGTGGGAGGGCTATGGGGAGGTGAGTGGGTTATGGGGAGGTGAGTGGGTTATGGGGTGAGTGGGCTATGGAGAGGTGGGAGGGCTATGGGGAGGTGAGTGGGTTATGGGGAGGTGAGTGCGCTATGGGGAGGTGGGAGGGCTATGGGGAGGTGAGTGGGCTATGGGGAGGTGGGAGGGCTATGGGGAGGTGAGTGGGCTATGGGGAGGTAAGTGGGCTATGGGGAGGTGAGTGGGCTATGGGGAGGTGGGAGGGCTATGGGGAGGTGAGTGGGCCATGGGGAGGTGAGTGGGCTATGGGGAGGTGGGAGGGCTATGGGGAGGTGAGTGGGTTATGGGGAGGTGAGTGGGTTATGGGGAGGTGAGTGGGCTATGGAGAGGTGGGAGGGCTACGGGGAGGTGAGTGGGTTATGGGGAGGTGAGTGGGCTATGGGGAGGTGAGTGGGTTATGGGGAGGTGAGTGGGCTATGGGGAGGTGAGTGGGCTATGGGGAGGTGAGTGGGCTATGGGGAGGTGGGAGGTCTATGGGGAGGTGAGTGGGCTATGGGGAGGTGAGTGGGCTATGGGGAAGTGGGAGGGCTATGGGGAGGTGAGTGGGCTATGGGGAGGTGGGAGAGCTATGGGGAGGTGAATGGGCTATGGGGAGGTGAGTGGGCTATGGGGAGGTGAGTGGGCTATGGGGAGGTGGGAGGGCTATGGGGAGGTGAGTGGGTTATGGGGAGGTGAGTGGGTTATGGGAAGGTGAGTGGGCTATGGAGAGGTGGGAGGGCTATGGGGAGGTGAGTGGGTTATGGGGAGGTGAGTGGGCTATGGGGAGGTGAGTGGGTTATGGGGAGGTGAGTGGGCTATGGGGAGGTGGGAGGGCTATGGGGAGGTGAGTGGGCTATGGGGAGGTGAGTGGGCTATGGGGAGGTGAGTGGGCTATGGGGAGGTGGGAGGGCTATGGGGAGGTGAGTGGGCTATGGGAAGGTGGGAGGGCTATGGGGAGGTGAGTGGGCTATGGGGAGGTGAGTGGGCTATGGGGAGGTGAGTGGGCTATGGGGAGGTGGGAGGGCTATGGGGAGGTGAGTGGGTTATGGGGAGGTGAGTGGGTTATGGGGAGGTGAGTGGGCTATGGAGAGGTGGGAGGGCTATGGGGAGGTGAGTGGGTTATGGGGAGGTGAGTGGGCTATGGGGAGGTGAGTGGGTTATGGGGAGGTGAGTGGGCTATGGGGAGGTGGGAGGGCTATGGGGAGGTGAGTGGGCTATGGGGAGGTGAGTGGGCTATGGGGAGGTGGGAGGGCTATGGGGAGGTGAGTGGGCTATGGGGAGGTGGGAGGGCTATGGGGAGGTGAGTGGGCTATGGGGAGGTGAGTGGGCTATGGGGAGGTGGGAGGGCTATGGGGAGGTGAGTGGGTTATGGGGAGGTGGGAGGGCTATGGGGAGGTGAGTGGGTTATGGGGAGGTGAGTGGGTTATGGGGAGGTGAGTGGGTTATGGGGAAGTGAGTGGGATATGGGGAGGTGGGAGGGCTATGGGGAGGTGAGTGGGCTATGGGGAGGTGAGTGGGCTATGGGGAGGTGAGTGGGCTATGGGGAGGTGGGAGGGCTATGGGGAGGAAAGTGGGCTATGGGGAGGTGGGAGGGCTGTGGGGAGGTGAGTGGGCTATGGGGAGGTGAGTGGGCTATGGGGAGGTGAGTGGGCTATGGGGAGGTGGGAGGGCTATGGGGAGGTGAGTGGGTTATGGGGAGGTGAGTGGGTTATGGGGAGGTGAGTGGGCTATGGGGAGGTGGGAGGGCTATGGGGAGGTGAGTGGGCTATGGGGAGGTGAGTGGGCTATGGGAAGGTGGGAGGGCTATGGGGAGGTGAGTGGGCTATGGGGAGGTGGGAGGGCTATGGGTAGGTGAGTGGGCTATGGGGAGGTGAGTGGGCTATGGAGAGGTGGGAGGGCTATGGGGAGGTGAGTGGGTTATGGGGAGGTGAGTGGGCTATGGGGAGGTGGGAGGGCTATGGGGAGGTGAGTGGGTTATGGGGAGGTGAGTGGGTTATGGGGAGGTGAGTGGGCTATGGAGAGGTGGGAGGGCTATTGGGAGGTGAGTGGGTTATGGGGAGGTGAGTGGGCTATGGGGAGGTGAGTGGGTTATGGGGAGGTGAGTGGGCTATGGGGAGGTGGGAGGGCTATGGGGAGGTGAGTGGGCTATGGGGAGGTGAGTGGGCTATGGGGAGGTGGGAGGGCTATGGGGAGGTGAGTGGGCTATGGGGAGGTGGGAGGGCTGTGGGGAGGTGAGTGGGCTATGGGGAGGTGAGTGGGCTATGGGGAGGTGAGTGGGCTATGGGGAGGTGGGAGGGCTATGGGGAGGTGAGTGGGTTATGGGGAGGTGAGTGGGTTATGGGGAGGTGAGTGGGCTATGGGGAGGTGGGAGGGCTATGGGGAGGTGAGTGGGTTATGGGGAGGTGAGTGGGTTATGGGGAGGTGAGTGGGCTATGGAGAGGTGGGAGGGCTATGGGGAGGTGAGTGGGTTATGGGGAGGTGAGTGGGCTATGGGGAGGTGAGTGGGTTATGGGGAGGTGAGTGGGTTATGGGGAGGTGAGTGGGCTATGGGGAGGTGGGAGGGCTATGGGGAGGTGAGTGGGCTATGGGGAGGTGAGTGGGCTATGGGGAGGTGGGAGGGCTATGGGGAGGTGAGTGGGCTATGGGGAGGTGGGAGGGCTATGGGGAGGTGAGTGGGCTATGGGGAGGTGGGAGGGCTATGGGGAGGTGAGTGGGCTATGGGGAGGTGGGAGGGCTATGGGGAGGTGAGTGGGCTATGGGGAGGTGAGTGGGCTATGGGGAGGTGAGTGGGCTATGGGGAGGTGGGAGGGCTATGGGGAGGTGAGTGGGTTATGGGGAGGTGAGTGGGCTATGGGGAGGTGAGTGGGCTATGGAGAGGTGGGAGGGCTATTGGGAGGTGAGTGGGTTATGGGGAGGAGAGTGGGCTATGGGGAGGTGAGTGGGTTATGGGGAGGTGAGTGGGCTATGGGGAGGTGGGAGGGCTATGGGGAGGTGAGTGGGCTATGGGGAGGTGAGTGGGCTATGGGGAGGTGGGAGGGCTATGGGGAGGTGAGTGGGCTATGGGGAGGTGGGAGGGCTATGGGGAGGTGAGTGGGCTATGGGGAGGTGAGTGGGCTATGGGGAGGTGAGTGGGCTATGGGGAGGTGGGAGGGCTATGGGGAGGTGAGTGGGTTATGGGGAGGTGAGTGGGCTATGGGGCGGTGAGTGGGCTATGGAGAGGTGGGAGGGCTATTGGGAGGTGAGTGGGTTATGGGGAGGTGAGTGGGCTATGGGGAGGTGAGTGGGTTATGGGGAGGTGAGTGGGCTATGGGGAGGTGAGTGGGCTATGGGGAGGTGGGAGGGCTATGGGGAGGTGAGTGAGCTATGGGGAGGTGGGAGGGCTATGGGGAGGTGAGTGGGCTATGGGGGGTGAGTGGGCTATGGGGAGGTGAGTGGGCTAAAGGGAGGTGGGAGGGCTATGGGGAGGTGAGTTGGCTATGGGGAGGTGAGTGGGCTATGGGGAGGTGGGAGGGCTATGGGGAGGTGGGAGGGCTATGGGGAGGTGAGTGGGCTATGGGGAGGTGGGAGGGCTATGGGGAGGTGGCCTGTGAAGAATTATGAGCAGGATGGGCCCAACTCCAATGTTTTGGGACTCAATTCAGTAATGCACTGATCTGATATCAGCCACGCTGCCATAGAGAGGTTACACATCTTAAACTCTTTCAGATAACATATTAAGGAAGATGGAGAAGAGGGCAAAATCAGACGGGCAGCTTAACCCCGCGCTACTCGGAATGATTCCTGATAAACACCAGAGTGACCACGGGGTGGCCACAATAACTGTGTGACTGGTGAACTTGGACAGGGACCAAATTAGATAGAAAGGAGGATCATATACACTGGTAAGAGTGCGCAAACATTAAAAGGTCAGCGATATATTGGCCAGCTTTCTATTTCTATTAGTATGTGAACAGAATAGACTGACTGTAAAGTTGTGCTATTACTGGACATGGTGCAGAGATGTTGCTGGGAAATCATGCTGGCCTGTTGGGAATCAGCCATATTCATTATCAATAAGATAGCTGATACTGATGTTCGGTTTAATCCTGAGGTTCAAATGTGCAGCGGTCAAGCTGTGAAGTGACCAGCCTCACCCTGGTATTATCCAATAGTCACACAAGTCCTGTGAGTTACAATGCTCTCTGAGTCCTGGTTTTAATTCTACCCAAACGGAACAGACCGTGGCCTGCTCTCCTACTGCTGGCGAGGATCTGCTGGAGGAAGTATACTTCACCCTGAGAAAGCTGCAACCTCTCTCCCAGCCTCCTCCTCCATGTGTCCACGTTCCGAACATCAATTCAATCCGAATCACCTGGAATAAGCTTGTACTTGACAGTGGACTGGAGGTGACATACAGGTGAGAAGATACTTCGCGATTAACAATAATAATAATAACTTTTATTTATATAGCGCCTTTAATGTAGTAAAACGTCCCAAGTCGCTTCACAGCAGTGTTACAGACAAACAGATAAATTTGACACCGAGTCACAGAAGAAATGAAGGCAGATGATCAAAAGCTTGTTTAAAAAGGTAGGTTTTAATGAGCATCTTAAAGGAGGAAAGAGAGGTAGAGCGGCGGAGAGGTTTAAGGAGGGGGTTCCAGAGCTTAGGGCCCAAGCAACTGAAGGCACGTCCACCGATGGTTGAGCAGTTATAATGAGGGATGTTCAAGAGGCCAGAATTTGAGGAGCGCAGACATCTTGTGGGATTGTGAGGCTGAAAAAGATTACAGAGATATGGAGGGACAAGTCCATGGAGTGACTTTTAAACAAGGATGAGAATTTTGCAATCGTTGTTTAACTGGAAGCCAATGTAGGTCAGAAAGCACAGGGGTGATGGGCGATTGAGCAAGATACGATAGCAATAACCTTTTCTGGAAGTAATTCGGGACCGATTTAGACATCGTAGCACACGTATGATTGAAAGAGCATCGACCAGTTTACTCTTTATTTTTGTAGCTCAAAATTAATTCTGGTGACGTCACAATCTTAGCTCCTTTGAGGTTGTGACTTGTGAGCATGTTTAATCTTACATATATATAAGTTTTATTAATGTATCCGCATAAAATTGTGATGTAAGTATAACCGAATTGGAAGCACTTAGATACTTTGGTTTGTGGGTTACCTCTTTCCAACATACTTGGTGAATTATTTTCAATCTGGCCACTCGGTGTCAGCAGTACTCAGTAGAACAGTGTTGTAATTTTACCAATAAATATACAGAGCCTAACAGAAGGTCGCAATTGTTCTTACTCCCCCTCTTTGCTAAAATCCCTAAATCAGGTAACCAGTCAAGTTGAATATAAACACTAGCTTCTATTTGTATAGCGCCTTTAGAAAGAAAAAGAAAGACTTGCATTTATATAGCGCCTTTCACGACCATCGGACGTCTCAAAGCGCTTTAGAGCCAATGAAGTACTTTTGAAGTGTTGTTCACTGTTGTAATGTGGAAAACGCAGCAGCCAATTTGCACACAGCTACCTCCCACAAACAGCAATGTGATAATGAGCAGATAATCTGTTTTTGTTTTGTTGCTTGAGGGATAAATATTGGCCATGACATCGATGGTAAGAAGGAACTTGCATTTACACGATTTCAGGACGTCTCAAAGTGTTTCACAGCCAATGAAGTACTTTTGAATTGTAGTCACTGTTATAATGTGGGAAATGTAATAAAATCTCCCAAGGTGCTTCACAGATGAAGGGAAGGGCTGAATGGTCATAGGAGATTTAGTTGAAAGGGGAGGCTTTGAAGAACCTTAGAAAAGCAGGAAAGAAATGAGCAAGGCTAAGAGGTAAGATAGGGAGTTGCAGAGGGCATGACCTGGACAGCTGAAAGCCTGCTGCCCTGATAAGATTGTTGAAAGTTCTTCAGTATCAATGGACATGTTGTCATGGAGATTGGTAGCCTTATTTCAGAAACCCTTCCTCGAAGCCTAATGAATTTACTGACGAATGTTCAGCCTTTTCACCAAGCTTAATGGAGATGGTAACTACGGTGAGTAATTTCATTGCAACATGTTTTCCCGGTTATGTGTTCTTGTTTTTAAAATGCCTTCTTTTATTCCACAGAGATTCTTAGTTGCAGACATTCCCCTCCTGCAACATCTGATTGTTGGTATTAATATAAGTGTGGTCATTCTGCATACAGATTGGGAGTCAGCCCAGCTTGTTGAGTTTCCAACATGTGCCATTGCAGATATAAAGCTGTACAGATCGACACAGGAAACAGCTGCTTCATCCAGAGGTGTCACGTCACCTTATGATCATTCTTTGTCCTTTGCCTTTGGATGTCATTTATGAAATCGTACTACTTTTTCTTTTGTCCGTTATTATAAGAGTATCTAAGCTGATCCCGACATGCGTGAAAACACCATCGGCGGCAGGCGGGGTATAAGTAAGAGAGCAGTCCCAGGACCCAGTGTGGCATCTGAGCCCAGCGAGGGGCTGACATCTGGGCCCAGCGAGGGACTGACATCTGAGCCCAGCGAGGAGCTGACATCTGAGCCCAGCGAGGGGCTGACATCTGGGCCCAGCGAGGGGCTGACATCTGAGCCCAGCAAGGGACTGACATCTGAGCCCAGCAAGAGGCTGACATCTGAGCCCAGCAAGGGGCTGACATCTGAGCCCAGCAAGGGGCTGACATCTGAGCCCAGCAAGGGGCTGACATCTGAGCCCAGCAAGGAGCTGACATCTGAGCCCAGCGAGGGGCTGACATCTGGGCCCAGCGAGGGGCTGACATCTGAGCCCAGCGAGGGACTGACATCTGGGCCCAGTGAGGGGCTGACATCTGAGCCCAGCAAGGGGCTGACATCTGAGCCCAGCGAGGGACTGACATCTGAGCCCAGCAAGGGGCTGACATCTGAGCCCAGCAAGGGGCTGACATCTGAGCCCAGCAAGGGGCTGACATCTGAGCCCAGCAAGGGGCTGACATCTGAGCCCAGCGAGGAGCTGACATCTGAGCCCAGCGAGGGGCTGACATCTGAGCCCTGCAAGGGACTGACATCTGGGCCCAGCGAGGGGCCTTGAGCGTATTTTCATTATTCTACCTGAGCGATTCTTTTTGTTTTTCACAATCTTTCCACTGCGTTGCTGTGTGATCGTCAAATATTTAGTGGAATGCTCTTTTAAAAAAAAAATCTCCAGGCTGATGTGCGAATAGACAACTTAGCAATAGCAGTTCGTGGCCACAATCCATGCTGGCTGCCAGCGGACTGGAATCTCTTCCACGTGATGTTATTCTGGGTTCCATTGTGGAGTCCCTTCCGTTATGGAAATCCGTGACATTAAAAAGCCATTTAGAAAAAGCAGACGTAACAGGGAGCACGTGGGGGTAAATGTTCAGGGAATTGACATGCTGAGAATGATCTTCTTAATCCAGCTGCCCCTGCAGCTCACTTCCTTAACTGAGATCAACCAACTCAGCACGAGGGATGGACCCTGAGAGTTTCCTAGTTGGTTAGAGCAACGGAGGAAAATGTAAAACCTGCTGAGAATATTTACTCGTGCACTATAGTGTATTCTTGTGAACACTGCTGCTTTATTACTATTATTCATACCCAGGATGTGGGTTTCGGCAGCAAGGCCAGCATTTATTGCCCAGCCCTAATTTCCCTCGAGAAGGTGGTGGTAAGCCGCCTTTCTTGAATAAGTGGCAGTTAAGAGATTTGGGGGTATAAATTGCCCCCCCTGCCCGAAATGGGGTGCTCCCACCCCGTTTTGGTGTTTTTTTTTACCGCAGCTGCGGTTCAGGCCGACTCTTGCGCGACATTCGGCTCTTTGTTTTTTGTTTTGATCCGGAAGTCGGTCATAATGGGGGTGGTGACTACACCTGCGGAGCAGAAACGCGTCGGTAATGGCGGCGGAAGTTGGTGGTGGTGCGGAGTGACCGCCGTGGTGAAGTTATCACGGCGCCGGGTCACCACGGTGCTCCCCTTCACATAAAGGGGAGAGCCTTCGCGTTTTTAAAACTTCGGCCCACTGGGCCACCAGGGAGGATTTAGGCCGGGCCAGTGGCCTGGCACCCAAGAGGGGGTGCCAGGCTGCCTGTTGGTGGCCCGGCCGAACCCGAGGGCATATTTGTCGGGCTGACATAGCAGTCGGCCGACAAATCAAAAACACGGCAGCAGCGACAGTGAGCCCTCCCCTTTAAGGGAAGCTGCACCGCCATTGCAGAAGGCCACACACCGGGGAAAAGGTGGCTTTGGCACCGCGTGGCGGGCCGAAGATCTTTCAAGGGGAATGTCGCCATCGGGGGGTTAGATTGGCGATGTGCGCGGTGATGGCGCGCTTACCGCCGATCGACAGCAGTGGGGTGGTAAGGGGGGATGGGGGCACCGCCGGGAGAACTCGGGAGGGCAATTGGGCTATCAGTGGCCATTTCATGAAAAGTCGGTGGCCACTCCACTCCACAGTGTGGTTGCCGATTTTCGGGGGTAGCAGACCTTAAGGAAAGGGGCAATTTCGGCCACGGTCTTAAAATGGGGCTTGAAAACATGACCTACTCAAACGAAATATCTAATTCCTCAAGCATTCTCACCACCAATACGCTGCATATATTTTTGAAAGATATGCAACCCTCGAAGACTGAATCCTACGCGATATATAAATTCAAGTAATTGATGTGCTACAGCAAAGAATAAAAGACATTACATTTATATAAATGCCTCATCAAGTCTTCAGGAGATCCTAAAGCAGTTTACAACCATGGGTTATTTTGAAGGGCAGTCACTATTGTTATAAAGTCAAAAGTATAAAGTGCAGTCATACATGTATATAATGATATACTGGTATGGAGGTACGGTCGCATTGTGGTTATGTTACTGGACTAGTAATGCTGGGGCATTCTGATTTAACATTAGAAGTTGAATATAAAGTAGAATTTGCTTTGATTCTCTTTTACTGTGATTTCAGCTTGCTCGATGGAGATAAACCACTGTATAAGGGCCCGGACTGCTGCTATGTTCTAACAGACGTGAAACTGTGCAAAGAATACTCTTTCACGCTCCATGTTTCCACCGAGGGAGATGACGGGCCCTATAGCGATGTTACCACGGTGACCGTCGAAGAGTCGGTGCCGAGCTGCCCACTTGATTTCCGAGTGATAGGCTGCACTCCGACGCAGCTGAAGCTGGCGTGGGCCCCACCGGCGGAGCCCAACGGTGTCATTAAATGCTACACCGTGTACAGAGGGCACACGGTGATCGAATCTACTTCAGACTGCAGCTGCATCATCAGCGGCCTCGCGCCATCCAAATCCTACGGGTTCCATGTGTGCGCCTGCACGAGCAAAGGCAAGGGCGCAAAGTCCTCTCTTTCAGCGAGCACAGCCGACCCCGGCGACCACGCTCCCGGCAAGCTAACCCTCAACGTTCTGGGCCGCAACGAGATGTTCATCACCTGGGACATGCCGGAGGTGCCCCTGGGACGCCTCTTCAACTTTGAACTGTGCATGAACGGAAAGGTGGTGTACCTGGGACCAGATCGTTCCTTCACTGCAAGACGCCTGACTGCGAACACGGAATATGGCTGCACCGTGAGTGCCATCACGAGCAAAGGGAAATGCGAAAGCAAGCCAGTAACGAAGAAGACGGCCAAGGATGAGTATGAAAATACAACCAGGCAAGTTATCATTTATTGGCGCAGGCAGCTATTGACGAATATGATATAATTGGGATTACGGAGACATGGCTCCAGGGTGACCAAGGCTGGGAACTCAACATCCAGGGGTATTCAACATTCAGGAAGGATAGACAGAAAGGAAAAGGAGGTAGGGTAGCATTGCTGGTTAAAGAGGAAATTAACGCAATAGTAAGGAAGGACATTAGCTTGGATGATGTGGAATCTGTATGGGTAGAGCTGCGGAATACCAAAGGACAGAAAACGCCAGTGGGAGTTGTGTACAGACCACCAAACAGTAGTAGTGAGGTTGGGGACAGCATCAAACAAGAAATTAGGGATGCGTGCAATAAAGATACAGCAGTTATCATGGACGAATTTAATCTACATATTGATTGGGCTAACCAAACTGGTAGCAATATGGTGGAGGAGGATTTCTTGGAGTGTATTAGGGATGGTTTTCGAGACCAATATGTTGAGGGACCAACTAGAGGGCTGGCCATCCTAGACTGGGTGATGTGTAACGAGAAAGGACTTATTAGCAATCTTGTTGTGCGAGGCCCCTTGGGGAAGAGTGACCATAACATGGTAGAATTCTTTATTAAGATGGAGAGTGACACAGTTAAGTCAGAGACTAGGGTCCTGAACTTAAGGAAAGATAACTTCGATGGTATGAGACGTGAATTGGCTAGAATAGACTGGCGAATGATACTTAAAGGGTTGACGGTGGATAGGCAATGGCAAACATTTAAAGATCACATGGATGAACTTCAACAATTGTACATCCCAGTCTGGACTAAAAATAAAACGAGGAAGGTGGCTCAACCATGGTTAACAAGGGAAATTAAGGATAGTGTTAAATTGAAGGAAGAGGCATATAAAAAGCAGCAAACCTGAGGACTGGGAGAAACAGAGGAGGAAAAAGAGTTTAATTAGGGGTGGGGGGGGGGGGGAAATAGAATATGAGAGGAAGCTTGCTTCTAGGGTCAGAAGGTTGTGGGCTGAAGTCCCACTCCAGAGACTTGAGCACAAAAATCTAGGCAGACACTCCAGAGCAGTGCTGAGGGAGCGCTGCACTGTCAGAGGTGACGTCTTTCAGATGAGACGTTAAACTGAGGCCCCGTCTGCCACCTCAGGTGCACATAAAAGATCCCACGGCACTACTTCGAAAAAGAGCAGGGGAGTTATCCCTGGTGTCCTGGACAATATTTATCCCTCAATCAACATCACTAAAATAGATTATCTGGTCATTATCACATTGCTGTTTGTGGGAGCTTGCTGTGCACAATTGGTTGCTGCGTTTCCTACATTACAACAGTGACTGCACATTAAAAAATGTACTTCATTGGCTGTAAAGCGCTTTGTGGACATGAAAAGCGTTGCATAAATGCAAGTCTTTCTTTCTAGACATGACGATTCCAATGCTCTCCTGCCCGAACTCCCACCTTTCACCCTCCATAAACTTGAGGTCATCTAAAACTCTGCTGCCCATATCCTAACTCGCACCAAGTCCTGGTCACCCAGCACCCTTGTGTTCGCTGACCTACATTGGCCCCCGGTCTGGCAACGCCTCGATTTAAAAGTTCTCATCCTGTTTTCAAATCCTTCCAAGGCATTGCCCCTCCCTACCTCTGTAACCTCCTCCAGCCTTACAGCCCTCCGAGATCTCTGCGCTCCTCCAATTCTGGCCTCTTGCACACCCCCAATTTAATCACTCCACCATTGGTGGCCGTGTCTTCAGCTGTCGAGGTTCTAAGTTCTGGAATTCTCTTCTTAAACCTCTGCCTCTCTCTCCTTCTTTAAGACACTCCTGAAAACCTACCTCACCTGCCCTAATATCTCCTTTGGCCTCTGAATTCCAAACCATCGTCAACATCTTCACCAAGGTATATGAAAGCATGGTCCTTAAACTAAACATCTGTAAGATAAAGGTCCTCCACCAACCTGACTCCGCCACATAGCACTGCCCCCCGGTCATCAAAATCCACGGCCTGGCCTTGGACAATGTGGACCATTTTCCATATCTCAGGAGCCTACTATCAGCAAGGGCAGACATCAATGACGAGGTCCAACACAGCCTCCAGTGTGCTAGCACAGCCTTCGGTCGCCTGAGGAAGAGAGTGTTTGAAGACCTAGACCTCAAATCTGGCACCAAGCTTATGGTCTACTGGGCAGTAGTGATATCCGCCCTCCTATATGGCTCAGAGACGTGGACCATATACAGTAGACACCTCAAAGTGCTGGAGAAGTACCATCAGTGCTGCCTCCGCAAGATCCTGCAAATCCACTGGGAGGATAGATGCACCAAAGTCAGCGTTCTTGATCAGGCCAACATCCCCAGCATCGAAGCACTGACCACACTCGACCAGCTCCGTTGGGCGGGCCACATCGTCCCAATGCAAGCATTCTACTTGGAACTCCTACACGGCAAGCGAGCCCCAGGTGGGCAGAGGAAGCGTTTTAAAGACAACCTCAAAGCCTCCTTGATAAAGTGCAACATCCCCACCGGCACCTGGGAATCCCTGGCCCAAGACCGCCCATCATGGAGGAAGAGCATCTGGGAGGACGCTGAGCACCTTGAATCTCATTGGCGAGAGCATGCAGAAGTCAAGCGCAGGCAGCAGAATGAGCATGCGGCAGACTAGTCATCTGACCCACCCTTTCCTTCAACAACTGTCTGCCCTACCTATGACAGAAACTGTAATTCCCATATTGGACTGTAGTCACCTGAGAACTCACTTTGAGAGTGGAAGCAAGTCTGCCTCAATTTTGAGGGACTGCCTACGATGAATATCTCCTTATGTGGCTCAATCTCAAATTTTGTTTGATAACGCTCCTGTAAAGCATCTTGGGACGTTTTACTACGTTAAAGGCACTATATAAATGCAAGTTGCTGTTGTTTAGTGTTCCCACCCAAGGGATGAAGCAATCCCTTCCTGATGATGTAGGGATGCTTACTGGGGCTTTTTAAATTCACATTCTGTTAATATCAAGTAGGGATTGGGGAAAAGTCTGAATCTGAAGATGAGGATAGGGAGAAAAAGCTTGTGTCAATTCCTATTGATGCTGGCCACACATCACTATCAATCTCACTCCTACCAATCTCATTGCTCATTTGACTTATAAACCAATTGTCAAGAAAAGTTCCCCTCAAGCGGTAGTTTTGCGTTTGAGCGCTTGTCATGAACAAGCTGTTTGTGAATATGTTATTCCATTGCCAGTGGTGATTTGCTTGTTGCTGTACCAGGACATGGAAATCATTTGGTTGGATACCTCTGGTTGCGATCTCCACCTGTCTGTTTTATGCCAGACTGTTAGGGGCCGAAATTGCCCCCTTGCTTAAAGGTCAAGTCCTTTCCGACCAGGGGAGGTGGATGGTCCGACCCATGCGGCATTGCCCCCGGCTGGTGCCTTGGAAACATGTTTCCACCATGCCCCGTGTGTCTGCCCCGCCCAGCATTCCGACCCATTGTCGGGCATACGCTGACCCCATACCGACCGGCGCCAACCCCTTACCACCCAGCGGCGACCCCTGTCCGCCCCGCGAGGGAAATTGCTCTGCGGGGGCAGAGCCGCCGCCGGTCGGTGCCCCCGACGGCTTCTCCCGGCGGATAGCTGCCCTTAAAGGGGAGGTCGGACCGCTGCAGCCACCATATTATTTTAATTGTCAGGCTGACTCTGCAGTCAGCCCGACAGTGGCGGCCATGGAATCAGCTGGGATGCCAAGAGGCAGGCCAGCACCCCCTCTTGGGGCCCGGGCCAGTGGTCTGGCTGAAACCCTCGCTGGTGGGACAGTGGGTTCGATGTGGGCCTCGCAGTGTCCTTCCCCTTTAAGTGAAGGGGAGGGACGTTGATATGTGTCAGCACGACACATGCTCAGCGCGATGCTGGTGACAAGGTCCGCCTTCCACCCCACTCCCGACTCATTTCGCCCCTCTGCCCCCCTCCAAAAACTGCCCTGATGATTTTTTGAAAGAAAAGTGGGCAATTTCCCTCTATTCTCTGCCCCATCAATTTGAGCGGTAACTCCTCATATAATTCGAATTATCCGGCCCAAATGGGGTGGAGGGCAATTTTTGCCGCTTAATGTTTAATAGGATGTCTGTATTTTAATCATTTTAATTTAATCAAATCAAGCAACCGTTCCGAGGTGCAGCGAAAAAATTTCTTGCCACTTTGGCTGCTGTCCGGCCTCTTCACTGCAGTCGCGCAGCGTGGCCAGTGGGTGGAGCCAGCGTCTGCACCGAAAACTGTGCCGGGACGTCTGCACATGCGCAGTGGAGTCCGCTGGTGATGTCCGCACATGCGTAGTAGCGCTGAAAGTTGGCAATCGGCCATTTTTAAAGAGCTAGCTAGCTGCTTATGTTTTGGTGCCAGAAGGAGTGCTGTGGTAGGAAATTAATTGCTGAATTCAAGAAGCAGTGCTCTGTGTGTTAATATCAGTGCTGCATGCCAGCAGAAGTGCCAGAAGGAGTGCTGTATTTGTAAAAATCACTGCTGCATGCAAAATAAGGACTGCGTGTTTGGAAAAATCACTGTGTGTCTAAGAGATTTGGGAAAGTGCTGCGAGTGTCAATACAGAAATGCAGCAACCTGCACCAAGAACAAAGAATTTCTTGCATAACAAAGTGGAGATACTAATTAATGTCATTGAGACCAGATAGCAGGAGCTGGATATCAGCAGAGGTCGCACAAAAGTGCCACCCAAAGAAATGAAGAAACGCTGGAACCAACTTGCAGAAGATTACTGCGCAGTGGTGAACACTAAGAGATCTGGAAGCCAGTGTAAAAAGAAATGGCAGGACCTTGGTCAAGTAGTTAGTGTAAGTAATATTTTCATTTATTCAATGCAATTGCAATTGTAAATGTGACCAGCTGTATATGTCCTACCCAGCAGAAAGACACCCTCTCTAAAAAGTTGCATTTTCATCTTTGCAGAAGAAATTGTCCCACAACAAAAGGGAAAGAAATCGAATGCACTGACACCCTTGGAAGAGAGGGTAGCTGCTTTAATGGGTCCTGCCTGGAGAAAAACAATCAGTACTGCATAAGCTGGGCCCACACGTGAGGGAGAGAGTATGTCCTGAAAATTCATCGTGGCCCTTCAAATCAACCTACTGCCTGGCCTGCTATGTGTAATCCTACTCATGCCACCCATCCTGTCCCCTCCTCTGCTGCTAACCATTTGACTGTTCTGTTATATTTTGCAGAACCTGATGCCAATCCTGAAGATCCAGAAGAAGATTCAGGCGCGGACGAGCCCGAGCACGAGAACATCTTCGAAGCCAACCCTCTAGACCAACATGGGGGTGAAGGGGCATTTTGTCAGCTGGATGCAGCTACTACCACTTATTTACTGAATTTGGAGAATGTGCAGTTATCGGAGGTGCGAGCCCTTTCCATGATTAGTGGTTTGAGTTCTGGTAGGACATTCCTTGGTTTCAGCCATTCCATGACTAGTGGTTTGAGTTCTGGTGGGACATTCCTTGGTTTCTCACTGTCCGAGGTAGCGGGTCCCAGTAGTGAGATGCAGCAAGTAACACCCAAGGCTCCACCGTCCGAGGTTGCGGGTCCCAGTGGTGGGTTGCAGCATGTAACACCCAGGGCTCCACCGTCCGAGGTTGCGGGTCCCAATGGTGGGTTGCAGCATGTAACTCCCAGGGCCCCACCGTCCGAAACTGCGCCTCCCACTGGGGTGCCGTGAGGCAGACCCAAGGTAAGGGGAAGGAGCAATCGACCACACTCTCCTGTGATGCAGGATGCAACAGATATGGTTCAGATCATGGCATTGAGTGTGGAGAGCATTGACCTTACCCGATCACCCGTGGACACCATCCATGGGGTGAGTGATGAGGTAGTGGGACTATCGGGAGAAGTAACAGCAATGGCATGGGAAATGGGAACGATCTCTGGGAACATCAGTGAGGGAATAGTGTCCATGAGAGAGGGAATGTCAGAGGTAGTGGAAAGGACGACACTGGTAATGACACAGGCCATCAGGGAGGGAATGTTTCAGTCCGCTGAGACACTGTCAGGGTGCATGAGGGAGGGCATGTGTGAGTTAGCTGCTGCAATAAGGAAATACACCCAGACCATGCGCCCCTTGACAGAATCAACTGCCACTCCCACTGCAATCCCCACACCAGCCTCTGAAGAGACCCAAGCCGGACCCTCTACATTAACACCTGAACCCCCCCCCCGCCCCACCACCACCACCCATGAAGAAGTGCACATTCACCGAGATGTTAGAAGGAATAAGCTTGGTACTAAGCCCAAAAACACTGCGCCGCCGCCTGCAGGCAGGGGAGGGGCGAGTCCAAGACCAGGCACGGCAGGCGGTGTTAGACTAAGGGGGATGAGAGATGGGTGCAGCCTTTCTTTGCTGCTGCTGCTGCTGCTGTTGTTGTTGTTGTTGTTGTTGTTGTTGTTGAATTGAAAGTTTTTTGTAAGTTATGTAAATTTACAACTTTATAAGTGATCTTAAAGTTTTTAAGTGATCTGAAAGAGTCATATTAAAGTAAAGTTTGATACAAGAATAATTTTATTACACTAAAGTTAAGCACATTGTAAACATTTGAATAAAATATATTTTACATTAAAACTGAATCATGTTCCATTAACACAACACAACATTACAGAACAACTCCAAAAAATAAACATGTCCATGTGGAATAGTTGTCGCTGAGCCCTCAGACATCAGTAAAGCGTTTACGTATGAGCTGCTGACGCAAGGCTCGAGCAATCGTTAAAGGAGCACGATGGCCCGCCCTCCTCCGACGTCGTACTCCGGCCTCAGGCACTTACTTGCATGGTTTTCTCATCCTCATCATCATCCTCTTCCACCACCTCCTCCTGCTCGTCACCTGCATCTTCCAAATCATTATTATCAGCCACTCTCACCGCAGGTGGGTCTTTTTCCACTACCAGGTGCTGCTGCCTCATGATGGCTAAGTTATGCAGCATGTAGCACACAACAGTGAACTCACCGACAATCTCAGGGGAGTATTGCAAGTAGCCTCCGGAATGGTCCAGGCATCGGAAACGCTGTTTCAAGATGCCAATGGTCCTCTCTATGATGCTGCGCGTCGTAATGTGCGACACGTTGAATTGATGGTCAGCTTCCGTCCGGGTTACACGTAGGGGCGTCATGAGCCAAGTGGCCAGGCCGTAACCTTTGTCTCCCAGTAGCTAGCTCTGCCCTGCTGGCTGCTGCTCAAACATGTCAGATATAACGCTGTTGCGTAGGATGAACGCATCATGGGTGCTGCATGGGTATCTTGCATCGGCTGACATGATGTGATGTATGTTGTCACACACGAGCTGCACATTAATGGAGTGGAAGCTTTTTCTATTCCTGAACAGCTCGGCATTCTCCAAAGGTGCTCGTAAGGTGATGTGGGTACAATCAATGCAGCCCTGTACCTTTGGGAACCCAGCAATCCTTGAGAACCCCACAGCCCTGTCACGAATTGCTTGGGTGGTCATTGGGAACTTGATGAAGTCATTCCTCCGAGCATAGAGTGCAGCCTCTGTGGGCCCCGATGCCAGCCAGTTCCATCGCTCCCACCCCTAGCCCAGGTCGAGTGGCCTCCCGGTGCGTTGTCCCGCCCGAGCCCTGGCCGAGTAGCCTCCCGGTGCGTTGTCCCGCCCGAGCCCTGGTCGAGTGGCCTCCCGGTGCGTTGTCCCGCCCGAGCCCAGGTCGAGTGGCCTCCCGGTGCGTTGTCCCGCCCGAGCCCTGGCCGAGTGGCCTCCCGGTGCGTTGTCCCGCCCGAGCCCTGGCCGAGTGGCCTCCCGGTGCGTTGTCCCGCCCGAGCCCTGGCCGAGTGGCCTCCCGGTGCGTTGTCCCGCCCGAGCCCTGGCCGAGTGGCCTCCCGGTGCGTTGTCCCGCCCGAGCCCTGGCCGAGTGGCCTCCCGGTGCGTTGTCCCGCCCGAGCCCTGGCCGAGTGGCCTCCCGGTGCGTTGTCCCGCCCGAGCCCTGGCCGAGTGGCCTCCCGGTGCGTTGTCCCGCCCGAGCCCTGGCCGAGTGGCCTCCCGGTGCGTTGTCCCGCCCGAGCCCTGGCCGAGTGGCCTCCCGGTGCGTTGTCCCGCCCGAGCCCTGGCCGAGTGGCCTCCCGGTGCGTTGTCCCGCCCGAGCCCTGGCCGAGTGGCCTCCCGGTGCGTTGTCCCGCCCGAGCCCTGGCCGAGTGGCCTCCCGGTGCGTTGTCCCGCCCGATCCCTGGCCGAGTGGCCTCCCGGTGCGTTGTCCCGCCCGAGCCCTGGCCGAGTGGCCTCCCGGTGCGTTGTCCCGCCCGAGCCCTGGCCGAGTGGCCTCCCGGTGCGTTGTCCCGCCCGAGCCCTGGCCGAGTGGCCTCCCGGTGCGTTGTCCCGCCCGAGCCCTGGCCGAGTGGCCTCCCGGTGCGTTGTCCCGCCCGAGCCCTGGTCGAGTGGCCTCCCGGTGCGTTGTCCCGCCCGAGCCCAGGTCGAGTGGCCTCCCGGTGCGTTGTCCCGCCCGAGCCCTGGCCGAGTGGCCTCCCGGTGCGTTGTCCCGCCCGAGCCCTGGCCGAGTGGCCTCCCGGTGCGTTGTCCCGCCCGAGCCCTGGCCGAGTGGCCTCCCGCACCGGCCGGCCCGCTTCCTTCCCGGGCCAAGTTTGAAGATGAAGGTAGGACTTACTTCAATTTTTTATTTCTTATTGAATTCTTAAAACTTTTTGTTTGCAAGGCTTGTTGGTTTGTAAGGCTTGGTGGTTTAGGTGCATGTCCTCTCCACTTCCCTTCCTTCCCCTATCCCAGGCCGAATGGCCTCTGATGTACCTACCTGCGCCGAATTCTTTAACTCTCCGCATGGGTTTTCTGAAGTGGCCACATACGCTGGCCTAAGTATAAGTGGAGTAAGTATTAGTTGGCCAAAGTTGCCTAAATGGGCAGAACTGGCATATGTGGCTGGTAACGCCCCCTTTTGAGAAAAAAAAACAAATCTAAAACAATCATAACTAACTCAGTTACACTGGTGCAAATTGATTGGGGAAAATGGGGATTTTTAAGTTATGCCAGAAAAATCAAGTTACTCCAAAAAAACAGAGCAACTCCTGACCAAAACTGAGCCCCATAATACATAAAGCGTTGAAATTCTAGCGCACCTTCCTCCAACTGGGTTTGTTTCTACATGGAGAACCAACGTAAGGTTAGGTACACTCATCCGACGAAAAGTCCTTCAGTTAGAACTTGTTTGCTTTCGCAGAGTGATCTGAACCTCCTTTGACTTTTCCAAATGTCTATTTGCTGACAGTTTCATTATTCTTCAGCCCATAGCATGATTCTCACCTCCCTGTGCCTTTAGCTCTCACCTCTCCCATTCTCAGCCCTCTGGTCTGGGTGTTGACTTCAACTTCAGCCCTTCATTGCTCTGTTGTTTCCCCAATGCTGGATTCTCCCAAAATGTGTCATTCACAGGTTCCCCCATTCATTTTGGAACCATGTCTCACTTCCCCTTTCCAATGTCTTGGTTTTTGAAATTCCTCAGTACCGAACCTCAGTCCGGTTTGACCTTTGTATAGTGTGAACCATTCTACATTTCTTTCCTGTATTCCAAAACCTAATAGGCTGTTCCCCCATCAGCTGGGGCTTTGTGAATGGATTGAGCAGCGGTAGACTTTTGGACCTCCTACTTGTTGTCCTCCCTTCTTTGTTCTTGTGAATGTCCTGACTTGTCACTCCTGCAACGGAGGCTTCGATCGCCTCATCAAACCGGTTCTGAAGGGTTCCATCGGAAACATTAACATGCTTTTGTCTCTCACATACTGACTAGCCTGTCCTGCATTTCTGAGCTTTTCTGGTTCTATTTTGGTTTATGCATTTAGTTTTTATTTAATCTCTGATACTTTCATGCAGCATTTTATAATATATTACAGGACACTCTGTTTCTTAAACAAAGGGACTTCAGTTATGGCTGGCTCTGCTGCACAGAAGGGCGGGAAAAAGAGTGGGAGAGCTATAGTGATAGGGGACTCTATTGTAAGGGGGAATAGATAGGAGTTTCTGCGGCCACAACCGGGACTCCAGGATGGTATGTTGCCTCCCTGGTGCAAGGGTCAAGGATGTCTCAGAGCGGCTGCAGAGCATTCTGGAGAGGGAGGGTGAACAGCCAGTTGTCGTGGTACATGTAGGTACCAACGATATAGGTAAAAAGCAGGAAGAGGTCCTACAAGCTGAATTTAGGGAGCTAGGAGTTAAATTAAAAAGTAGGACCTCAAAGGTAGTAATCTCTGGATTTCTACCAGTGCCATGTGCTCATCAGAGTAGAGGGAGAAGGATAGTTAGAATAAATACGTGGCTTGAGCAGTAGTGCAAGAGGGAGGGATTCAAATTCCTGGGACATTAAAACCAGTTCTGGGGGAGGTGGGACCTGTACAAAAGGGATGGTCTGCAATTGGGCAGGACTGGAACTGATGTCCTGGGGGTAACATTTGCTAATGCAGTTCGGGAGTGTTTAAACTAATATGGCAGGGGGATGGGAACCTATGCAGCGAGACAGGGCGAAGTAATATGGAGTCAGAAACAGATGGTAGAAAGGGAAAAACCAATAGTGGAAAGCCGAGTAAACAAAGGCAAGAAACAAAAAGGGCCACACTACATCATAATTCTAAAAGGACACAGTGTGTTAAAAAAACAAGCCTGAAGGCTTTGTGTCTTAATGCAAGGAGTATCTGTAATAAGGTGGATTAATTAACTGTGCAAATAGATGTTAACAGATATGATGTGATTGGGATTACAGAGACGTGGCTCCAGGATAATCAGGGCTGGGAACTCAACATCCAAGGGTATTCAACATTCAGGAAGGATAGAATAAAAGGAAAAGGAGGTGGGGTAGCATTGCTGGTTAAAGAGGAGATTAATGCAATAGTTAAGAAGGACATTAGCTTGGATGATGTGGAATCTATATGGGTAGAGCTGCAGAACACCAAAGGGCAAAAAACGTTAGTGGGAGTTGTGTGCAGACCTCCAAACAGTAGTAGTGATGTTGGGGAGGACATCAAACAGGAAATTAGGGGTGCATGCAATAAAGGTGCAGCAGTTATCATGGGTGACTTTAATATGCACATAGATTGGGCTAACCAAACTGGAAGCAATACGGTGGAGGAGGATTTCCTGGAGTGCATAAGGGATGGTTTTCTAGACCAATATGTCGAGGAACCAACTAGGGGGGAGGCCATCTTAGACTGGGTGTTGTGTAATTGGAGAGGATTAATTAGCAATCTCGTTGTGTGAGGCTCCTTGGGGAAGAGTGACCATAATATGGTGGAATTCTACATTAGGATGGAGAATGAAACAGTTAATTCAGAGACCATGGTCCAGAACTTAAAGAAGAGTAACTTTGAAGGTATGAGACGTGAATTGGCTAGGATAGATTGGCAAATGATACTTAAGGGGTTGACAGTGGATGGGCAATGGCAGACATTTAGAGACCGCATGGATGAACTACAACAATTGTACATCCCTGTCTGGCGTAAAAATAAAAAAGGGAAGGTGGCTCAACCGTGGCTATCAAGGGAAATCAGGGATAGTATTAAAGCCAAGGAAGTGGCATACAAATTGGCCAGATATAGCAGCGAATCCGGGGACTCAGCAGAGGAGGACAAAGGGTTTGATTAGGGCAGGGAAAATAGAGTACGAGAGGAAGCTTGCAGGGAACATTAAGATGCACTGCAAAAGTTTCTATAGATATGTAAAGAGAAAAAGGTTAGTAAAGACAAACGTAGGTCCCCTGCAGTCAGAATCAGGGTAAGTCATAATGGAGAACAAAGAAATGGCAGACCAATTGAACAAGTACTTTGGTTCAGTATTCACTAAGGAGGACACAAACAACCTTCCGGATATAAAAGTGGTCAGAGGGTCTATTAAGGAGGAGGAACTGAGGGAAATCTTTATTAGTCGGGAAATTGTGTTGGGGAAATTGATGGGATTGAAGGCTGATAAATCCGCAGGGCTTGATGGACTTCATCCCAGAATACTTAAGGAGATGGCCTTGGAAATAGCAGATGCATTGACAGTCATTTTCCAACATTCCATAGACTCTGGATCAGTTCCTATGGAATGGAGGGTAGCCAATGTAACCCCACTTTTTAGAAAAGGAGAGAGAAAACAGGCAATTATAGACCGGTCAGCCTGACATCGGTTGTGGGTAAAATGATGGAATCAATTATTAAGGATGTCATAGCAGCGCATTTGGAAAGAGGTGACATGATAGGTCCAAGTCAGCATGGATTTGTGAAAGGGAAATCATGCTTGACAAATCTTCTGGAATTTTTGAGGATGTTTCCAGTAGAATGGACAAGGGAGAACCAGTTGATGTGGTGTATTTGGACTTTCAGAAGGCTTTCGACAAGGTCCCACACAAGAGATTAATGTGCAAAGTTAAAGCACATGGGATTGGGGGTAATGTGCTGATGTGGATTGAGAACTGGTTGTCAGACAGGAAGCAAAGAGTAGGAGTAAATGGGTACTTTTCAGAATGGCAGACAGTGACTAGTGGGGTACCGCAAGGTTGTGTGCTGGGGCCCTAGCTGTTTACATTGTACATTAATGATTTAGACAAGGGGATTAAATGTAGTATCTCCAAATTTGCGGATGACACTAAGTTGTGTGGCATTGTGAGCTGCGAGGAGGATGCTATGAGGCTGCAGAGTGACTTGGATAGGTTCGGTGCGTGGGCAAATGCATGGCAGATGAAGTATAATGTGGATAAATGTGAGGTTATCCACTTTGGTGGTAAAAACAGAGAGACAAAATATTATCTGAATGGTGACAGATTAGGAAAAGGGGAGGTGCAACGAGACCTGGGTGTCATGGCACATCGGTCATTGAAGGATGGCATGCAGGTACAGCAGGCGGTTAAGAAAGCAAATGGCATGTTGGTCTTCCTAGCGTGGGGATTTGAGTACAGGGGCAGGGAGGTGTTACTACAGTTTCACAGGGCCTTGGTGAGGCCACACCTGGAGTATTGTGTACAGTTTTGGTCTCCTAACTTGAGGAAGGACATTCTTTCTATTGAGGGAGTGCAGCGAAGGTTCACCAGACTGATTCCCGGGATGGCGGGACTGACATATCAAGAAAGACTGGATCAACTGGACTTGTATTCACTGGAGTTCAGAAGAATGAGAGGGCATCTCATAGAAATGTTTAAAATTCTGACAGGTTTAGACAGGTTAGATGCAGGAAGAATGTTCCCAATGTTGGGGAAGTCCAGAACCAGGGGTCACAGTCTAAGGATAAGGGGTAAGCCATTTCGGACCGAGATGAGGAGAAACTTCTTAACTCAGAGAGTGGTGAACCTGTGGAATTCTCTACCACAGAAAGTTGTTGAGGCCAATTCACTAAATATATTCAAAAAGGAGTTAGATACAGTCCTTACTACTAGGGGGATCAATGGGTATGGCGAGAAAGCAGGAATGGGGTACTGAAGTTGCATGTTCAGCCATGAACTCATTGAATGGCGGTGCAGGCTCGAAGGGCCGAATGGCCTACTCCTGCACCTATTTTCTATGTTTCTATGTTCTTATGTGCATACTAGAGAGCAGAGGTGCTCACAATTATGAAGGGTTTTGATATAGCAGATAGGGAGAAACTGTTTCCACCGGCAGGATTGTTGGTAACCAGAGGACATAGATTTAAAATAATTATCAAAGGAACCAGGCAAACGAAGAGAAGAATTTTTTTTACGCAATAAGTTGTTATGATCTGGAATGCACTGCCTGAAAAGGTAGTTGAGGCAGATTTAACAGTAACTTTCAAAAAGGAATTGGAAATATATTTGAAAAGGAAAGATTTGCAGGGCTATGGGGAAAGAGCAGGGAAGTGGGACTAATTGTATAGCCCCTTCAAAGAGGCACAGGCACGATGGGCCGAATGGCCTTCTCTGTGCTGTACGATTCTATAAACATAGCTCTGGAGAATTTTAGTGGAATAAGTGGTTTAATCTGAAAATTGCAGGTTCTTTGAGCACCTAGCCCCATTTTTTAATTCAATTTCTGGCTTTGCTTTGTTTACAGGTGTCTTTATTCCCCTGCCCGGATGAGCCAGTCGATTGCTTCACCTTCAAACAAAGAAGTTTCGGAATTAGCTGACCGGCTCAGGAGGTCCAGAACCCAACTAGGGATTCATAAAGAACAGACCCCTGGCAAAACACCGAAAGCTCAGCCAACCCTCAGCAAAGGGAATGTAAAAGGAACCCATAAGCATTGTGACAGCGATGTAATGTCCAAAACTGTTACACGACACAAGCAAAGGCCTTGATCGTAACACTTTTAAGAGTAATTGTGGGACACTGAATTACTTTCAAAATCCACACACATTTATTTAATTTGGCATCTGTGATCGTACGGTTGGAGAAGCAAAGTTACATATAAGTACAGCAGAAGCAGCTTGATGGTGGTGGTTCACCACCACCTTCTCAAGGCAATAAATGCTGGTCTTGCCAGCGACACACATATCCCGTGAAATGTATTAAAAAAGTGCAGAATCTCTCTGAAGGGTCCTTAGTTGCTTGTAGTGTGCTCTATTTGTCTTTGTAGAAATACTACTGAGTAGCAGGCCCGAGATGTGTATGTAACAATAAGGGAATTAAGGGTTATGGGCAGCGGGCGGGTAAGTGGAGCTGAGTCCACGGCCAGATCAGCCATGATCTTGAGTGGCGGAGCAGGCTCGAGGGGCTAGATGGCCTACTCCTGTTCCTAATTCTTATGTTCTTATGTTCTTATGTAACATGGAGCTCGGTTGTCATCAGTAGACAATGATCTTCGAACAGTAGCTGGATTTTTACATGACGATGGCTCCAAATGACTAGGTTTGGGGTCAGAATTGCATCTTCTGTCAGTTACTTCCCCCTGTCTTAATGTGGCGCATGCGATCAAGATGTGAGGGTTCTAGGTTTTCAACAATGTTGTTCCTGGTTCAAGTCACCTCACTGCTTGCCCACCTACTTGCCCAATGATATGCATCCTGCTCAGGAATGGGCTTCTTCCCCTATGGGCTCAGACTTTCTAGGGTTGGCTACGGCTAACCTTGACCTTAAAAGGGAAGGAGAAGGTGGAAACACCACACATGGCTGAGGTTGTCTACAACATGGGACAAAAACCAAGCTTGCTGAGTTTAAGGCTCCCTCTATTCTACCACAATGCTGTATCGAAGGACATTGACAATGTTCAGTAATGTGAAGAACCTTCTGAAATTAACTTGACTTTTATGAATCCAGATTCAGTCCATGCAGCCATTTTACTTTACAATTCACCCTGACATGAGAGAGAAGAGGAAGGTTATATCCCTGTTAGGCCAACACAGAGATGAGGACCAGGTTTTTAGGAACCACCCCTTCCAGTCACTGTGATTGCAGCTCTGAAGAGGATATGCTTACAGGCACTAAAAACACAAAACAATATGGCTTTGATCAGAGTACCCAAGCAAGTTTTGAAAAGAGCAATGTGACCATATAGAAAGGGCTTGGTTATCAACAAGTATTGGTGGTGTTGCAAGCAAACGCATGCAAGATTGGAAGCTATTGTTACTTTATGTTCAACTCCACCTTTTCTGTAATTTGGTGCAGCCTGTACACATTTTATAAAACTAATTAAAATGAAATGCCTTAAACGTGTTGTGATATTATTTACAGTTGTGGTTTGTGTGGTCAGTGAAAGGGCTTACCGTGGCTGAAAGAGAATAGTTGCAATCGGGATGGTCTGGTGGCATTGGAGATTGCTGTGCCAACAGGCGGTGCCACTCAATGATAAGACACAGGTTCTTACTCCCTATTCTCCAAACAGTGAGTGTTCCATTTTAACAGATTGTCGGGACAAGGCACTGATGTAGGTGGAAGCTTTGTTCCCATAGGAAGGGAAGGAAAAGAGTGTGGATCAAACCGAGAAGTCGCAGACCATCTGGTGACTGGCTCAACAACAGCATTGGCACAAGATTAGAAATATGCTGTCTGCCTACCTTTTTGACAGAGGTGTATGGCATGCAGGGTATGGAAGGAAAGAGGGAAAAAATGAAAATGTGAGCTTTGGGGGGGTGGGGTGGGGGGAGAGAGAGAGATTGGGGAGAGAGAGAGGTTGGGAGGGAGAGAGAGAGGTTGAGGGGAGAGAGAGAGAGAGGTTGGGGGGAGAGAGAGGTTGAGTGGGAGAGAATGAGATTGGGGGGTTGAGAGAGAGAGCTTTTGGAGAGGAGAGAGAGAGAGCTTTGGGGAAGGAGAGAGAGAGAGCTTTGGGGGGGGAGAGAGAGAGCTTGGGGGTGTAAGAGAGAGAGTGAGCTTGGGGGGGGAAGAGAGAGAGCTGGAGGGGGAGAGAGAGAGAGAGCTTGTGGGGGGGGGGGGGAAGAGAGAGAGAGGTTGGGGGGGAGAGAGGTTGGGCGGGGGGGAGAGAGCGAGAGAGAGGTTGGGGGGTGTCATGTATGTAACCACAATATAACACCACTCTATTACTGTATACACGCAACCTAGATGCACACCTTGACTACAAGGGGTGAACTTGTGGGAGACACTCCTTACCTGATCACACAGGTATAAAAAGGGAGGTCCCATGCAGGGTCATCGTCTTTGGAGTCCTGTGAATAAAGAGTTCAAGTCACAGAGTAACCTTGTTCCCAGAATGTGCCTCGTGTGGTTTCATACTGTAGAGTAAGGACTTTACATTGGCGACGAGAAACGGGAATTCGCGACCCACGAAAATGGCCACCGGTAGCACAGACGAACGGTACTGTGTTGGGGAAGACTGCGACGATTTTGTCAAGAGACTTCAGCAAAGCTTCGTTATGAAAGAATGGCTGGGGGATGCTGCGGCCGACAAGCGAAGGGCTCATCTCTTGACCAGCTGCGGATCAAAGACTTACGCGCTCATGAAGGACTTACTAGCACCTGAAAAGCTGGCGGACAAAATCTTTGAAGAACTTAGCAAATTGATCGGGGAGCACCTCAAACCGGCGAGTAGCATACATATAGCCCGACACAGATTCTACACCCACCGACGTCGTGAAGGACAGAGAATACCGGACTTCGTAGCGGACCTCCGGCGTTTGGCCAGCCTCTGTAAGTTCACAGACGCCTGTAGAGGGGAGATGCTAAGGGACTTCTTTATCAAGGGCATCGGTCATGCGGGAATTTTACACAAATTAATTGAGACCAAGGATTTGACCTTGGCAGCGGAAGTGTCGATAGCTCAAACTTTCATGGCGGGGGAGGAAGATACAAAAATAATATACGTGCGCAATTCTGCCTCTAACGCAGCGATGGATCAGGGAGTCATCATCATCAATGCGACTCAGAGCCCTGCAGGCATGCAGGGGCAGTCCGACACTCCCCAGGCAGCAATAGACCTCAGAGTAGGTCTTCAACAGAGACAATGGCAGGCTGAACGGACATTCACGCCATCACAGTGGACAATGAGACCCGGGATGGGGCCATTGACACCCACTAATAGGGTACTTAAGAGCAGTCAAAGGTACAGTCAGCGCGGAATGCATGGCCATAGTCCCTTTGTCCCCAACAATGGAAACTTTAACTCATGCTGGAGGTGTGGGGGAAAACACTCAGCTAAATCTTGCAGATTTCAACAGTTTGTCTGCAGAAAGTGCAATCTCAGTGGCCACTTAGATCGAATGTGCAGGAAGTCTGCAACCAGACTAATATATGAGGTGGATGGACCAGAAGAGGGTTCTTTGAGGCAGGATGACTTTTGGGTCAAATCAATGGACGGCGAGGTTCAGCGGGTCCATGTGGCGAATATTCACAGTTCATACACCAAAACGCCACCAATGATGATGAGGGTTTCATTAAATGGTATTCCAGTATGCATGGAGCTGGACACTGGGGCCAGCCAGTCACTCATGGGCGTTCAGCAATTTGAGAAGCTATGGCCACTTAAAGCCAGTAGACACAAATTAGCACATATTGAGACACAATTACGGACTTGCACTAAAGAAATCATGCCGGTGCTAGGCAGTGCAATGTTGGCTGTCACACACAATGGGTTAGTGAATTGGCTACCGCTCTGAATTATCCCAGGCAATGGTCCCGCACTGTTGGGGAGGAGCTGGTTAGCCGAGATGAACTGGAAATGGGGGGATGTTCATGCAATGTCATCTGTGGAGCGAAGTTCTTGCTCACAAATCCTACAACAATCCGATTCACTATTCCAACCTGGCATTGGGACTTTCAAAGGCACTAAAGTAGTGATACACATCACCCCGGACGCCAGGCCAGTGCACCACAAAGCCAGAGCGGTGCTGTATGTGATGCAGGAAAAGATCGAGAGCGAATTCGACCAGCTGTTGATAGAGGGCATCATCTTGCCTGTTGAATTCAGCAACAGGGCGAGCCCCATCGTTCCCGTCCTAAAAGTGGATGGCTCTGTCAGGATCTGTGGAGACTACAAGGCCACCATCAATCGGGTGTCCCTACAAGATCAATACTCGCTCCCGAGTGTGGAGGACCTCTTCGCCACACTGGCAGGACCTCACTTCAGCCTATATGACCCAGGAGCTGGCCGACGAATCCAAACTACTGACCACCATCACCACGCACAGGGACTGTTCATTTATAACAGGTGCCCGTTTGGCATTCGATCAGCGGCCGCGATTTTTCAACGAAACATAGAAAGCCTGCTTAAATCCATTCCTGGAACGATCGTTTTCCAGGACGACATTCTCATCACGGGTCGAGACACTGAGGAACACCTCCACAACCTAGAAGAGGTGCTACGCCGACTGGACCGGGTAGGCCTGCGACTCATGAAATCTAAATGTGTGTTCTTAGCTCCTGAGGTTGAGTTTCTGGGCAGGAGGGTTGCTGCAGATGGGATTCGGCCCACCGAATCCAAAACAGAGGCGATTCGACGAGCACCCAGGCCCTGCAACACATCGGAGCTGTGTTCATTCCTGGGACTGTTGAACTATTTCGGGAACTTTCTGCCAAACTTGAGCACGTTGTTGGAGCCGCTACACATGCTCCAGTGTAAGGGTTGCGATTGGTTTTGGGGGAACTGTCAGGAACAGGCTTTTGATTGGGCGCGAAACCTACTTTGTTCAAACAAGTTGTTGACCCTGTACGACCCCTGTAAAAAATTGGTTCTGACATGTGATGCATCTTCCTATGGAGTTGGGTGCGTGTTGCAGCAGGGCAATGCTGAGGGTCAACTACAACCTGTGGCTTATGCCTCCAGGTCGCTCTTTCAAGCAGAACAGGGATATGGGATGGTCAAGAAGGAAGCGCTTGCATGTGTCTATGGAGTAAAAAAAATGCATCAGTACCTCTTTGGTAGGAAGTTTGAATTAGAGACGGACCACAAACCATTAATATCCCTGTTGTCAGACAGCAAGGCTATCAATGCCAACGCATCAGCTTGCATACAGCGATGGGCTCTCACGTTGGCTGCTTATGACTACTCCATCCGGCACCGGCCCGGCACTGAAAATTGCATTGACGCGCTCAGCAGGCTTCCACTGGCCACCATTGAGGGTCAAAACGCTGAGATGATCATGGCTGTCGATGCCTTTGATAGCGCAGGCTCCCCCATCACAGACTGCCAGATGAAAATCTGGACAAACAGAGATCCCCTCCTATCCCTGATTAAGAATCGTGTCCTGACTGGGGATTGGGCGTCCGCACACGGAGCATGCCCTGAGGAGGTCAGACCGTTCCACAGATGGATGGATGAGCTCTCCATCCAAGCCGACTGCCTATTTTGGGGCAGCCGGGTAGTTATGCCCCAGAAGGGTAGGGAGGCATTCATCAGGGAATTCCACAGCAAGCACCCAGGCATTGCGCTGATGAAGATCATTGCCCGGTCACACGTTTGGTGGCTGGAATTGATTCAGACCTGGAACACTGTGTTCGCAGGTGCACAATGTGTGCCCAGCTGGGTAATGCCCCCAGGGAGGCCCCGCTCAGCCCATGGCCCTAGCCCACCAGGCCATGGTCACGCATTCATGTTGACTACGCGGGCCCGTTCATGGGTAAGATGTTCCTTATTGTGGTAGATGCGTACTCGAAATGGATCGAGTGCATCATTCTGAATTCATGCACGTCATCCACCACCGTGGAAAGCCTACGTCTGATCTTTGCAACCCATGGCCTGCTGGACATCCTGGTTAATGATAATGGCCCATGTTTCACAAGCTACGAATTCCGAAAGTTTATGTCGGGCAATGGCATTAACCACTTCAGGACTGCGCTGTTCAAGCCAGCCTCCAACGGCCAGGTGGAACGTGCAGTCCAAATCATTAAGCAAGGTATGCTCAGGATTCAAGGACCCTCCCTACAATGCCGCCTATCGCGTCTCCTGTTGGCCTATAGATCCCGACCGCACTCGCTCACGGGGGTCCCGCCCGTAGAGCTACTAATGAAACGGACACTCAAAACACAGTTGTCCTTCAATCACCCAGTCCTGACCGACATAGTTGAGGGCAAGCGCAAGTCACAAAACGAGTACCATGACCATAATTCGAGGGGGAGATGTATAGAAATAAATGATCCTGTATTCGTCCTCAATCATGCCAAAGGGCCCAAATGGCTTGAGGGCACTGTAATTGACAAAGAGGGGAATAGGGTCATCATGTAAAACTCAACAATGGTCAGATATGATGTAAGCATCTGGACCAAGTAAAAAAAAGGTTCAGCATCGACACGGAGGAACCTGAAGAAGACCATGAGATGGAGCTCACAACACCGCCAGTGAATGAGCAACAAGAGCATTCAGAAGAATGCACAGTCCCTGCGGTCAGCCCGGACAGGCCGGAATCACCATAGGTGACAGACACTCACGTCAGTATCCAACAACCAGAGCCCCAACTGCGGCGCTCCACGAGGGAGCATAGACCACATGAAAGACTAAACCTATGATCCCAATAAGACTTTGGGGGGAGGTGATGTGATGTATGTAACCACAATGTAACACAACTGTATTACTGTAAACACTCAACCTAGATGCACAACTTGACCACAAGGGGTGAACTTGTGGGAGACACTCCTTACCTGATCACACAGGTATAAAAAGGGAGGTCCCACGCAGGGTTATCGTCTTTGGAGTCCTCTGAATAAAGAGTTAAGGTTACAGAGTGACCTTGTTCCCAGAATGTGCCTCGTGTGGTTTCATACTGTAGAGTAAGGACTTTACAGGGGAGAGAGAGAGCGCTTTGGGGGGGGAAGAGAGAGAGAGAGCTGGGGAGGGAGAGCGAGATTTTTGCGGGGGAGAGAGCTTTGCGGGGAGAGTGAGAGCTTTGGGGGCGGTGAGAGAGCTTGGTGGGGGAGAGAGAGAGCTTTGGGGGGGGGGATGGGGAGAGAGAGAGAGAGCGAGCTTGCGGGGTGGGGGGGGGATGAGAGAGAGCTGGTGGTGGGTGAGAGTGAGAGAGCTTGCGGTGGCAGCAGGGGAGAGAGAGAGCTGGGAGGAGAGAGAGAGAGCTTGTGCGGGGGGAGAGAGAGAGCTAGTGGCGGGGGGAAATGAGAGAGCTTGGGGGGGGGAGAGGGGGAGCTTGGGGGGAGCTGGGGATGTGAAGAGAGAGAGAGAGCATGGGGGGAAGGGAGAGAGAGAGCTGCGGCGGGGGAGAGAGAGAGAGAGGGAGCTTGAGGGGGGGGGGTGGAGGAGAGAGAGAGCTTGCGGGGGGGGTGGAGAGAGAGAGCTATGGGGGGTGGGGAAGAGAGAGCTTGCGGGGGAGAAAGAAAAAAATTGGGGGAGGGGTGATCTTGCGGGGGGGCAGAAGAGAGCTGGGGAGGGGTGAGAGAGTGCTTGGGAGTGGGAATAGAGAGCTTGGGAGTTGGGGGGTAGAGAGAGAGCTTGATAGGGAGAGAGAGAGCTGGGGGGAGAGAGAGTTTGGAGGGGGGAAGACAGAGTTTAGTCATTTGGGTCTATTTTAGTTATTTTTAAATGTGTTCTGGTAGCACTTAGGTTCCCATGAGCCTTTGTTCTAATTATTTACGCCCCCCCCACCCCCCTCACCTCAGCACCATTATGAGCACCAATGGGTTCCCAATGGGAATTCGCCTGTACGAGCTATTTGGAGGAAGAGGAGGGCTGTCATGCAGGTCGTACTAATCAAGATTTGCTCTTTGCCCAACTGCTGGTATCTGAATAGCCACATCTATAGACAAATGTGAAAAAACTTCATTTTACCAACGGTCGGTTCCTCTCCTGAAAGGACAGTGGGTCAGCTGACCTGATGGCACCAGTACCGTGAATACCTGACTAAACGTAGCACTGGTTGCTTCCTCCAATGCAGCGTTACATTTTAGAGATTTACACTAAAAGAAGTGGTATGTGCAAAAAATACAATCGTACCGGTTGCAGCCCATTGCATTGTGGAACGCGGGGTCCATGCCATGATTTGGCAGCATGGAACTCTGCTCGGCTTATATTCAATGGAATTTAGAAGAATGAGAGGGGATCTCATAGAAACATATACAATTCTGACGGGATTGGACAGGTTAGATGCAGGAAAAATGTTCCCGATGTTGGGGAAGTCCAGAACCAGGGGTCACAGTCTAAGGATAAGGGGTAAACCATTTAGGGACTGAGATGAGGAGAAACTTCTTCACCCAGAGAATTGTGAACCTTTGTAATTCTCTACCACAGAAAGTTATTGAGGCTAGTTCTTTCGATATATTCAAAAGGGAGTTAGATGTGGCCCTTACGGCTAAAGGGATCAAGGGGTATGGAGAGAAAGCAGGAATGGGGTACTGAAGTCGCATGATCAGCCATGATCATATTGAATGGTGGTGCAGGCTCCAAGGACCGAATGGCCTACTCCTGCACCTAGTTTCTATGTTTCTATGCCACGGCACCTCGCTCCCAGGTGGTCCAGATTTGGGGCCTGCAGAGTCGGCACGTTGGCCCTCCCCAAAACAATAACTTTCAGCAATTTCCAGGGGTTCAGGATTGTAGTGCTGTTCTAACTTGCTTAGAATCTCCGTCAGTGGCGTGTCCTTTGGCTTGTCGGGAACAAGCACAATTTTCAGGGTTTCATGCACCTCGGGGACTGCTTCAGTCAAAAAAATAGCTCGTTTTTTTTCTAATACCACGGTTTTTATCAGGTACTTTGAAGATACTATTCAGGGTGAAAAACATTTCTAGTCGCTCTACATACACTCCGAATGTCTCAGTCATGATGGAACTCACCCAAGCATCCTATTATTCCTATAGGTGCAGCCACCAGGACTCTGACAGTTCAGCCAAGTTTGCTTATATTTGCTTGAAAAACCTTGGATATTTAGCATAACACAGACCCTCTCAAATTCTCTTCACCAACAACAATTACAGCTAGTGAATCCAAAAATCCTATCCTCATTCGCCAATGTGATATATTCTGACGACATCACTTGCAAACACACTCTACAAGATGTCTCCAACACAGAAACATGTCATCATGTGACTTTGTCTTTACATCAGTAGTTGCGTTATCACAGTAGATTACTAGGGGAATGTCTATTTCATGGTCAGACAGAGGTCTCATCTCTGCTGCTCCCTGTTCTGAAAATGAGCCACATCAAACATGGAGGTACTGGCTGTGAGTATAAATTAGATGGTAGAGTGATCCCTTGGTGATGTGTGGAAACTCCTAGTGACTAGTTACTGGGCAAATTAGTTGTAACTTGTGAGGAAAATGTATCCAGAAGTATACATTGCGCGGGATGGTGTGGGGGAGAGGGAGGGGGAATGGGAGAAAAGTTTTTAAAAAAATCTCACTGTTCTCTTCACAGCAATACTTGAGCGCAGCCTACAGATGCTGTCATACATCCAATCAGAATTGCTATGGGTTCTGCTAGACAGTAGTGAGCATAATGGCTCTCAGCGCAGTATTGTAGCTTCAATAAGGTACAGAGCAATAGAGACAATGGCTGGGGTTTACCCACTTCTACGCTTTCCAGACTGCAATTTTCCATGGCTTAATCAGCAGCATTCTTCACCTCTGAGTCCCTTCTAAAGCATATAATCTGCACTGACATTCCAGTGCAGTACTGAGGAAATGCTGCATTGTTGGAGATGCTGTCTTTGGGATGAGACGTTAAACCGAGGTCCTGTCTGCCCTCTCAGCTGGTCATAAAAGATCCCATCGTACTATTTCAGAGAAATGCGGGGGAGTTCTCCTGAGTATCCCAGCCAATAATTATCTCTCAACCTACATCATAAAAATAGATTATCAGGATAACCCTGGCCAATAGCTCTATTCTTGACAACTTATTAACTTGAATGATATTTGAAGAGGATTCCAGTTGATCAGGAGTCTGCATTGTGCTTGCATTGAAACACACTGACAGACTCAAAATGTTCCATCAACCTCCTTCGTGCAGGGGATTTTGGCCTGCCATTAATTACGCGCAGAGGTTTTCATTTTTTGCAAAATAGGACAAAAGCAAAATACTGTGGATGCTGGAATCTAAAATAAAAACAGAAAATGCTGGAAATGCTCAGCATTCCAGGCAGCATCTGTGGAGAGAGAAACAGAGTTAACATTTCAGGTCGATGACCCTTTGAATGGTAACTCTGTTTCTCTCTCTATTGATGCTGCCTGACCTGCTGAGTAACTCCAGCATTTTCTGAGAAATAGGACACCTCACTTTGCATCCCATCACAGCAATAAGCAAAGTTGTTGCTCTCCATTTCCAATTTGGTTTGAGATTGCTAAATTGTCCAATTTAAAGTTCTTATGAAAATAGTTTCAGTTTGAATATAAAGTGAAGTATTTACACTTCTATCGATCCATAAATCCAATCTCCATCAAAGAGGTTTGGAAGGAGGTTGCAAGTCTAGAGATCAAAATTTTTTTGTCAGATCATTGCTCATCTTCAAAACATAACTTACAACGAAATCCCCATACCATTTCATTGAGTTTTCTCTCCAAAATGGCGCAGGAATGAAAGTCCGCATTATCCGAATACCTCACTATTTGTTCTGCTCCATCTGAGATCAATGCTGGCTTACAAGTTCAAACAGTTTCATGCTGAGCATGGGTTGTAAATTGGCTAAGATGATTTGGGGGAAAGGATGTCTTCAGGGGAAAGTTAATAGTAGGATATCTAAGAGTCATTTAGCCATATCTGAATGTGTCAACTTGATAACTCTGTTTAGGTTTTATTGCAGTAGTAAAGCAATTAGGAGAGTTGGGTGCCTGGTTATTTAGTTTAAGTTGTTATTCTGTGGCATTTGTATGTACCATGATTTGTTGGTTGTATGCATGAAATGTAGTGATCAAAGGTAAACTTAGTTTAAGAAATGTAAGGAAACTAGTGGGCATCGTTTCAGAATAAGGGGTCACCCATTTAAAACAGGATGAGGAGGAATTTCTTCTCTGAGAGGGTCCTGAATCTTTTGAATTCTCTGTCCCAGAGAGCTGTGGAGGCTGGGTCATTGAATATATTTAAAGTGGAGATAGACAGATTTTTGAACGATAAGGGAGTCAAGAGTTATGGGGAGCGGGCAGGGAAGTGGAGTTGAGTCCAAAATCAGATCAGCCAGGATCTTATTAAAAGGCGGAGCAGGCTTGAGGAGCTAAATTGCCTATCCCGGCTTCTATTTCTGATGCTTATGTTTTTATGAAACACTGTTTAGTGGCACACACTGGAATCACAGAAAGTGTGGTGTCTCAGTAGCTTGCTCATACTGGAATAGTAAAGTATGAAAAAGACCTGAGCTCTCATACTAGTTTTGTGTAGTACGAGGTTTCCTTTAAGATCTGATCCTGCATTACTACAACTGAGTGTGTGTGTAATCTGACGTTTAAAGCAACAAAACGAAAAAGAACAAGAAAGCAGTCCAACAAATGGTGTTTGTAAATTCTCCGCCACTGCCTGAAAAAATGAGTGACCAACAAAGATCTGTGGCTTGCTAATTCTTCTCAAGTCTCAGAAACAACTCTTGAGGAACCAAATTTTGACATTTTACCTCTTTACCTCTTTCCCTGGCAGCAGTGGGACTTCCTTCTGCTTCAGAGTCGGCACTGATGTTAGCTTATGGACAATTTGGTGATGCAATTTACTTGCTATAGTGTGACCTTTTTCAATAAAATTCTTCTGTTGAACAGAAACAATTTCCACACCTCAATATTCATCTTCTAAGCAGCATCTTTTTGATATTCGCATTTAACTTTTGCTCCTTGCATGAAGTTGCTGTACCATTTACACACAAATAACGGAAGCACCATTAGCCTCCCCATTATTCTGACTGCAAATTCTGGCCCAATATTGTCATGTTTGTAACTACAATGTAACACCACTGTATTACTGTACACACTCAACTTAGATGCATGCCTTGACCACAGGGGGTGAACTTGTGGGAGACACTTCTTACCTGATCACACAGGTATATAAAGGGAGGTCCCACACAGGGTCATCACTTCTGGAGTCCTGTAATAAAGAGTTAAGGTCACAGAGTTGTCTTGTCCCTAGAATGTGCCTCGTGTGGTTTCATGCTGTAGAGTAAGGACCTTACATTGGCGACGAGAAACGGGATTTCACGACCCACGAGAATGGCCACCAGTATCATAGAGGAACGGTACTGTGTTGGGGAAGACTGGGACGATTTTGTCGAGAGGCTTCAGCAAAGCTTCGTTACTAAAGACTGGCTGGGGGATGCAGCGGCCGACAAGCGATGGGCTCATCTTCTGACCAGCTGCAGACCAAAGACTTATGCGCTTGTTGGAGCGGATTTTTGGACATATACTTGATTAGTATACGGGACCAAACATTTGTTTTATTTTCCCCTTTAATGAATTTTGTAGGGGACAATACTGATGCATTATGCTTTATATAAAAAAAACAGTTATACTTCAAGGTTTGCTGGCCTTGAGTTATGGAGATAGGAAAGTGAGATAATGAAGACTGGAGAGTTAAGTGCTGGGTATGTTTGTTTATACCGGTGCCAAAAGCCTGCACTTGTTTGTACTGCCCTGTCACAATGCAGGATGGTTTATATCAAAAGCTTAGCCTTTGATAATAAAAGCTTTGTAGTGCTAAAGCATGTGTTGTAAAGTGACGTAATTTGTAAGATAAAAGAACTTCACTGGAGATACCAATTTGAGAAGCTGGTTAAAGACAGGGGTCTTTAACACTTCTCCCAAAGCTTTGTCTTCGATTTAATAAACCTCTCTTTATATATTATACAGTCTCGGAAATATTTTTCCACAACAAAATGGCATCACGAACAGGATACTGTCTGATCAGACGTGATCACTTAAGACAGTATCTGGAATCTGGTGTTAGAGACTGAAAAGAGAGGTGTACGGGCACGACGGGATAGTGTATAAGATACGAGTAAACAGATAGAGGGAAGAGGCTGACTAACCAGTTTGAGTTGTCCCTTTAGTAAATAAGGTCGGTGCGGAAGGGAACTGATCACTCCAACCTAGAGCCGAAAACTCCGGTGGTAAGGAAACACGCTAGCTTTGTTGCAAAGACAAAGGGTCTCCACAGAGTAGTCGTGGCCGTGAGTATTACAAAAACAAAGGGAGACGTCCGAGACTGGCGAACATGGAAGGTAAGGAAGTGAATATAAAACGCGGGCTGCCCGGGTCATTAATTAATTCCTATCATTAATTGTAACTTGCGTAATTACGTAATGCCATAAAAAAAGCTGATAGTGACTATCTTAAGTGACATATGGATCCAGACATAAACTTTGTAGAATGAAGAGAGACTTTTGTGAGTGTCTATTTTGAATGAAGAGAGTACTCGAGTGATTTTGACTGTGGAATGAATGAAAGCCTGTTTTAAGAAGGTGTGGAGTTGCCTGCCTGTTTTAGCTCCACCCACTCTTTCCAAACAGGGTGAAATGTTTTTTTAACCCTTCGTAGTGTTGTCAAGTATGTGGGAAGTTTAAGAAACTGTGAACCTTATGGTATTACATTTTAAGTTAGAAACGAAGGTGTGGATATATTCGGATGATAAGTTACGGAGCTAGGAAATGCACAAAGGATAGATTTGTTGAGTAAAAGATAAAAATACACGGTCCCGGTAGTAAAAAAAAAAGAATTTGACACGCTCACTTACTTGTCGAAAGAAAACATGCAATTGGGTTGAAAGACATAAATTTAGTCCAGGAATGAGATAAAGAATGCCTTTTAAAATGCTCCCATTTTCCTTTGTGTAAAACCTTGACACGAAAGCTTCTAGCTCAGTAAAAAAAAAAAGAGTTTTCAATTTAGAAATACCTTCAGGGATCAGGTCAAACTCCTGGGCGAGTGGTGAGCTATCTGTGAAGGTGTAAAAGGGACTTTTGAAAAAGGCTAAAACAGTAAGCTTTAGCAGTTTAGAAAAGAAAAAGATAAAGCAAGAAAAGGTCTCTGCCACGGGAACAGGAGGAGGGCAGAAAAGGGGGACTTGCCATAATTGTGGAAAACCGGGCCATTTTGCCAGGGAATGCAAAGGGAAAGGCAGTGAAAAGCAATGTACGTATTGTGGTAAAAAAGGGCACCTGGAAGTGACATGCTATGGTAAAAATGGCTATCCTAATAAGGCAAGGACCCTGTCAGAACAGGAATACCAGCAGTGGCAGGCGTACAAAGCCACCCGGTGATGTCCGGCGGCCCCTGTACAAAGTAAAAAGGAGGGAAGGATATATGTGTCTGCACTAGTAGGGGGCCGACAGTGTGAGATGCTAGTGGACACGGGAGCCTCAATATCCATTACCAATATGCCCCTTCCCATCACCGACAAGAAGGCTCTGATAAACGGAATAGATGAACGGCCCACAATGGCCTACCTGAGTACCACCTAATTGGTGGAAATTGATAACTTATATATACCCATGAGATTTTACGTATGCAAGAATCATGAGGGAACAATATTGGGGAATGATGTAATGAGGAACTTTAAGGCCCTGATTGATTGCGGCAAGGGGAAACTGACATGGCCAAAGGCGGATGGCAGTAAGGGAGATTTAGGACAGATAGCCCACCATGTGGACAGTATAGGTGTAGCTACAGCCACAAAAACTGATTGGCTTATCGGGACTGGAGGGTATGGAGGCATATGTGCCTCTGTGCCCGGGGTCTGGGCACAGTCAAAATTGGATACTGGAAAGGTGAAGATGGATCCTATTAAAGTCCCTGGACCACCTCATAAACCACACCGACAATACCCTATAAGACCTGAAGCTAGAACAGCGGTGGTAGAAATAGTAAAAGGGCTAGTGGAAAAGGGTATCTTAAAAGAAACAGTTAGCACCACTAACTCCCCAACATGGCCGGTAGGGAAACCAGATGGGAGTTATAGACTCACTATCGACTACACTGCCCTTAACAAGGTCACCCCCAAATTACACCCGATAATGGCCAGCCTCTCCACAATCCTTGCCTTATAGAGTGGGGCCCTGACCAAGAACAGGCATATAGTAAACTCAAGTCAGAACTAGTCTCCGCACCTGGATTAGGACTGCCTGACATGGGTAAGGCTTTCCACATCCACTGTAACAATGAAGGTGGGTTCTATATGGCCGTGGTCACCCAATATCATGGGGATAAAAGGAGACCTATAACCTATTACTCTACCACCGAAAGCTCGGTGGTGACTGGGTTATCCAGATGTATAGCCGAGCTAGATTGCGCAGCTTGGGCGGTAAAAATTAAGCGAGCCTGTGGTGATGACTGGAAACATCATTCTCCACACTAAACACACATTGGTAGAAATGTTAAACACAGGAAAACTGAGAACCGTATCTAATATGAGACTGGCAAAGTGGGAAGCAGTCCTCTTAACACCCAACAAAGCGGTAACCATAATTAGGGATGTAGGAAACAACCCCGCAGAAGGTATGATGGGTGAAGGGGAACCCCACTTTTTTGAAGAGGTATGTGAGGATATAGAAGAGGATAGAATAAAAGACGCCCCCCTTCAAACCGCAGAACAAACCTTGTTTGTGGACGGCTGACGAAAATACGTAGAGGGACTACCTCGTACCGGATGGGCCGTAGTTAACCAGGATCTAGAGACAGTTGAATCAGGGCGAATTAATGGGGGGGTCGTCAGCTCAAGTGGCAGAACTGGTAGCCCTCACCCGGGCACTGGAATTATCGGAAAATAAGATTGTTAATATCTATACGGACAGTAGATATGCATTCGGGGTAGTACACGATTATATGACAGCATGGGGGAGAAGGGGTGTTTGCGATGGATAAAGACATAACTTAGCAAATACCAGTTGATATCAGCTGTGAAAAAGATATTGGTTTAATTGGAAAAAAAAAGAATTTGAAGAGGTAAAAAACACTCTCCATTGATAATGATTTTAAATTATTAAAATTAAGTCAGTGCCGCTGGGGCCCGAGACGAACAGATAAGTATTGAGAAACTACACCAGGACACTTCTGAGGAAGAAATAGGTATGTGGACAAAGCAGGGCACAACGCAAGGGAAGGATAATGTTTGGAGATGAAACGACAAGGTAATGGCGCCTGAATGCATACAGAATACTTTATTGGAGTTGCATCTTGGCCTGTCTCATTCAGGATGAGAGGCCATGACCGGGAGTCTTGGGAGAGATTGGTGGTGGAAAGGGATGGGGAGAGATATTGCTAAATATTGCCATCGATGCGTTACGTGCGCAAAATATAATCCAGGCAGGCCCATTAAAATTAAAATGGGACACCAGCCCCATCCACGGGGGCGATGAGAACACGTACAAATTGATTTCACAGGTCCTTTGCCCCCATCCCATGGAAAAAGATATTGCCTAGTGATTATAGATCAATTCACCCGGTGGGTGGAAGCTTTCCCCACACGTGATTGCACTGCCTCAACAGTGGCAAGGATATTGACCGAGCAGGTGATTCCCCGATGGGGAGTGCCTCTTCAGATAGATTCCGACGAAGGCACCCACTTCACCGGAAAAATTGTAAAAACAATATGCCAGCTGATGGGCATAAAACAAAAATTCCACATCCCCTACCACCCGCAGAGTTCTGGAATGGTAGAGCACATGAACCGTACCCTTAAGAACGCCCTGGCAAAGGCCATGCAAACGTTAGGAAAAATGTGGACAGAAGTATTACCCATTATATTGATGAAGTTAAGAGCTACGACAAATCGGACAACCGGATTAACTCCTTATGAACTAATGACAGGAAGGGCGATGCAATTACCAGAGAATATCATAACAGGGGGGGCCAATGTAGGCCCATTAAAAGACAAAATAAAACGGTATGTGTTGGAACTAAGTACTCAATTAAAAGGGATGCGTAAATTAGTTAGGGACAATCAGGAAGAAAGAGACGCGGAAGCAGAGCTTACAAAGCTCCCTGAAGTCCCGTTGGCGGGAAGTCGCGTTATGGTAACGGTCCTCCCGAGAAAGCCGGGGTTTGCCCCAAAAATGGATAGGACCGTATGAGGTTATAATCAGCAGGGACACGTGTGCCTGCATCGATGTTAAAGGGAATGGACAATGGAAGCATCGGACCCAGCTTAAGGTTTTTGAACCAGCCGTTTAGCAAACGTATTAGTTGTTGTTGTTTGTCTATTTACAGATTGACAGCGAGAGATTCTTCAAGCAAGCCATTTGGCCATTTTGCCTTTGACTATTTGTTAAATATAGAGTAATAAGATGATGAAATTATATATTGCGATCGGTGCGATTACCATAGTTCGTGTTAGGTCCAGTCTGCTAGCTAGACTGAAACGAGAGTTACATGTGAATACCTTTTTGTACATGTCTTATGTTTATGCGCAAAATGAGAACTTTTCTAGTTGCTGGGTATGTTCGCACATCCCCATACATAGCAAAGGAGGCATCCCTTTGAGGTCAATCTCCCTTAACATCTCGGAAGTAGCAGAGTGGGTAATGCGACAAAACGGTACAGGGGAAGTAAATGATACTTGGAACCAGAGTGGGGATAAAGAAACGTGGAGATCGGGGGGTTACCTTTTGGATGCATTTGACGGATGGTACCAGCCGGAATACAATAGGTCGGTACGACCCCCGTTCCTGGTTTTGACCAACACCTCAGGAGTTGGAAGGCCCACCGCTGACATTTGTTTTACTAGAGACCTGACTGGTGAGGAAACAGGTTTTATAGCAGGATATAGCAATTGTACACAATACTTTAACCTCACCAGGTGGAACATAATAGCCAGCGAAACAACAAACCAGAGGTTCTTTGAAATAGAGGGTTTAAAGAATCAGACAAGTAGCCAGGACTGGGACCCTAAGATTAGGTGGTGACGGGGGCTGAGAGAGAGATTGGGATCGAATCTAACAGCATACAATGGCACTTATTTTGTGTGCGGGCATAAGGCCTACCCCTGGTTGCCTCAGAACTGGAGGGGGTCCTGTTATTTGGGATATGTGGTCCCTTTTGTCAGACGGGTACGTACTTTAGCAGAAGTATAGACACCAGGTCGACTAAGACGAGATCTTACCCCGGTAGAGAGGCTATTTGGGGTCATGATGCTCCCATTCTGGATAGGATGCACCATGGATGAATTACGTAACCTAGAGAGGGTACTGGAACAGATAGTTAATGACACTGCTGAAGCAATAGAGGGCATAACGGCTGAAATGGTAGCCATACGCACAATGGTACTCCAGAACTGCATGGCCCTAGATTATATACTAGCACAAAGTGGGGACACATGTGCCTTAATTGGAGCTGAATGTTGCACTTACATTCCCGATAATTCAGAAAACATAACCAACCTCGCTGATCACATAAGAAGGGAGGTAAAGAAGTTATCCATAACAGCAGGAGGATCTGGCTGATTTGGGGGTCCTATCTTATGCATGGAGTAATTATTCTGGTTGTAATAATAATTACTTGCTGTCTGATTATCGGGTGTTTTAATATCTGCTGTAAAGTTATGATGGCTCGACTGATGCCAGTAGCCAGTGTAATCGCCGAAGAAGAAGCACACCTGATGGAAATACCTGAAGACACCATGGATGAAGAAACAGACGGCGATGAAACCGACCACTATCTTTGAAGGGCAGCCTAGAGCTACAGGCAAGGTGGACATACGGAACACCAGGGAAGTAACATACCCCAAAGGACGAATATATGACGTCATGCTACTATCATTGTGGTCATCTGGATTCCGTGAACATCTTCCAGGACCAAAAGGGGGAATATTGTTGGAGCGGATTTTTGGACATATACTTGATTAGTATACGGGACCAAACATTTGTTTTATTTTCCCCTTTAATGAATTTTGTAAGGGACAATACTGATGCATTATGCTTTATAGAAAAAAAAACAGTTAGACTTCAAGGTATGCTGGCCTTGAGTTATGGAGATAGGAAAGTGAGATAATGAACACTGGAGAGTTAAGTGCTAGGTATGTTTGTTTATACCGGTGCCAAAAGCCTGCACTTGTTTATACTGCCCTGTCACAATGCAGGATGGTTTATATCAAAAGCTTAGCCTTCGATAGTAAAAGTTTTGTAGTGCTGAAGCATGTGTTTTAAAGTGACGTAATTTGTAAGACAAAAGACCTTCACAGGAGATACCAATTTGAGAAGCTGGTTAAAGACAGGGGTCTTTAACACTTCTCCCAAAGCTTTGTCTCCGATTTAATAAACCTCTCTTTATATATTATAGTCTCGGAAATATTTTTCCACAACACGCTCATGAAAGACATACTGGCACCCGAAAAGCCGTCGGACAAAACCTTTGAAGAGCTTAACAAATTAATCGGGGAGCACCTCAAACCGGCGAGCAGCATACACATGGCTCGACACAGATTCTACACCCACCGACATCATGAAGGACAGAGCATACCGGACTTTGTAGCGGACCTCCGGCGTTTGGCCAGCCTCTGTAAGTTCACAGACGCCTGCAGGGGCGAGATGCTAAGGGACTTCTTTATCGAGAGTATCGGTCATGCGGGAATTTTTCACAAGATAATTGAGACCAAGGACTTGACCTTGGAAGCGGCAGCGTTGTTAGCTCAAACTTTCATGGCGGGGGAGGAAGAGACGAAGATGATTTACGCGCGCAATTCTGCCTCTAATGTGGCAATGGATCAGGGAGTCAACATCATTAATGCTACTCAGAACCCTGCAGGCAGGCAGGGGCAGTCTGACATTTACCAGGCAGCAATAGACCCCAGAGCAGGACCTCAACAGAGACAATGGCAGGCTGAATGGACGTTCACGCCATCACAGTGGACAATGCAGCCCGGGATGGAGCCATTGACTCCCGCTAATAGGGTACTTAAGAGCAGTCAAAGGGACAGTCAGCGCGGAATTCCTGGCCACAGTCCCTTTGTCCCCAACAATGGAAACTTTAACTCATGCTGGAGGTGTGGGGGAAAACACTCAGCCAGATCTTGCAAATTCCAACAGTTTGTCTGCAGAAACTGCAATCTCAGTGGCCATTTAGCTGGAATGTGCAGAAAACCTGCAACCAGACTAATATATGAGGCAGATGGAACAGAAGAGGGTTCTGTGAGGCAGGATGACTTTTGGGGCAAATCGATGGATGCCGAGGTTCAGCGGGTCTATGTGGTGAATATTCACAGTTCATACACCAAAACGCTACCAATGATGATGAGGGTTTTGTTGAATGGTACGCATGGAGCTGGACATTGGGGCCAGCCAGTCACTCATGGGTGATCAGCAATTTGAGAAGCTATGGCCACTCAAAGCCAGTAGACCCAAATTATAACGTATTGAGATACAATTATGGACTTACACCAAAGAAATCATTCCGGTGTTAGGCAGTGCAATGATGGCTGTCACACACAATGGGTTAGTGAACCGGCTGCCACTCTGGATTGTCCCGTGCAATGGTCCCGCACTGTTGGGGAGGAGCTGGTTATCCGAGATGAACTGGAAATGGGGGGATGTTCACGCAATGTCCTCGGTGTAGCGAAGTTCGTGCTCACAAGTCCTACAACAAGTCGAGTCACTTTTCCAACTGGGCGTCGGAACTTTCAAAGGCACCAAAGTAGTGATACGTATCACCACGGATGCCAGGCCAGTGCACCACAAAGCCAGAGCGGTGCCGTATTTGATGCGGGAAAAAATCGAGAGCGAATTGGACCGGTTGTTGCGAGAGGGCATTATCTTGCCTGTTGAATTCAGCGACTGGGCGAGCCCCATCATTCCCATTCTAAAAGCGGATGGCTCTGTCAGGATCTGTGGCGACTTCAAAGCCATCATCAATCGGGTGTCCCTACAAGACCAATACCCACTCCCAAGAGCGGAGGACCTCTTCGCCACACTGGCAGGCGGCAAGCTGTTCACCAAGTTGGACTTCACTTCAGCCTATATGACCCAGGAGCTGGCCGACGAATCCAAACTACTGACCACCATCACCATGCACAGGGGACTGTTTGTGTATAACAGGTGCTCGTTTGGCATTCGATCAGCGGCCGCGATTTTTCAATGTAACATGGAAAGCCTGCTTAAATCCATTCCGGGAATGATCATATTCCAGGACGACATCCTCATCACGGGTCGAGACACAAAGGAACACCTCCACAACCTGGAGGAGGTGCAGCGCCGACTGGACCGGGTAGGCCTGCGACTCAAGAAGTCGAAATGCATATTCTTAACTCCTGAGGTTGAGTTTCTGGGCAGGAGGGTTGCTGCAAATGGGATTCGGCCCACCAAATCGAAAACTGAGGTGATTCGGCGAGCACCCAGGCCCTGCAACACATGGGACTGTTGAACTATTTCAGGAACTTTCTGCTGAACTTGAGCACGTTGTTGGAGCCGCTACACATGCTCCTGCGTAAGGGTTGCGATTGATTTTGGGGGGACTGTCAGGAACGGGCTTTTGATCGGGCACGAAACCTACTTTGTTCAAACAAGTTGTTGACCCTGTACGACTCCTGTAAATGTTTAGTTCTGACATGTGATGCATAATCCTATGGGGTTGGGTGCGTGTTGCAGCAGAGTAATGCTGAGGGTCAGCTACAACCTGTGGCTTATGCCTCAGGGTCGCGCTCTGAAGCAGAACTGGGCTATGGGATTGTCGAGAAGGAAGCGCTTGCATGTGTCTATGGTGTAAAAAAAATGCATCAGTACCTCTTCGGTAGGAAGTTTGAATTAGAGACGGACCACAAGCCACTCACATCCCTGTTGTCAGACAGCAAGGCTATCAATGCCAACGCATCAGCTTGCATACAGCAGTGGGCTCTCACGCTAGCTGCTTAAGACTACTCCATCTGGCACCGGCCCGGCACTGAAAATTGTGCTGACACGCTAAGCAGGCTCCCACTGCCCACCACTGAGGGGGCAGCTGAGCAAAGCGCTGAGGTGGTCATGGCTGTCGATGCCTTTGACAGTGCAGGCTCCCCCATCACAGCCCGCCAGATCAAAATCTGGACAAACAGAGATTCCCTTCTATCCTTGATTAAGAAATGTGTCCTGACTGGGGATTGGGCGCCCGGACACGGAGCATGCCCTGAGGAGGTCAGACTGTTATACAGGCAGATGGATGAGCTCTTCATCCAAGCCGACTGCCTACTATGTGGCAGCCGGGTAGTCATGCTCCAGAAGGATAGGGAGGCATTCATCAGGGAACTCCACAGCAAGCACCCAGGCATTATGATGATGAAGGCCATTGCCTGGTCACACGTTTGGTGGCCTGGAATTGATTCAGACCTGGAACACTGTGTTCGCAGGTGCACGACCTGTACCCAGCTGGGTAATGCCCCCAGGGAGACCCCGCTCAGCCCGTGGCCCTGGACCACCAAGCAATGGTCACGCATTCACATTGACTACGCAGGCCCGTTCATGGGGAAGATGTTCCTCATTGTAATAGATGTGTACTCGAAATGGATTGAGTGCATCATCCTGAATTCATGCACGTCATCCACCACCATGGAAAGTCTACATGCGATCTTTGCATCCCATGGCTTGCCGGACATCCTGGTTAGTGATAATGATCCGTGTTTCACGAGCCATGAATTCCGGGAGTTTATGTCGGACAATGGCATCAACCACGTCAGGACTGCACCGTTCAAGCCGGCCTCCAATGGCCAGGCGGAACGGGCAGTCCAAATCATTAAGCAAGGTATGCTCAGGATTCAAGGACCCTTCCTACAATGCCGCCTATTGCGCCTCCTGCTGGCCTATAGATCCCGCCCGCACTCTCTCACGGGGGTCCCACCCACAGAGCTATTCATGAAATTGACACTCAAAACTCGGTTGTCCCTCATCCACCCAGTCCTGACCGACATAGTTGAGGGCAAGCGCAAGTCACAAAACGAGTATCATGACCATAATTCAAGGGGGAGATGTATCGAAATAAATGATCCTGTATTCAATCACGCCATGGGGCCCAAATGGCTTGAAGGTACTGTAATTGGCAAAGAGGGGAATAAGGTCATCATGGTAAAACTCAACAATGGCCAGATATGCCATAAGCATCTGGACCAAGTAAAAAAAAGGTTCAGTATGGACACGGAGGAACCTGATGAAGACCATGAGATGGAGCTCACACTACCGCCAGCGAACGTGTAACAAGAGCAATCGGAAGAATGCACAGCCCCTGAGGTCAGCCCGGACAGGCCAGAATCACCACAGGTGACAGACATTCACGTCAGTGTCCAACAACCAGAGCCCCAACTGCGGCGCTCCACGAGGGAGCATAGACCACCTGAAAGACTAAACCTATGATCTCAGTAAGACTTTGTGGGGAGGGAGGTGATGTCATGTTTGTAACTACAATGTAACACCACTGTATTACTGTATACACTCAACTTAGATTTACACCTTGACCACAGGGAGTGAACTTGTGGGAGACACTCCTTCCTGTAATAAAGAGTTAAGGTCACAGAGTGGCCTTGTCCCTGGAATGTGCCTTGTGTGGTTTCATGCTGTATAGTATGGACTTTACAAATATAATTCTGAATCAGTGCCTGCAGTTAATATTTAGGAGCGGGGAACAAGCTTATTTTGCCAGTTTTCTGACTTAGTTTAATGAAGTTTTTGGAGGTGACTTATCATCTCATCGGAACATAGGAACAGGAGTAGGTCATTCAGCCTCTCGAGCCTATTCCGCCATTCAGTTAGATCATGGCTGAAATGTATCTTAACTCTATTTATCCGCCTTGGTTCTGTATCCCTTAATACTCTTGCCCAATAATAATCTATCCATCTCAGTTTTCAAATTTTCAATTGCCACCCAACCACAACATCCTTTTTGGGGGAGAGAGTTGCATATTCCCACTAGTTTTTGTGTGAAAAAGTGCTTTCTGACATTACCCCTGAATGACCTAGCTCCACATTTAAGATTGTACCCACTTGTTCTGGGCTCTGCCACCAAGGGAAATACTTTTTCTCGATATACCTTATCTATCTCATAACACATGTGTACAACTCAGTTTTGCATCACAAGATGCATTCACCACTGAGGGATCTGTTGGCTTTTTGACTGATCTGTAAGTCCAATCAAGGCCTACCTACTTCTGTTTTACAATTGAGGTAAAATGCCTTATGTAACATTAAAACTGACCACACTTTCCTTCAATAATGAAAACCTAGCAACATTTTTGTTTGTTCAATCTTATGGACATGACAAAACTCACTGCTGGAAGAATATTATTCACTGTTGAGTGGGGAGTCAAGTAAACTAACATCAACGACAAACAGATACGCAAGGCAATTAATTCTTAAAAGGAACAAGATCTACATTTTGGTAGAGCTGAGGCCGATGGGATGGGCAGGAGACACAAAGGAACAGATGGAGCAGGGTACCAATGAATGAACGAATCAAAGAATTGGAGACAAACTCACTGTTGCTTCATGACATATCATTTTGTTTAGGGATGAAAGAGAAGTAATCTCTCATGAGGTGACAAGTGGACGGATCTACCCAATGTAAAGTTGCCCTCCATCTGGCTTTGGATGGGATAGTCCCTCAATGGGGCATCTTGATAGTTTTAAAATATTAACTCTATATCTTGGGGTTCTTGTCCTCTGGCAATGCACTGGTAGATATGTCTTTGTGCATTATTTGGACCCATTTATTTTACATAACAACAACAACTTAAATTTATATATACCTAACAGTGGAGGGGAGGTGGAGCACGAAATAGGCAAACACATTCGGTAAATGAGTGAAGAACAGAATAATAATCATGTGAGATTTCAACTACCCTAATATTAATCACACAGAAGAGGTAGGTAAAGAGGATAAGGGAATAGGGTTCTTACAATGTGTACAGGACTCCTTTCTAACATAATATGTAAAAAGTCCAACAAGGGAGGATTCGCTATTGGATCTAGTAATGAGGAATGAACCAGAGCAGATAAAAGAAGTAAAAGTAAGGGAACATCTAGGCAATAGTGACCCTAATATAATACGTTTTAAGATAATAAAGTATGACGAAGACCAGGGTATTAATTCGAGAAAAGCTTATTTTGAGGGACTGAGAATAGAACTTGGGAGAATAAGATGGACAATATTGGAAAACAATGACATAGAACAGCAATGGGAAACATTTAAAACGGTGTTCAACAGAGTCCAGGAAAAAAATATTCTGCTAAAAAGCAAGAACAAGCTAAACATTAATGAGACTTCATGGGTGAATAAAGCCATAAGGGTAAAATTGAGGGTAAGAAAAGAGGCATACATTAAGTACATGGACTGCAGGAGAGAGCATGATAAGGGAGAATATGAAGAGGTTAGGAGAGAAGTAAAAAAAAACATTAGGAAGGTAAAGAGGAACTATGAAATTAAATTATCAAGGAACATAAAACAAAATAGTAAAATATTTTACAGGCACATCAATAAAAAAAAGGAAGGTCAGGATGGGAATAGGGCCACTAAGGGATGCACCGACAGTGATAAAGAGATGGCCGAATATTAAATAATTACTTTGCTTCAGTACTTACCAGGTGATAGAACAGGTGGAAATGACATCAGATGATAAGATTAGTAATGAGATAACTGCATTTAAAATAAAATGAGGAGAAATTTTAGATAAACTAATTACACTCAAAGAGGATAAAGACACTGGTCTGGATGGATTACATCGGCATATCTTAAAAGAATCTAGTGAAGAGATAGCAGAGGCTCTATATATTTACTAATTTGTTCGATAAAGGTGTTGTGCCAGAGGATTGGTGGATAGCTAATGTAATACCTATATTTAAGTAGGGAGATTAAAACATGTCCAGGGAACTATAGACCAGTCAGCATAGCATCAGTGGTAGGAAAAATAATGGTATCCCTACTGAAGGAGAAAATAGAATATCTAGAAATCAAAAATATAATAATGAATAGTCCGCACAGATTCCAAATGGCAAAGTCTTGCTTGAACAATCTCATTGAATTTTTTGAAGAGGTAACAGAAAGAGTAGACAAGGGTAATGCGGTAGATGTAATTTATCTAGATTTTCAAAAGGCCTTTGATAAGGTACCAAATGATAGACTAATGAATAAGGTCAGAGAATGTGGAGTCAGGGGACAAGTAGCAGAATGGATAGTTAGCTGGCTTCAAGATAGAAAGCAGAGAGTAGGGGTAAAGGGTAGCTATTCAGAGACACGGAAAGTGGATAATGGTGTTCCATAAAGATCAGTGCTGGGACCACTGTTGTTCACAAGTTACATTAATGATTTAGACTTTGGAATCAAAAGCACAATTTCTAAATTTGTGGATGACACCAAATTAGGATGGGATAGTGAATACTGAGGCAGACTGCAACAAATTACAGGAAGACATTAATAAACTTGCAGAATTGCCATATAATTGGCAAATGAATTTCAACACAGATAAATGTGAGGTATTACATTTTGGTAGGAAGGATAGGGAGATCACATTACTTGGAGGGTGCTAGTCTAGGTGGTGCAGAGGAACAAAGGGATCTCGGAGTACAAATACACAAATCACTAAAAGTAGCGACACAGGTTAACAAGGCCTTAAATAAAGCAAACCAAGAACTAGGGTTTTTTTTCGAGAGAGATAGAATTGAAAAATAGTGAAGCTATGCTAAACTTGTATTGAACCTTGGTTAGACCACACTTGGAGTACTGCGTACAATTCTGGTCGCCGTATTACAAAAAGGATATAGAGCTACCGGAGAGAGTGCAGAGAAGATTTACAAGGATGATATGAGAAAGGTGTGGGTATACATATCAGGAAAGGATGCAGGCTGGGTCTGTTTTCTCTTGAAAAGGGAAGGCTGAGGGGTGACCTAACAGAGGTCTTTAAACTTAGGAAAGGTTTTGATACAGTAGACACAGCGAGAATATTTCCACTTGTGGGGAAGAGCATAACTAGAGGCCACGATATCAAATAGGGTATTCAGACAAAACTTTTTTCCCCAGAGAGTGGTGAGAATGTGGAACTCGCTACCACAGGGAGTGAATGAAGCAAATAGCATTTAAGGGGCGGTTAGATAAGCATATGAGGGAGAAGGGAATAGAGGATTATGCTGACAGATTTAGATGAAGAAAGACAGGAGGAGGCTCGAGCGGAGCATAAATGCTGGCATGGACTGGTTGGGCCGAATTGCCTGTTTCTATGCTGCATATCCTATGTAGTAAAATGTCCCAAAGCACTTCACAGAAATGGTATCCAAAAACATTGGACACTAAGCCTCATAAGGAGATATTAGGACAGATATCCAAAAGGTTGGTCAAAGAAGAAGGTTTTAAGGAGCGACTTAAAGGAGAGAGAGGTAGAGAGGTGGAGAAGTTTAGGGAAAACTAGGTTGATTCTGGAGATGAGGGGGGTTGACTTATAAGGAAAGGTTGAGTAGATTGGGCCTCTACTCATTGGAACTCAGAAGAATGAGAGGTGATCTTATCAAAACATATAAGATTATGAGGAGGCTTGACAAGGTGGATGCAGAGAGGATGTTTCCACTGATAGGAAAGATTAGAACTAGGGGGCATAATCTTACAATAAGGGGCCGCCCATTTAAAACTGAGATGAGGAGGAATTTCTTCTCTCAGAGAGTTGTAAATCTATGGAATTCGCTGCCTCAGAGAGCTGTGGAAGCTGGGTCATTGAATACATTTAAGACAGAGATAGACAGCGTTATGTATGTTAACTGGGTTTTACCTGCCACCGGAGGGCGCGACTGTCGGAGTCCTAATGGTCACTGGCAGACACATGCAAGCCGTGTATATAATGTTGGCAGCCATGTTGACTCCTCACTTTGAGAATGAATCAACTGGAGTAAGGTCATGCCTGAAATAGCTCACTGTACTTAGCCTCGTGGAGTTATTTGATACTTAACAGACAGTTTCTTAACTGATAAGGAAATAAGGGGTTATGGGGAGCAGGCAGGGAAGTGGACCTGAGTCCATGATCAAATCAGCCATGATCATATTAAATTCCGGAGCAGGCTCAAGGGGTTATATGGCCTACTCCTGCTCCTATTTCTTATGTTCTTATGTTCTTATGTAATTCCAGAGCTGAAGCACAGCCACCAGTTGTGGAGCGATAGAAATCGGGCGTGTACAAGAGACTAGAATTGGAGGAGCACAGAGATATCGGAGGGTCGTAGGGCTGAAGGAGGTTACAGCGATAGGGAGGGGTGAGGCCATGGAGGGACTTGAAAAAAGGATGAGAAATTTAAAATTGAGGCATTGCTGGACTGGGAGCCAATGTCAGCGAGCACAGGGATGATGGGTGAACCAGACTCGGTGCGAGTCAGGATACGGGCAACTGGGGTTTGGTTTATCACAAGTTTATGTAGGGTGGGAGGCCAGCCAGAAATGTGTTGGAATAGTCAAGTCTAGAGGTAACAAAGGCATGGATGAGTGTTTCAGCAGCAGATAAACTGAGGCAAGGGGTGAAATTACAGAAGTGGAAGTTAGCGGTCTTGGTGATGAAGCGGCTATGTGGTCGGCAGCTCACCTCGAGGTCAAATACGACACCAAGGTCTGGTTCAGCCTCAGGCAGTTGCCAGGGAGAGGGATGGAGTCGGTGGCTAGAGAACGGAGTTTGTGGTGGGGACCAAAGAAAGTGGCTTCGGTCTTCCCAATATTTAGTTGGTGGACATTTCTACTCAATTCTGAGACAGTGGAGGGGTTAAGTGAGGTTCAACCATGACACTAAAAAGTGTAAAGGAATTTTATGCAAATTTCAATTGGACTACCGGGGTAAATTTAAACCCCCAACAGTCTTGTTTTCAAAAGTCATCTTTTCCCACTTACTTACAGTACAGAGACACAAGTTAATTTATTACATTAAAGTTTCAATTAATTTATAATCAACGGTTAAGCAAGTACCAGAACTTGAGTTATGAATCCAACCCAGTTTGGACTCAGCAAAAGATGGCACCCTATCTGTGATCTTGATGTTAGTAATAACTCCCCCCCTCTCCACTCCCCCAACCCCACCATCCTCCCCAACCCTCATTTCATTATCTGTTACTCAAGAGATTAGAGGAAGAGAACCAGAGGTGGGCCTCCACTGATTTCCCAGCTCACAACTGCAAAGGAGGTAGTGCTGGAGATCAATGGCTGTTCGGTGTCCCTGGCCATCGGAGATGTGGAAATGGGGACCTCTCAGCTACCTGGTGACACAATTAAGTATCAGCCACCCATATGCCATAAAACACTCAGTCGTGTTGACTTGATCTCAACAGGAAGTAAAATATGATCATCTTCATAATGATAAGTTGTGACATATTCTTACCTTGTTAATTCATATCTTTTATCTCTGATAGGACCTTCACGTGTGCAGCAGCAGTCAGTGGAGGTTACGGATGCTGAATCATCAGAGGAGCCAAATCGTTCTGAGGGTACACCATCACAGGACTCATGCCCACCATGCACCAGTTAAGATACTCACACTTTGGTGGGACCCCTAAGGCAGATAGTTGGGTTTTCACATGGGGACTCACAATACACGAGTGAGCAAGAGCAGATGGTGGTGGCAGGGACAGCAGTGGAGAGTCTGTGTCGGAGGATACAGCCCTCTCCAAGCTCTGCTCAGCTGGACACAGATGCTGTACCCCGGGGGCCGCTAATGTAAAGGAGAATCATTGAGCAGCAGCAGCAGATAGACCTTCCAAGCACACTGACCATGATTGCAGAGAGAATGGAGGAATCCGCCTCAAGTATGAGTGGGTTGATGTCGCAGGGCATTACGATGATGCGTTCTTCCATGGATAGAGTGGCCAGATCCATTGTACATCAAACACTCCAATCCAATGAGTCCAAGCTCGCCTTGCCCACAGCTGTGGACATTTTGGTTGTGCATCTATTTCTATTGCACAGCAGCCAGAACACCATAACAATATTGTTAGGGTTCATGACTTTGGGTCTGACCACTGTGCCTTAATCTCCTTCTCATCCCTCCCTTATGGCCGGGGAGATGCCTATAAGGCCAGTGAACACAGAGCTACATACAGGTGGGCTGAGCCGGAAAACAAGGCCATCTCTGATGGCAGGTCCAATTGTGTTGCCATGTGAATTTGCTCGTGGAAACTGTTATGTATGCAACACCTTGTAACCAGCATTCTCCGCCACTGTTGGATCCCAAAGGATCCCAGTGTCCCTTGGGAGCACTGTATATAAGCAGGCCTCCCATGCTGTGCCGGCATTCAAGAGTCAGAATAAAGAAACTAAGGTCACACTTACTCAAGACTACAGTACTCAGTCACGTTGCTTTATTTGAGACATAACAACTGGTGATGAGTAATAGATAATGAACTATAACACGAAAATGCAGAGAACTATTGGTATCCTGGAGAAATTTTCAGAAGGTGATGATTGGGAAGCCTTCGTGCAGTGACTCGACTAATACTTCGTGGCCAATGAGCTGGAAGGGAATGAGAACGCTGCCAAACGAAGGGTGATCCTCCTCACCGTCTGCAGGGCAACAACCTACAGCCTCATGAAGAATCTTCTTGCTCCGGTGAAACCAACAACCAAATCGTATGAAGAACTGTGTATGCTGGTCCGGGAGCACCTAAATCCGAAGGAGAGCGTTCTGATGGCAAGGTATCGATTTTATTCATGTCAACGGTCTGAAGGTCAGGAAGTGGCGAGCTACGTCGCCGAACTAAGGCACCTTGCAGGACATTGCGAATTCGGTGGATTCCTAGAGCAAATGCTAAGAGACTTTTTTGTGCTTGGCATTGGCCATGGGGTTATCCTTCGCAAACTATTGACTGTTGAAACACCGAACCAGAGCAAAGCCATAACGATAGCCCAGGCATTTATGTCCACCAGCGATAACACCAAACAAATTTTGCAGTATAAAGATGCATCGGCAAGTACTGTACACAAAGTACTGTATGGCAGAACATACAAGCCTGCAGCTGCATGACCTCAGATGACCCAGAGTCCGCCATCAAGTGTGAATGCGAGGCAGTTAACACCTTGTTGGCGCAGTGGAGGTGATCATCGAGCCCATCAATGCCGCTTCAAACACTGCGTGCAAAGGCTGTGAAACAATCGGACACCTCCAGCGAATGTGCAGCGAGCTGCAAACCCTGCAAACCACCACGTTGCAGAGGAAGACCGATCCATGGCGGATCAAACTGAACTAGAGACTCAAACCGAGGAGGCAGAAGTGTACGGGGTACACACATTTACCATGAAATGTCCACTGATCATGTTAAATTTGAACTGAACGGAATTCCAGTATCCATGGAATTGGGCACGGGTACGAGTCAATCTATCATGAGCAAAAAGACCTTCGACAGGTATGGTGCAACAAGGCACAAAGGCCCAAGCTGAGCCCTATTCATGGCAAGCTGAGAACTTACACTAAAGAGCTGATCTCTGTAATTGGAAGTGCAGCAGTAAAAGTCTCCTATGATGGAGCGGTGCATGAACTACCACTATAGATTGCACCAGGAGATGGCCCCACACTGTTCGGCAGAAGCTGGCTGGGAAAAATCCGCTGGAACTGGGACGACATCCTAGCGCTTTCGTCCGTCGACGACGCTTCATGTACCCAGGTTTTGAGCAAGTTCCCATCATTGTTTGAGCCAGGCATCGGAAATTTGTCTGGGGCGAAGGTGCAGATCCACTTTGTTCCCGGTACATGACCCATCCACCACAAGGCACGTGCACTGCCATACATGATGCGAGAGAAAGTGGAGATCGAACTGGACAGGCTGCAATGAGAGGGCATCATCGTGCCGGTTGAGTTCAATGAGTGGGCCAGTCCAATTGTTCCAGTTCTCAAGGGCGATGGCACGGTCAGAATTTTTGGGGACTATAAAGTAACGATTAACTGTTTTTCACTGCAGGACCAGTACCCGCTACCGAAGGCAGACGACCTATTTGCAATGCTGGCAGGAGGGAAGACGGTCAACAAGTTGGACCTGACCTCGGCCTACATGACGCAGGAGCTGGCGGAATCTTCGAAAGGCCTCACTTGCATCCACACGCACAAAGGTCTGTTCATCTACAATAGATGCCCGTTCGGGATTTGATCGGCCACGGCTATTTTTCAAAGGAACAAGGATAGTCTGCTAAATTCGGTTCTGCGCACCGTGGTTTTCCAGGACGAAATATTGATCACAAGTTGGGACACCATAAAACACTTGCAGAACCTGGAAGAGGTTCTAAGTTGGCTAGGTCATGTGGGACTCAGGTTGAAATGCTCAAAGTGTGTTTTCCTGGCACCAGAAGTCGAGTCCTTAGGGAGCAGAATCACGGCAGACGGCATCAGTCCCACCGACGGCAAGATGGAGGCCATCAATAACACGCCGAGACCACAGAACGTGACAGAGCTGCGGTTATTCCTGGGACTCCACAATTATTTTGGTAATTTCCTACCCGGGTTAAACACCTTGCTAGAACCTCTACATGTGTTGCTACGCAAGGGAGATGACTGGGTATGGGGGAAATCACAAGAGACGGCTTTTGAGAAAGCCAGAAATCTGTTATGTTCCACCAAAATACTTGTTCTGTATGACCCATTTAAATGCTTAGTGCTATCTTGCGATGCGTCTTCGTACGGGGGTCGGGTGTGTGTTACAACAAGCAAACGAATCGGGAACATTGCAACCGGTCGCTTATGCATCTAGAAGTTTGTCCAAGGCCAAAAGGGTCTACAGCATGATTGAAAAAGAAGCTCTGGCATGCATTTAGCGGGTAAAAAAAATGCATCAGTATCTGTTTGAGCTTAAGTTCGAGTTAGAAACTGACCATAAGCCGCTCATATCGCTATTCTCAGAGAGCAAAGGTATTAATACCAATGCCTCTGCTCGCATCCAAAGATGAGCGCTCACACTGTCTGCATATAACTATGTAATTCGCCACAGGCCAGGCACAGAGAACTGCGCTGATGCTCTCAGTCGGCTACCATTGCCCACCACCTGGGTGGAAATGGCACAGCCTGTAAACTTTCTCTTGGTGATGGATGCATTTGAAAACGAAAAGTCACCCGTTACGGCCCGCCAGATCGGGACCTGGACCAGCCAGGATCCTTTACTATCCCTTGTAAAAAACTGTGTCCTCCATGGGAGCTGGTCCAGCATCGCAGCAGAGATGCATGAAGAGACCAAGCCGTTCCAGCGGCGCAAATGCGAAATGTCCATATAGGCGGACTGTCTTTTGTGGGGTAATCGTGTGGTTTTGCCTAAGAAAGGCAGGGAAACGTTTATATGTGACCTACATAGTACCCACCCAGGCATGGTAATGATGAAATCTATAGCCAGATCCCATGTGTGGTGGCCCGGCATCGACTCAGATTTGGAGTCTTGCCTGCGCCAATGCAACACTTGCTCTCAACTGAGCAATGCACCCAGGGAGGCACCGCTAAGATTGTGGTCATGGCCCTCCAAACCGTGGTCTAGGATCCACGTTGACTTCGCTGGCCCATTTCTAGGAAAAATGTTTTTGGTTGTTGTGGATGCTTATTCAAAATGGATTGCATGTGTAATAATGTCTGTAAGCTCGTCCACTGCCACCATCGAAAGCCTACGAGCCATGTTTGCCACGCACGGCCTGCCTGATATCCTTGTCAGCGACAATGGGCCGTGCTTCACCAGCGCTAAATTCAAGGAATTCATGACCCGCAATGGGATCAAGCACATCAGATCTGCCCCGTTCAAGCCCGCATCTAACGGCCAGGCAAAACGGACAGTCCAAACCATCAAGCAAAGCTTGAAACGCGTGTCGGAAGGCTCCATGCAGACCCGCCTGTCCCGAGTCCTGCTCAGTTACCACACCAGACCCCACTCGCTCGCCGGGGTTCCCCCTGCCAAATTGCTTATGAAAAGGGCACTCAAAACAAGGCTCTCTCTAGTTCACCCTGATCTCCATGATCATGTCAAGGGCAGGCGGCATCAACAAAACATGTACCATGATTGCGCAAATTTGTCATGCAATATTGAAGTCAATGACCCTGTATTTGTACTCAACTATGGACATGGTACCAAATGGCTTGCTGGCACTCTTGTAGCCAAAGAAGGGAGTAGGGTGTTTGAGGTCAAACTTGCAAATGGACTAACTTGCAGAAAGCATTTGGGCCAAACCAAACTGCGATTCACAGATAGCCACGGGCAACCTGAAGAGGACACCACCAACTTCGACCCTCCGATACACACACAATTGGCAACCGACATCACGGTTGACCACGAAGCTGAAATCATCATCCCCAGCAGCCCAACAATGCCAGCTATGCAGCAGCCCAGCGAAGGCCCAACCAACTCACCTGCACCTGTGTTTGTACCGAGATGATCGACTAGGGAGCGGAAAGCCCCAGATCGTCTCACCCTGTAAATAAGTGTACTATTGACTTTGGGGGGGGAGTGATGTTATGTATGCAACACCTTGTAACCAGCATTCTACCGGCACCAGAGGGCACATCTGTTGGAGTCCTAAGGGATCCCAGCATCCCTTGGGAACATTGTATATAAGCAGGCCTCCCATGCTGTGCCAGCACTCTAGAGTCAGAATAAAGAGACTAAGGTCACACTTACTCAAGTCTACAGTACTCAGTCACATTGCTTTATTTGAGACATAACATAAACTACCTTAGGAGGTGGCAATATCAGCTTTACTTCACTGTAAATCACATGAAACTCTGTGGCTGGAATTTTCCTTACCTGGGTGAGTCGTATGTGGGGGATTGGCGTGGCGGGTCATGACCCCGTTGTTCCTTCCATCCCACTCCAGAAATTGACTTTGGGGCCTATTCAGCCCGCCTTGTGCGTTACCCGGCCCAATTAAATAGCGTGGGTCTAATAACGTCATCCCTGATGCGTTTTCAGCTGGTAGATTTAAAGGAGCCATGGGCACATTGCATTTGAAGGTTCATCTAGGAGTGTGCAGTCACTGCATTGGAGGCTTGGATTGCTCCAAACACTTGGAGACATGCCTGCACAGAGACAGAGGGCTGCTCCCAGGTTCTTCAATGACTTCCTGTGTATGCTTATGGATGGTGTCAGAGCATGCAGGGAGCTCCTCGTTCCTTCTGATGGGCAGAAGACACCCTCCCAGGAGACCAAAAGAGGAGTTAAACAGCAGGGATGTGGTCAGGAGGACCTGGGTGCTGTGCCGGAAACAGTTCAATGATCCCATTAGATCAGGAAAGGTGAGTCTAAAGGCTCTCATCACATCCCCATAACTCTGCCTTCTCAACCCAACTCCTGCACATCCTTACTCACACCAACATACTTTGCATGTTCACCCATTTCTCTCTCTATCTGCATTATCACATCCCTATCTGACTAAACATCCCTCACACTCTCCCTCATCCGAATGCAATCATACCAACTAACAACACACAAGAAGACCACTTGGTATTGTCACCCCACTCCATCATAGTCTCCCTCTAAAGATGTAACCCATCCATTCCTTACACAGGCTGGTGTGCAATGGCCACCACACGTTAAAAAAATCCACGCACAGGCATCTTCCACCCTTCAAGATGTAGTTTGGGATCTGGAATATTAGGTCCTTCATTGAAACACCTGTGAACTCATCCCTTTTTGGCGTGGAAGCAAGTCATCCTCACTTCGAGGGACTGCCTATGATGATGATGACGATGACAGTCATTCCATCAGTCTCACTTAACCTTCTCTTCTTTCACGCCTTGCAGGACAAGAGAGCTCAGAATAAGAGGGAGAGGGAGAGAACTGGAGATGGAACACCATCATTTGCCACCCTCACAACAGTAGGGGAGGCTACGTTAGAAGAATCGGGATTTGCCGAGCAGCTGGAGGTGGGAGACGGAGAGAGGCAGCCAACTCAGCAACCTGGTGACAGAGTTACATATCATACAGCTAAATGGCCTACATCAGTCACTCATATGTGGAGTGATGTCAACAGCCACTGAATAGTCATCACAATGGTATCTGTGGCCATTATTCATATGACATATCTAACTCCTCTCTTTACTCTCCCGCAGGTCCATCAAGAGTCCCCCACTGTACAGGGGGAGGAAGAGGACGGCTCCTCGGAGGACCTTCCAGCCTCTGAGAGTGCACTATCACCAGACATAAGCACACCCAGCACCAGCACGATACGCACGCCTCGGTGGGTACCATGCAAGTTAGAGTAGTGTTGTCACCTGGTGTCTCACAAGTTACAAGTGAGCAAGAGCAGATGGTGGAGACAAGAACAGCAGTGGAGTCTCCTCGCCGGAGGGCGCATTACGCTCCCAGCTCTGCTCAGCTGCATGCAGAAGCTGAGCCTCAGTGGCCATCCAGAAACAGGGCGATCCTGGAGGTGCAGGAAGATGTGCAGGAGACTGTGACAGGTTTTACGACTGCGATACGAACATACGAACATATGAACAATGATGGACAGGCAAAGACCATCTGGTCCATCGAGCCTGTCCCACATGTTGCGTTCATCATAAAGTAATGTAACTGAGTACTGTAGACATGAGTAAGTGTGACCTTAGCTCCTTTATTCAAACTGTTGGTACAGCATGGGAGGCCTGCTTATATACAGTGCTCCCAAGGGATGCTGGGATCTCTTGGGACTCCAACAGGTATGCCCTCTGGTGGTGGTATGGTACAGGTTACCTTGGGTTGCATACATAACACCACACAATTGTGATACCTTGTGTATCACAACATATAAACTCCACCTCACCCGAAACCATGTGATCTCATGGGAAAGGCAAAAAAAAGGTAAAAAAGCCAGGCCAATTTGGGAAAAAAAACCTGGGAAATTCCTCTCCGCCTTATCTAAGCGATCGAAACTAGTCCAGGAGATCACTCTGGTCATTTAAAATTCCCTACAGTACCTACCTTCTGTAAGAGTTAATTTTGTCGCAGCCAGAAACAAATCTAGCTTTTACTTGAAGGAATTCAGTGAGTCTGCATCCACCACATGAGAGGGCAGCTTGTTCCAGGAGTCCACTATTCTCTGGGAAAAGAACCACCTCATGCCATCTAACCTAGATATAGCTTCATACAACTTAAATTTGTGCCTCCTGGTCCTGAAAACCTATTTAATTGAAATAAACGGTCAGTTGGAACACCGTCTATTCCCTACATTATCTGATAAACCGCCATCATATACCCCCCTCAGTCTACGCTGCTCTAAGGTAAAGAGTCCCAACTCTTTTAACCTATCTTGATAACTAAGATGCTTTAGACTTGGAATTAGTCCAGTGGCTTCCGATCTCCACTCCTCGCCGCTTTGAACCTCTGCTCCATGCCGCTTCTGACATATATGCCTCTGAGACTATATACAGCAAGCACATCAAAGCACTGGAGAATACCACCAATGCTGCCTCCGCAAGATCCTGCAAATTCATTGGCAGGATAGGTGCACCAACATCAGTGTTCTCTCTCAGGCCAACATCCTCAGCATTGATAATACTCGATCAGCTCCGCTGGGTGGGCCACATCGTCTGCATGCCCAATACGAGACTCCCAAAGCAAGCGCCCTACTTGGAGCTCCAACACGACAAGCGAGCTCCAGGTGGGCAGAGGAAATGCTTCAAGGACACCCTCAAAGCCTCTGTGAAGAAGTGCAACATCCCCACTGACACCTGGGAATCCCTGGTGCAAGATCACTCGAAGTGGAAAATAATAATCTGGGAAGGCGCCGAACACTTTGAGTTTCTTCACCAGGAGCAGGTGGAGACCAAGCGCAAGGAGCGCATGCCAACCCAAGCATCTCAACCAAGTGGCCCTTCAACCAACATCCTTTCAATCGCCGTCTGCCCAACCTGTGACAGAGACTATAAGCAAGTCATTCTTGATTCTGAGGGACTGCCTAAGAAGAAGAAGAGTCTTGTGGCCCTCTTCTGTACCCTTTCCAGAACCTCAATATCATCCACCATATGAGGAGGCCAAAACTGGACATAGTATTCCAAGTGCAGCCTGACTAAGGTCTTGTATAAGGACAAAACAGTATGCCTCGTCTTATACTCAATTGTCCTAGGGAAACATCCCAACATCCTATTTGGTCTAGCTATCACTGCATGGCTTTGCTTGTGTACCTTTAAGGATGTATGCACTAGAGTGCCCAAATCTCTTCCTATTTCCACTATCTTTAATGCCTTTTCCTGGAGGGTGTATGAATGTTGAGCATTTGCCCTGCCCACATGCATAATACTGCACTTATCTAAGTTATAAATCATTTTCCAGTCATGCGCCCAGTCTCCTAACACATTAAGATCTGCCTGAATCTGACGAGCCTCTTCTACAGTTCTGGCACTCGCACAGATCTTGGTATCATCTGAAAATTTGCAAATTATGCCGTCTACCCCTGAATCCAGATCATTAATAAAAATAGTAAAAAGCAACGGTTCCAACACTGATCCTGCGGGACATCACTGGTGACTGGTCTCCAAACAGATCCAAATCCATCTATAACTACTCTTTGCCTGCATCCTGCCAGCCATCTCTGTATCCAGCTCAATGTATTTCCACTAATACCAGAGGCTCCGATCTTTTAGAGAAGCCTTTTGTGCGGTACATTGTCAAAAGTTTTTTGGAAATCTAAGTAGACAATGTCTACTGGGCTTCCCTTGTCCACCAATTTTGTAACTTTTTCAAAAAATACAATTAGATTTGTGAGACATGACCTCTTTTTTATGAAACCATGTTGGGTGTCCCTAATATGTCCCTCCCCATCCAAGTATTGATATATTGCATCCTTATGATTCTTTCAAGCATCTTCCCTGTTACTGATGTTAAACTGATGGGCCTATAGTTACCCGGGTCTGCCTTGTCACCTTTTTAAAAAAATGGGGATTACATTAGCCTCCTTCCAATCTGTAGGAACCATTCCAGAGTGCAGTGAGCTATTAACCATACAGTCCAGGGGCTCGCACAGCTCATGCCCCATCTCCCAGAGGACCCTCGGGTGGATATCATCTGGCCCTGCTGCTCTATCTCTTTTTAAGTTCTTAATTATTTCTAAAACAATATGCTTATCTATGTTAATGTTACTAGTAGTAAAACTAGTATTATTAAATTCTAATATTTGAATATCATCTTCAAGGGTGAATACTGATGCAAAGTACTCATTTAATATTTCCGCCATACTCAGTGAGTCATTTGTAACCTGTCCTTGAACACCCTTCAGTGGCCCAATACAATCTTTAATAGTTCTCTGACTCTTCACATTACTAAGCAAGCTCTTCCCATTACTGCCACAGTTGTCTACAATCCTTTTTTCCATTAGTCTTTTTGCTGATCTAATAGCAGCCTTAGTTTTCTTTAGTTGTTCTTTGTATTCAACCCTATTTATTTGAGTGTTAAATTTCTTTAATTTATAGAAACATTTCTGTTTATATCTTATTTGCCTTTGTATATACCCAGTCAGCCACCTTGGCTTTTTCTTACCACATTTCCTTCTTTTGATTTTGGGTTGGTTCGTCAAGCCCGTGTGGTGGCTGGTGTGCAATGGCCACCCCGTGTTAAAAGAATCCATGCACAGGCATCTTCCACCGTTTAAAATTAATTCATCAGTCACCTGAGTACTCATTTTTAGTGTGGAAGCAAGTCATCCTCGACCCCGAGGGACTACCTTGGATGATGACGACATGTTTGTTTACCACATTTTTAATCTTATTCTTAAAAACTTTCTATTTATATTCAACATCGGTCACATCACCACCGAGGAGGGTTAGCCAATTTACTTGTTCCAAATCATCTGCCATTTTGGCGAAGTTTTCCCTTCTGAAATCCGGTACGATTTGCAGGTTCTCAGTAACTTTAGTTCTACTAGCCAATTGGAACCGTATTATGTGATCACTGTTGCCCAGATGTTCCCCCACATGGAGGTCTGATACGAGGTCAGGTTCACTACTCAACATCAGATCCAATATATGATTTTCCCTAGTTAATTCATGAACACGCTGAGTCAGGAAACAGTCTTGTATATTTTCAATACATTTGTCAGCTGCATTTCCTACCACTGAATGCCAGGAAAATTAAAATCACCCACGAAGAATTTTATATTAAAAACTTCAATGATCTGTTTCCATAATAACTCATCACATTCAAGTGTCTGACCCGGGGTCCTATAACAATTACCAATAATTATTCCCTGCCCGTGAGCTTGGTCCACTTGAATGCAGATAGCTTCAGCTGAGCTTGATGAGTCAATATCAAGTCCCTCTCTAGCTGTTAGATTCTCACTGATAAAAATAGCAACCCCACTTCCCCTTTGACTAACCCCATCCTTTCTGAAAGCCCTTTAGGTGAATTTCTGTGCCATCATTGTCATCTAGCCATGTCTCAGAAATACACAACTGTCAGGATTTTCAGCTCTTTTGCACCTCATTTAGTGCTTGGGGCAGGGCGAAAACATTTTTTTATGATGTGAAATGAGACGCTCAAGATTTTGCGCCTGGGTGGAATTTTTGCCAAAGGTTTTGCGGCGGCGCTTAAACTTAGCAGCCGCCTGCTGTTTTGACCATTTGGATGACGTAAGTCGTCGTACAATGCTGCGCTAGTGCCCCGGGAGGAAATTCAGAGCATATTGCCCGATTTAGCGTCTGCCCGAGAACCCGCCAACAAAAAGCAGTCAGACCCAGGGTGCACCAAATGCTAACGGCACCATCTTGAAAACAGAGAAGTGGTAGATGTCAGTCGAGGAGGTGGGAGCTCGGAGCAGCGCGAGTCCGGGGTCGGCGAGAGGCCTATAAAGGCCAGCGGGAGTCGAGCAGTTTGAGCAGTCAGTCGAGGAGGCGGGAGCTCGGAGCAGCGCGAGTCCGGGGTCGGCGAGAGGCCTATAAAGGCCAGCGGGAGTCGAGCAGTTCGAGCAGTCAGTCGAGGAGGCGGGAGCTCGGAGCAGCGCGAGTCCGGGGTCGGCGAGAGGCGTACCGGTGCAGCTACAGGGAGAAGGCAAAGAAACAAAGGTGACGTCACAGCCTAGGGGGTAAGTGATTGGCTGGTGATTGGTGAGTAGTTTTTCTTTTTCTTCTTATATTAGTCAGTAACTTTAAACATTGTTGCTGCCAATTTAAGTGTATCTAAGGGTTAAGTCATGGCAGGAGAGCTCGGTCGGTGTTATGCTCCTCCTGTACCATGTGGGAACTCAGGGACGACTCCAGTGTCCCTGACGACTATGTGTGCGGGAAGTGTATCCGCCTCCAGCTCCTGACGGACCGCGTTGTGGAGTTGGAGCTGAGGGTGGATTCACTCTGGAGCATCCACGATGCTGAGAATGACGTGAGTATCACGTGTAGTGAGTTGGTCTTACCGCAGGGAAAGGGTCCACAGCCAGCTAGGGAATGGAAGACCAGCAGGAAGAGTAGTGCAAGGAAGGTAGTGCAGGGGTCCCCTGTGGTCATCCCCCTGCAAAACAGATACACTGTTTTGAGTACTGTTGAGGGGGATGACTCATCAGGGGAGGGCAGCAGCAGCCAAGTTCATGGCACCGTGGCTGGTTCTGCTGCACAGGAGGGCAAGAAAAAGAGTGGGACAGCAATAGTGATAGGGGATTCAATGGTGAGGGGAATAGATAGGCGTTTCTGCGGCCGCGACCGAGACTCCAGGATGGTATGTTGCCTCCCTGGTGCAAGGGTCAAGGATGTCTCGGAGCGGGTGCAGGACATTCTGAAATGGGAGGGAGAACAGCCAGTTGTCGTGGTGCACATTGGTACCAACGACATAGGTAAAAAAAGGGATGAGGTCCTACGAAACGAATTTAAGGAGCTAGGAGCTAAATTAAAAAGTAGGACCTCAAAAGTAGTAATCTCGGGATTGCTACCAGTGCCACGTGATAGTCAGAGTAGGAATCGCAGGATAGCGCAGATGAATACGTGGCTTGAGCAGTGGTGCAGCAGGGAGGGATTCAAATTCCTGGGGCATTGGGACCGGTTCTGGGGGAGGTGGGACCATAACAAACCGGACGGTCTGCACCTGGGCAGGACCGGAACCAATGTCCTAGGGGGAGTGTTTGCTAGTGCTGTTGGGGAGGATTTAAACTAATATGGCAGGGGGATGGGAACCAATGCAGGGAGACAGAGGGAAACAAAAAGGAGGCAAAAGCAAAAGACAGAAAGGAGATGAGGAAAAGTGGAGGGCGGAGAAACCCAAGGCAAAGAACAAAAAGGGCCACTGTACAGCAAAATTCTAAAAGGATAAAGGGTGTTAAAAAAACAAGCCTGAAGGCTTTGTGTCTTAATGCAAGGAGTATCCGCAATAAGGTGGATGAATTAATTGTGCAAATAGATGTTAATAAATATGATGTGATTGGGATTACGGAGACGTGGCTCCAGGATGATCAGGGCTGGGAACTCAACATTCAGGGGTATTCAACATTCAGGAAGGATAGAATAAAAGGAAAAGTAGGTGGGGTAGCATTGTTGGTTAAAGAGGAGATTAATGCAATAGTTAGGAAAGACATTAGCTTGGATGATGTGGAATCTATATGGGTAGAGCTGCAGAACACCAAAGGGCAAAAAACGTTAGTAGGAGTTGTGTACAGACCTCCAAACAGTAATAGGGATGTTGGGGAGGGCATCAAACAGGAAATTAGGGGTGCATGCAATAAAGGTGTAGCAGTTATAATGGGTGACTTTAATATGCACATAGATTGGGCTAGACAAACTGGAAGCAATACGGTGGAAGAGGATTTCCTGGAGTGCATAAGGGATGGTTTTCTAGACCAATATGTTGAGGAACCAACTAGGGGGGAGGCCATCTTAGACTGGGTGTTGTGTAATGAGAGAGGATTAATTAGCAATCTCATTGTGCGAGGCCCCTTGGGGAAGAGTGACCATAATATGGTGGAATTCTGCATTAGGATGGAGAATGAAACAGTAAATTCAGAGACCATGGTCCAGAACTTAAAGAAGGGTAACTTTGAAGGTATGAGGCGTGAATTGGCTAGGATAGATTGGCGAATGATACTTAGGGGGTTGACTGTGGATGGGCAATGGCAGACATTTAGAGACCGCATGGATGAATTACAACAATTGTACATTCCTGTCTGGCGTAAAAAATAAAAAAGGGAAGGTGGCTCAACCGTGGCTATCTAGGGAAATCAGGGATAGTATTAAAGCCAAGGAAGTGGCATACAAATTGGCCAGAAATAACAGCGAACCTGGGGACTGGGAGAAATTTAGAACTCAGCAGAGGAGGACAAAAGGTTTGATTAGGGCAGGGAAAATGGAGTACGAGAAGAAGCTTGCAGGGAACATTAAGGTGGATTGCAAAAGTTTCTATAGGTATGTAAAGAGAAAAAGGTTAGTAAAGACAAACGTAGGTCCCCTGCAGTCAGAATCAGGGGAAGTCATAACGGGGAACAAAAAAATGGCAGACCAATTGAACAAGTACTTTGGTTCGGTATTCACTAAGGAGGATACAAACAACCTTCCGGATATAAAAGGGGTCAGAGGGTCTAGTAAGGAGGGGGAACTGAGGGAAATCTTTATTAGTCGTGAAATTGTGTTGGGGAAATTGATGGGATTGAAGGCCGATAAATCCACAGGGCCTGATGGACTGCATCCCAGAGTACTTAAGGAGGTGGCCTTGGAAATAGCGGATGCATTGACAGTCATTTTCCAACATTCAATTGACTCTGGATCAGTTCCTATGGAGTGGAGGGTAGCCAATGTAACCCCACTTTTTAAAAAAGGAGGGAGAGAGAAAACAGGGAATTATAGACCGGTCAGCCTGACCTCAGTAGTGGGTAAAATGATGGAATCAATTATTAAGGATGTCATAGCAGTGCATCTGGAAAATGGTGACATGATAGGTTCAAGTCAGCATGGATTTGTGAAAGGGAAATCATGCTTGACAAATCTTCTGGAATTTTTTGAGGATGTTTCCAGTAAAGTGGACAAAGGAGAACCAGTTGATGTGGTATATTTGGACTTTCAGAAGGCTTTCGACAAGGTCCCACCCAAGAGATTAATGTGCAAAGTTAAAGCACATGGGATTGGGGGTAGTGTGCTGACGTGGATTGAGAACTGGTTGTCAGACAGGAAGCAAAGAGTAGGAGTAAACGGGTACTTTTCAGAATGGCAGGCAGTGACTAGTGGGGTGCCGCAAGGATCTGTGCTGGGGCCCCAGCTGTTTACATTGTACATTAATGATTTAGACGAGGGGATTAAATGCAGTATCTCCAAATTTGCGGATGACACTAAGTTGGGTGGCAGTGTGAGCTGCGAGGAGGATGCTATTAGGCTGCAGAGTGACTTGGATAGGTTAGGTGAGTGGGCAAATGCATGGCAGATGCAGTATAATGTGGATAAATGTGAGGTTATCCACTTTGGTGGCAAAAACAGGAAGGCAGACTATTATCTGAATGGTGACAGATTAGGAAAAGGGAAGGTGCAACGAGACCTCAGTGTCATGGTACATCAGTCATTGAAGGTTAGCATGCAGGTACAGCAGGCGGTTAAGAAAGCAAATGGTATGTTAGCCTTCATAGCGAGGGGATTTGAATACAGGGGCAGGGAGGTGTTGCTACAGTTGTACAGGGCCTTGGTGAGGCCACAACTGGAGTATTGTGTACAGTTTTGGTCTCCTAACTTGAGGAAGGACATTCTTGCTATTGAGGGAGTGCAGCGAAGATTCACCAGACTGATTCCCGGGATGGCGGGACTGACCTATCAAGAAAGACTGGATCAACTGGGCTTGTATTCACTGGAGTTCAGAAGAATGAGAGGGGACCTCATAGAAACGTTTAAAATTCTGACGGGTTTAGACAGGTTAGATGCAGGAAGAATGTTCCCAATGTTGGGGAAGTCCAGAACCAGGGGTCACAGTCTGAGGATAAGGGGTAAGCCATTTAGGACCGAGATGAGGAGAAACTTCTTCACCCAGAGAGTGGTGAACCTGTGGAATTCTCTATCACAGAAAGTAGTTGAGGCCAATTCACTAAATATATTCAAAAGGGAGTTAGATGAAGTCCTTACTACTCGGGGGATCAAGGGTTATGGCGAGAAAGCAGGAAGGGGGTACTGAAGTTTCATGTTCAGCCATGAACTCATTGAATGGCGGTGCAGGCTGGAAGGGCTGAATGGTCTGCTCCTGCACCTATTTTCTATGTTTCTATGTTTCTATGTTTCTATTAAAAGCATTTGGAGAAGAACGCAACGTTACTGCATACTATCGATTGTGAAGTTTACATGAGTTTATAGTTTGTTTTAAAGGACATTTAGCACATTTTAAAAGATGGGGGCCATTCTATGTCAGCCATTAATCCTGGCTGCTATATTTATACGGCATCGAGCTGGAAGAAGGCTTATTGATGAGCATTTTCAACGTAATCGAAGAGGTCGCAGACGTATGGGGAGGAGGCTTTATCCCCAAAAGTTTATAGGGAACATCGCTCATACCTGCATCTCTCTGGGGCACAGTGCGTTCGAAGGCTGCGTTTCCGAAAAGAGGTGGTCACAGAGATATACCAGCTCGTACAGACAGATCTACAGCCTACCAGCAGCAACAGCACAGCACTGCCTGTCGAGGTGAAGGCTGTTGTGTTCCTAACACAGATGAGGCTGCACACAGGGAGGTTAAAGTAACAGTGACCTCAGTCTTTATTAAGATACTCCAGAGTGAGTAACAGGCCTTAGGGGCCGGCTTATACACAGAGCTCCCAAGGGATGCTGGGATCCCTTGGGACTTCAGGGGATGCGCTCGCTGGTGGCGGAACATGGGAATGCATGCTTTACAGATACACAACAAAGGTGACTGTGGCACTTGTCTTCTATGCCGCCGACTCCTTCCAGGCATCAGCGGAGGACATATGCTCCATCTCGCAGCACGCTACACATCGCTGCATTCGCCAGTTGACTACTGCACTGTACGCATGCAGGATGGACTTCATAAACTTCCCTATGACCAAAGAGACCAAGAATGAAAGGGCTGTAGGTTTTGCATGATTTGCTGGTTCCCCAAGGTTCAGGGTGCCTTTGACTATGTGCACATCGTCCTGCAAAAACCTTTACAGAATCCAGAGATTTACCAAATCAGAAAAGGATTCCACTCCATGAAAGTACAGATCGTCTGCGACGATACTCAGCGCATCATGGCAGTCAATGCCCAATATCCAGGGAGCATCCATGATGCTGTCATCTTGCGTGAGAACAGTGTCTCACACATGTTCCAGCGTCAACCACAAGGCCAGAGCTGAATGCTGAGGGTCACAGGTTACGGCCTCACCACCTGGCTCATGACCCCCCTCCGGAACCCTCAGGCAGAAGCCGAGCATCGCTATAATGAGGGCCATGCAGCCACAAGCAATATCGGCGAACAGACAATTGGAATGCTCAAGCGGTGCTTCCAATGCCTGGACCACTCTGGAGGCTGCCTACAATACTCCCCTCAGCAGGTCTGTGAGTTCATTGTGGTGTGCTGCATGCTACACAACTAAGCCTTCATGAGGGGACAGGGTTTGCCACTGGGGACTGCAGGACCATCTCAGGAGAGAGGAGGGGAGGAGGAAGCGGAGGAGGAGAAAGACAAGGAAGAGGAGCCTGGCGAGGAACCCATGCC